>NC_052244.1:1872857-2182500 GCF_013401445.1 Tripterygium wilfordii
TACCTCCTTCACTTATTCATTGTCATAGTCAATACTTAATTATTAGGCCACAAAGTCTGGCAACAATTGTGCTACAAACCTCTTTCGGTTCTGCATTTCCATGTCCTCATATGCTGTGGAGGAGTGCGGCGTGGAACTGTTAATGGCTCCAAATTCATTTGGTTCTCCCATGTCTACTCTTCTTCCCAGCTGAATGTTCTGGTTAGGGAGGAAAGGTTGGTGGGTTGCAGATAAGGAAAGGTTTTCACAGTGAGGAAGACCAAGTGTTAGGGAAACACCGTTGCCTGAAAACCTTGGTGTGAATTGTTCTGCGTCAAATCTTCCAATCTCTCCAATCGAATATTGTCCAAAACCTCCAATGAAGTTGTTTTGGCCACCCATGAAGAGGTAACCATCTCTGCCCTGCCTCTCATTGCCAAATTTCATTGAGACCTGTTCATTGTTTACCTCACCTGGAACACTAGTTGGGGATTGGATCATTTCATTGGTTCTGGGTTTCTTTGGACTTCCTTGGGTGACATCATCCAGCTCCGTTAACCCAATGAAGGAGAATCCCAAATGGTTCCGAACATTTCCTCCCACCGGAGACGATAAAGCCGTGGACATTGAAATGGCAGAAGGAGCATTCTGGTTTGTGGAATTGTCCTTGGATTTGAGACTTATTGTTTGGTTTACAGTGGCTGAACTTTTCTCTTGCTGAGCAGTGGACTTGGATGCTGAATCTTCATTGCGTTCGCTCTTGCTTGTTTTTTCATCTGATCCGCCATTCTGTTCATGTTCCTTGATCTCCTCCAAGTACATTTCTTCCACCATTGGCTTCCAAAGACGAACTCGAGCATTTATGAACCAATTGGACACCTGGGTTGTGATATAAAAAGCTCAATATGAACAATCTCAACCATTACAAGTTGCTGATTCTGAGAAAATTGAATTAGTACATACCTGGCTCCGACTGAGCCCCGTTTGTTTAGCGAGCATGTGCTTGTCTGAATCCTTTGGGTAGCTGAAACCAGATTTTGAAGACTGTCACAAAACCATTTCCACAATAAATTTAACTATTGAATGAAGGAATTGAAGGTGCTTACGGGTGGAGAAAGTGCTCGAAGAGCCAAGCGCGGAGAACAGAGACAGATCTTTCTGGCAATCCTCTTTGAGGTCTCCAAGCATTATGCTGGATCATTCCCAAGTGTTGCAGGGCTCGTTGTCGTCGAAGGTGGTGATCGACGAATTTAAGCCTCGAACCCTCAATCTTTCCTGTAATGCCATTTTCTTCACCCAAGCTCTTGTTTGCTGCTCGAATTTGGCCTGTAATTGCATCTTTCAGGCACCGGAATTGCTTGGAGATTGTCTGCAGTGCAAGAGCTGTGTATGTCTTTCCAGACCCAATCCCTGCTGCTTGCTCGAATGATGATATCACAATCTGCATCTGGTGATGGTACTGCCTGTACCTCTGCTCCACCTTCATAAACAAAAAGATCCAAATAATCAAGAGACTCTGTTTCATCTAGTGAATTAAACACCATAATTCAATGCATTTCTTTCTGAATTGAAGACTTCATGGCAAGAATTCAAGAAAAAAGCACTTGTAATTATCAATCAGATTTTAATAATGACCCAAAAGGATCTCAATTTGAATATTTAGTAGCCGAAAGCAGTCTTGATTGAAAATCATTTCAAGCAATTTTTTTTTACTCTGCATGAAAGGAACAGCTGACCAGAATTTGCAGTAAACTTCTTTTTGAGAATTTGTTCTTGACAGAGACCCAATCGATTCCAAATCCAATCCCTTATATTACTTAAAAGAAAATCACAACCAAGTCAGAGACTGAGAATAAATGAACACATACCTCATCAAGCATGTTCACAAGCTTTGCTTTCTTCGTCTGAATTTCCTGCCTCTCGGCAGTGGTAAGCTCCGCAACGTTTTTCCCACCCGCTTCCCCACCACCACCCGACCCATCTCCACTTCCTACCACCGACGATTCTCCTGCCGCCTTCGTATTACCACTACCAGTCCCATTACTTTTCTTCGACAGCAAGTCGCTCTTAATTTCGTTACCGTTGACATTAACCACCTCATCAAGCAAATCCTGAGCAGCCTTCAGGTACTTGGAGCTCAACAACACACCCTGAAGATCCGATACCCCATTTTTCACACCCGATCCAGATGGCGCCGACCCACCCGACGCCGGCTGTGCCTGCTGCGTCGACCCATAACCCGGTTGCTGCTGAGAAGACAGAGTTAAAGACAATCCCTGTTGGGCGCGTGGAGTGTCACGAGGAGTGGGAGCGTGGTGGTCGATATTGTTATAGAGGTTGTAGTGGAGACGAGGTATGAGTCCGTAAAACCCGGAAATGTCGTTAGGGTCCTGAGAATGCGCGGTCGCGGTAGAGGAGTTAGGTAAGGGTATGCCGACGAATTGCTGGTGAGAAGGCACGTGGGAGAGCTGAGCCGACGGCGAAGAGAGGTTGTTGGAAGAGGAGTTCAGGAAGAGGAGGTCGGAGTGCGGTGGCGGTGGCTGAGGAGGAGGAGCGTCGTGGTGGTATTGGACGTAGGTAGGGTTCATGAGTACAAGGGTTTGAAGTCCGTCTCCTCCTTGAATCTCGGAATTCCCATGGAAGTACGTCGCCATCTCTCTCTATCTATCTCTCGCTTAAAATCAAAATTTCAATTTCAACGAAAGATCAAGTGTTCTTCTTCGTACACTGAAAAGAGACCACGTCACAAACATCAAATCCAGAACTCACAATCACATAACATGATAACAGCCACCAAGCACTGACACATACCTAACCTTATGATCGATCGATCGATCAACCCATTAAACCAAGTGTCTCGAATTGGTCGTATAGACTATTGCAGTAACAGGAACAATGACAGTACTCTTCTCAAAGAAATCCTGTAAATTGCAGTACTGAAACACAACGAAACAAGATCAATCGAACAAGTTTAATTCAACTACAAGGGTCATTTTGCTTACATATTAAGTAGCAGTTGGAAGAGAGGAAGAGGGAAAGGGACTGTGATTTCTTTGTTTATATATGTAGACACAGAGAGAGAGACAGAGAGAGATGGTTGATTGTAGTAGTAATAGTTTATATTATTGGGCACCTGTTGTGATGGAAATCTGATGGAGCACGTGATTCATGATCATCATCTGCACTGCAAAGGGAAAAAAAGAAGAATTTTTTTCACTAACAATGACCCCGAAAACATACATGAAACTAAACAAGAGACAGAAAGAGAGAGGGAGGGGAGATATACAGTTATGGGTGAGTTAGATGAAGACATAAGCACCAAACCCACCTGTCTATATGTATGATCTAGATATATCATATCATATATCATATATATATATATGTATGGATTTATGATTTTATAAGAGAAGAAAGGAAGTTCCTAATAAACTCTGTCAGACTCAAGTCTCTCTGCAACAATCTCTCTTCTTACCAATGAAAAGGGCAAAAAAACAAGGGTAGAGAGAGATGCGGTTAAAAGGGTACAGAAAAAGATACCCATATTTCATTCACTACCCCTAGGCCTAGCTCTCTCATTATCCATAACATTTCTTTAAATAAAAAGAAGAAAAATTCAATTCAATTCCATGTGTGTGCAGGACTCATGATTAAGCCAATTCAACTTTACAATTATTGTAAAACCAGTACTATTGAAGCTTTTGAGTGAAGTGCACCTTGGAATAGACAAAAACATGCAAGGGAAGGGGAACTTCTCTGATTTGACCCTTTATTATTAAGCTTTTCAAATCATTTGATGCAGCAATTACAAAGGGGAAAAGAAAAAAAAAAACCCACCCTTTTAGATCCCCTCTCTGACTGTGTGTGTCATGTAATAAGATAATTAATATAATAAATTTTTTGTGTGTGTGTCAGAAGAAGAAGATCTCACAAAAACTACTCGAAAACGAGGAAACGTCTTCTTCCACTCAATGCTTAATTAAAAAAAATGTGGAGATGATATTGATGATGATGAAGAAGAACAACTGTATAGGGTAAGAGAGGGGGTGGGTCCCAATCTTTGTCGTATTAAATATCTGCTTGTCTTTTTCAAATTTTTTTTTTTATTTATTTGGATTTTTTTTTGAGATTTTTTATGTGGTTGGATTGATATGCTGGACTTTTTGTAGATAAAGCAATTAAAATTGGGTGAGGGAACACACATGACCAACCACCATATATTTCACACACCTACTTTAATTAATCACACTAAATAGCTAGCTAATCACATTATTATTATAACACACACACACAAATAGTTTTTCTTTTCTTTTCTAGTAAACCTTTATTAGTGTCGGTTGGGAATAAAACGAAATTAAAAAAAAAGGAGACACAATTACATATTCATAGAAGTTGACAAAAAGTTAATTTAAAGCAAAAACAAAAATGAACAAACGAAATTAATAAATAATAGCCAGGTACCTAAGCTTAGTGGAATATCACTAGTTTGTTTTAATTGCTTGTAGAATACTAATAAGAACACCAAGTTTGTGATATATATATATATATATATAGATGAGAGAAATATGAAATTCTCTAGAGTCTACAATTCTAATCCAATGGTGGATAATTAAGTCAGTTTGAGAAAACATAAAAATATGATATGATGTAATACAGCTCCCAAACCATCAGATGAGAATTGTCCAATATGAGAATTGCAGAGCTCCCCGATCCCATATGAGATTTTTAATTAAAGTAATCAAATGAACTAAAAAAGTAAAGTTAGTTATATAGTTATTAATTGTCAACTAGAATCTATATAATTTTTTCAACCATAATATTGTCTTATAATTAACTTGTCTATCAGCATCAGGGTAACAATGATGGTAAAGAATGGTCAGCTTGTGATGTTAATTTGACTGCTGTCCAAAAAGGACATTAATTCAAGTTGTTCCTCCAAGATCAGGTGAACTATGTAACATAGCAATCCATGGGCTATATATATATATATATGTTCTGATCAACTGTCATTCTCTCAATTCAATATCAGAGGAATATACAATTTATCTAGGGCACATCAATGTTATTCTATGCCTTCTTAGATTCTCCATATAGATATTAACAACTTTTAGGAATTTTTTTTCTAATTTTATTTATCAAGCACATGGAGAATATTGCATATAGTATTAATTAACTTAAAGTGATTAATTTAATTAGTTTAGAAAAAATTGAAATCATAATATTGACTTGTAAATGGCTTTTTGCTTTTAGTGGATTTCTTTTTTTCAAACAAAAGTAAAAAGATATAATTGCATTAGTAAGAAACCAATACAGAGGTCTTAAAACCTATCGATTTCAACGGATACTGAAGATGCTACATCGGATAAAACACCCGACTCAAAAAAAGATCGAGTAAATATATAGATCGACGTTTTTGTCTCCTCAATGGTTCATTTCATACATCTAAGTAATTAATAGTCCTTCGTCTAAGAGTCAAAAGCTAATAATTAATGATAATATATATTATATATATTCAATTGTAAATTGAAAATATTGCGTATTATGATGTGATATTTTTATAATTTTCAATAGCATCGTCATGGACACTAGGGCATGAACTAGCTTCCTTTTAGGTGTATGATTTCATGTGATAGTAACATCATGTCAAAAGAAACATTGAAAAAGCTTGCAATTCCATGCCTATTTGTATATATATATGTCAACAAGGTAATGCCTTATGTGGCTATGCCGTCCAAAGAGCTACATGCTGCAATTTCAAATGGTTGAAATTTCTGCAATTCTATCCAAAATCATGTTAAAACATGGTTTAAAATGTGTTATGAATATTTTGGGTGCATATTTCGTCAAGTTGTATGCAATGATAACCTTGGTACGTAATTGTTAATGGAACATATTCCAAATTGAATAGAACCATGGTTGTTTTGTTCATTCCATGTAATCCGGCATAGTCCAATGGAGTACTGTGTTCGGAGGTTGTCCGACGATGTCCAGTGTAATATGATGTCGTTCGGGAGTGTTCGACGATGATCGATGTTTGTATTTTTCTTTTTTTAGTTCTTCTATAATGAGTGTTTTAAAGCCTCAAATTCTCTTATCTTCTGAGTAAATAAATACAATCCGGTCCATGACCTTTTTTCAAAAGATACTCAAAATTGAAGGTGAATCGAATTTCAGCCATAAACTTATTAAGTAAAAATCATGAAAAGGGACCAATGCATTTATGTTTTCTTAACATTACCTTGTACCATGTCAGATTCATTTTTTTTTACTTAAAAAAATTTGATTGTTTGTAAGGGCAAGCTTTTATTGAACAAAACGAGCAAGAGAGTTACATCAAGGAGAGGCTGATCCCCCAACCCCAATTGATCAGATTCGTGTTACCTTATTTGTTAAGCTTTTATTATACTTGGTAATTAAGTTTAATATATGCATTCCCCAATACAACAACTTATCCTAAACTTCTTTTTAAAAAAAAAAACATTCATAATAACTAATACTACTTTCGTAGAGTATTTTTTTGTAACTGATAATCAAATTAACCATATAAATTTACCCTTAAAACATCTGATATGAACATAAACTTAAAGAACCAAACATGCGCGCATAGAAGCTGTCATAGTGTCGTGATCCACGACCTAGTGACACAATTCTGGCGATAGCCAAACGCACACAATAGACAAAAGTACTTGAGCTATTACCTACTACTAGCTTAACCCATGAAAAACAAGGCCCCACTGCTGCCGTGTTATTTACAAGGAAAACTTGTATTATTTTGTGCATTTGAAGCTTGAAATTTGTGATATCTACATTGGAAATTAAGCATGTGTAGGCCCTTTAATTAGCTAGCTACCCTTACTGTTAGTCTGTTACAATACTAATACTCTTACAGTACTCTATTATAAAGCAATTTGCATGGGTTAGGTTTTGGGATGAATTATAGTATACATGCTTTTGAAGACCTTGACTGGAGAAAAAGTAGTACGTGGTACGTAACTTAATTATGGTCAACATCTTTATCTCTGACTGCATGGAGAGATGATTAATTGGATTTTTGTATTTTTTTTCATTTATTATTTCTAGAGAGTAGAGATTTGTTGTTGGGTTTGTAATTTTTTAGGATGTTAACGTGACGCTATCTGTATCATTTGTTCTCATAAAAGGATTATCCTCAACCAAGTCTCGCAAATTCTAAGTGGATCGTAGTTACAAAATATACATATTCAGATAATAGTATAATTTCTAATAAATTACCATACTTCAATTTTAGTTTATAGTGATTTGTAAAAAAAAACGGAAGAGCGAGATTTGAACTCTATATTTAGTTAGTATGCCACAATCATGGCTTAATGCATGAACTAAAGTTAAGACTCATAAATCTGCTGGGCCTCCATGTAGACTTATTTTCCACAAAAATTGTCTGGGAAAAAAAGTTGCTAATTTCCTTAGTATTCTTTAATGGCTCAAGAAATGCCACGTCATCCTCACGCACTAAATGGTAAGAGTTAGGCATGCGAGGGGGGGTCCTACACCCGTTCGATCCCACGTGCCACCTTAAAAGCGCGCCACTTTTTCTGAAGATAGAAGGGAAAGTTTCAGATTTGGACTTTTGTGCTTTTTTAAGAAAAAAGAAGAAAAATGTGGGCCCCAAGGACCACCTAATCTTCACTGTACACGCGTCAAACAAACAGACCCCCTACAAGCCTACAACCCGCCCCTTGATTTAATAAGTCCCCCCCCCCTTATTTTAACTTTGACGAAGATTCCACCCCCCTTCCCCAAACCTCCCCCCAAACCGGGTCCCACAACTAATCAAGGACTCTTTAAATAATTCCGCGAATAGACGGGCCCCACGTGTCCAAAGAGTCAAGAAAGTATCCAATCAAGGGAGAGCTGAGTTTCTCGGCAACTGCCTTTTCTTTTAATGCGGATATATCTTCATTCAAGCTTGTCGTTTTCGCCTTCATCATTAGGACACGTGTCTTCCTATTACACCGTGTGACCCGTCGTTCGTTTTACCTATGGTCATGTCACTTGTGCCACGTCTGGATCTCATTCTCTTTCGAGAAAATGACTCTTTTAGCCCTTCATAGTTGTCTGGGACGCCCTTCATAGTTGTCTGTTTTAAATCCGTACGATCTATTTAATCCAACGGCGGCATAGGGTGAAGAATGGTAACGGATGTTAATGGTCAGATTGTGTAGAGAAATATTTTGTGGAGTTGCGTGTAAGGACGAGATTGGATGGAAACGTGAGGCGTACTCTGTATCAGCATGACAGCATCTTTAAAGAGGGACAAAAATCCACTGTGATATCACGGAACGGATAAAAGTTTAACGAATCTGACAGGCCCGATGTCGGCACGTGTAAACACGCACGAATGGAAACGCTGAAATTCTTTCAAAATAATATTTCAATTTTATTCATAAATTTAACGTGTCATATCAATGGGAGGTGACTCCGTTAATAATCGGCTGGATTAGGTACATGTGTGTCCAATATTCGATTCCAATCGTAAACATTTTCTCAATGGTATTTCAAAAAATAAATTTAACGTGTCATTGAAATAACCATTAATTACAAACACACATGTAGATCTGATTAAAATTCAACACTCCATGTTAATTAGAGATCAAATGAGGGTCTCAGACCTCATTCCGCTGAAAATTCATTACAATGAGGGCGAGTAATTATGTATGTATTCAAAAAAAAAAAATAGTAGTAATTAGGTATCAATGTGTAAAGCATGGAGTTTACTAGTCATAAAAAACAGAGCTTTTCTAGGGAGATTGAAGATAAAATGCCGCCATGAACGCATGATTGGTGTTGTTTTTGGGCCCAACCGGGCGATGGACAACCAAAGACGGGCGATGTTTTGGGGCCACCATACTAGAAGGTAAAAGAGTTTGGGTCCATTTGTCCCTCCACAATAAATATGGTTTTATTTATACCAAACATAAGTTGTTGGAAATATATAGCATTAACACAAAATCTTATAATTTGAGCGCTCACTTATACACAACAATTTGTCCGCTTTAGATTTATTGGGGCCTCACGGATATGTGATCCCTAAGTTAATTAGCCCATGGAGGACCGGCCCAACCGACCTACAAGATTTACTTGGAAAATCGGTTGTTATGCGTTAAGGTGTGTAGGTCTCCTTATACATTGGATTACTTTCTAACAACTACCCGATGTGGTAGTTTTAACACGAAATGGAATTTAATTCATGTACTAATTAATGGCTCCACCATTATGTACATTACTCTATTAGAGTAGTTACTCCTAACATATGTTAATTAGTAGTTCATGAACATAAAGCTTAGATTTATTTTTTTTCTTCATTCAACAAATCTCCTTTATCGGGCTCATCTGCTCCTGAATTCTCCTCTCTTTTTTGCAATAATTTTGGGCTTTTTAAAAGATGTGGATATCCTGAGTAGCAATCTTGACTGGTGAGGAGGTTAGCTTTTGTGCTTTGAAATTGAGAGCAAACGTACGTGGCCTTTCCATATCCATGGGAGTACATAATAATGTCATACCAACAAAGTCTTTTTGTTAGGCCGGCACTGCTTATAGTTGTGGGATATATATGTAATATATATGTATATGTATCGAGACACATGTTTAGTTCTAATTATTGTTCAAACAGACCCCCACCAAATATACATCTTTTTTTATAATTGACAACTTCATATTAGTTTGCCGGTTAGACATTCAATATGCCATAAATTTGAGTCATCTGGGTCGTCGCGCATATAAAAGTTTTACACTTGACAACATAGTAAATTGAATCAAATCCAAATGTGTGACTATAAAGATATTGTTCATATTAGGAATCAAACTCGGGACATTTCGCGTCTAAACAATTTGGTCCTAGTGAAATTTTCCATGACACTATCAACATTTAATAGTAAAAATAGGACATAAATACTATGATATTCTTGGGATCTAAACTACTTTCTTCTGTGTGTGTGTGTGTAGAGGCATATGAGACTGCCTAATTAAGGAATCCAATCATCATGCACCGTTAGATCTGGTTAGATAAATTACAGAAAAAAAATAGTCAAAAGAAGTGGCTTGAATATTGAAAGATACTCATTTTGATGATCAAACTCTCAATTATAAGTGAATCTGATGCTATGTATCTAGCGGTCGGTAATCCTGTTGTGTTTCTTTGTAACAATCAGGAAATTAAATATAAATATATTTAATTCTGTCTGCTGCTTATATATGGATATATAGTGACCGTCAGTTCTCGCATTCATAATTCCCTGTCTAATTATCTATCAAAGGAAAGAAAAATCTATGTCAATTTCCTCATATAGCTAGTGTCAACTGTCAAATGTCAATTGGTCTATATATATATATATATATATTAGATGCAACTATAAAGTGCACGTCACGCGTTAAGTTTTAACCCAATTTACCCTATTATCATGTGAGAAACTTTTATGCGCTTGGACATGTAGGCTTGAGTTTAGTCCCATGTCAGACGTTTACAAAAGATAAACTTGTATAGTGTTAAAAAAAAAAGCCTATGAAGTGCAGACTGACCCAACCCATCTATTATGTCCAGGGTTCGAAAATTGACAGAAAGGGAAGCATGAAAACAGGCACTCTGGTCCATGATTTTTGACCATACAGCCATACAGGACACTAGGACAGGTTTTCGTTGGGCCACACAATGGACACCGCTTTCATGGGCCTTCCGTCACATCCAAATGTCGAAGAGTAACGCGAGTTGGGACACTTATAATAAAATAGGCCGACAGGTCCTGAAGGCTGATTGTGGGCCAGCAATCAATGCGTCTGTTCCCTATTGGGCCCAACATGTTGGCGACTGCAAAGAAATTTCATGCGTGACTGCCCAGTAGTGCAGATGGAAGTTAAGGGTCCAATCACAAATGCCCATAACAGCTTAGGCCTCACATATAAGAAACTCAAGTGGGGCTTAAGTTTTTTTTGGAAAAAATTAATTATATATGCATATTGAAATATTGATTATCTGTTATATTATATGCTCATTTTGTGCAAATTAATCAAATAATCAATTCAAGTTCTACTATCTATTTTTCTTTAACCGAAAACGATATCATACAAATTTACTCTTTGAAAATGAGCCTAAACTTGAACCGTTAGGCCAGCACACACAAATTTTTTCCACATGACGACAAGATAAGTTCGATCAAAATCCAGTACGTGGCTAAAAGGGTATTACAAGGATGTGATGTAAATCCGAATTGAGACTTTAGCATCAAGTGATGCTGATATTTCAAGCTTTCATCCTCAATTTTCACTGTGGATTGGTCATATTGGTTTGTCTACATATCTTATCATAGACAAATATCTTGAAAGAATAATGAAAAGTTTCTTTGAGCTTTATCAATATTAATTATGCGCATATTTGAGCTCTGATACGCATCAATGACCTTACTTATACACAAACCACAAATAACTAAAAACAAAGTAAGAAAGGGAGAGACTAAAACTTAGAGAAAAAAAATTCTCTGTTCCATTTTCAGTGTTGGGAAACATTTAATCAAGTAGTGCAATTTACAAAGCAGTGGCACCCAATAAGGAAGGATTGAGAGGAGGCTTAGAAATCCAGTGATGTCAAACTCCTAAAACAGATTTAAAAGACAATGGTTGAGGTTGTGCTGAATAGAATTGGATTCCTCAAAAGGAATGAAAGCAGAAGAATATTAGAGAGTAATTTCAGACACAAATGTACATGTTCCAACTTTTTAGCAGTATGTAGACCTCTCAGCACTCTTTCAATCACAATCAAATCTCTTATATTAAAATTTTGTGGAGTGATTTCCTTAGAAAGGTTTGTGTACCTCTTGGATCACCCGAAAGGCCAGCTTACTCAAAATATCGATTCATACTAAAGCCACTAACTTCGTCACGTTTTGCCAAATTATATCGTTTAAACCCTCAAATTAGTGTTTTTTGCCATTTGAGGAAATATTTGTTTCTTTTATATCTTCGTATTTAGAAGTCTGAATCGCATTACGTCGATTCTTACTTGTTCCAGATTCCTACTAGTATTATTGATATGCGGGCCTAATCCAATTTTATCATTTTTGACATGTTTTTCGATTTTTAGGGTTTTCTCGTTTTGTTTAAATAAGATTGTGAACCGTCATGCATGGTAACTTTGTATAAAGTAAACATTCATACAGTCTACTCAAGTTGCATTCAGATTTGGCAAAATTTGTAGAGTGGATGATGAAAAAAGTTGAAAAAGCAAGTCTCCATTTCTCTAACCGGAAAAAAGAAGCCGATGGGGAATGAACTGTAATGGTCGAGTCATTGTTGATAGCTGAGTTAGCCTATCAATCATACACAGAATAAATGATCAAAGACATATAAATGTTTCACACATTGGATTTAGCTCCATTTTAGATTAAATACTCTATTTATACAACTTTTGATCCACTTTGTGCCTTTTTTTGTCACTGTGATCCAATGAGATAGACTAATATATGTGTTGCAGTGATTAGTGGTGACTCCATAACATCTCTTTTGCACTAAGTTTGGTTGCAAATTCCATCTAATTTGTTAATTACTTCATTGATTCCTTAACGACGTAGGCGAGGACTAAGATTAAGGTTCAACAAATGAATAATCTAGAACACAAACACTGGAATCCACTGATAGAGAGAAACACTCTCAAAGTTTTGATTAATTTCTTCACAGCAAAAGATAATGAACCCCTAGGGACAACTACAACTCTAATGAAACGAAAAACCAAAAAACACGTAAAATTATGAAAATATCTGAAAAGGTCCATTTGAGGCTCTCTAAAGAGTGAAATTTGACCAAAAAAAAAGGGGTGGACTAGATAGCTGTTAGTCTTGACATCCACGTTGAAATAAGGCTCTCGGTCAAGTTTCGCGCAATTCAGACAAACAACGAGTTTTTGATCCTACTAGTAAGTTTGCTTGTAATTAATCCTACATGACTTAATTAGGTAACCGTGCTTTTAGCCATAGTACTTTTGTAGAGAACCAGAAAAGCCTATACATGAGAATGCCTATGCTGCATTTCATTAGGAGTAACTGCACCATTGCTTAAAAAGCCAAGTACTAATGTACTGTGCAGCATTTAGTTCTGAACTTATCAGTGGACTAAACTCTTATCTGACACCAAATTTTCTCGTTTGCACTCATAACTTTTTGTCAAGAATCGTTGGCTTCTGATTGTTTTTTATAAAAACATTGGTCGAAATCAAACTTTGTAAGCCTAGTCAGCTACATTTCATAGAGATTCCTTTTTGTTAAAGAGAGTACTCTTTGTCCTCTATAAATTCAAGCCACTAATGACTCTTAAGAGGCAAGTTTCTTTCTCATACATGTTTCCTTAAAATCTCTCTCTCTCTCTCTCTAACTTATAGAACAACAATAATTTAGCAATGAATCAGTTAGAGACTCAAGAGAAGGCAGGACCGTTGGGGCGGGCACGAGGCTGGCTTATGTCCTTGCCTGGTAAGTCCATGGCCAAGGTCAAGGCAGGTGCAAAGCGCATAAAAAAGCTTGCACAAGATGACCCAAGAAGAATTACTCATTCAATGAAAGTGGGTTTGGCTCTAACATTGGTGTCCTTATTGTATTATGTCAGACCTCTCTATGATGGGTTTGGTATATCAGGAATGTGGGCTGTGCTAACAGTGCTGGTAGTCTTTGAGTTCACAGTAGGTAAGTTATTCAAGAAAAAAAAAAGTCACAAGAGCCAGAAATTAACAGTAACACAAATACTGCTCTTATGTATAATTTTCCTGCACTTTCTCTTCCAGGAGGGACTCTAAGCAAATGCATAAACAGAGGATTTGCAACACTATTAGCTGGTGCACTTGGGGTTGGAGCAAAACACTTGGCAACTATATTTGGAAAGAAAGAAGAGCCAATTATACTTGGATTCTTTGTCTTCATATTGGGTATGCTTGAATATATATATATATATATAGATACAGCATACATATTGGTTCTGGCAAGATATGAATATGGAGTGTTGATATTTATATTGACATTCAGTTTGGTATCTGTATCGGGTTATCGGACGGATGAAATCTTTGTGTTTACCCAACGAAGACTGTCAACAATTTTAATAGGTGGAGCAACCTGCATAATTGTATGCATCTGTGTGTATGCTGTATGGGCTGGTGAGAAACTTCACCAGTCAGCTGCTTCCAATATAGAGAAGCTCTCAAGATACCTAGAAGGTCTATACATACATACATACATATATATAGCCGGTGGATTCGCTCCTATGTTCTTCTTAAATTTCAATGTAACAGTGATTAGTATACATTTACAGGTATTGGAGGTGAATGTTTTCATGGTGGGGATGCTGAAGAATCTAAAAATCACAAATCATATCGAGAAGGATATAAAAGTGTTCTTAATTCAAAATCCATTGAAGATGCATTGGTAAGAAAACCATTGATCAGCAAATTAGCGTCCAAATGAGTATCAGATTTGCTAGACAAGTTAACCGATCGATTTAATGAATTTGCAGGCAAATTTTGCAGTATGGGAAGCTGGACATGGAAAATTCAGGCTAAGGCATCCATGGAAACAATACTTGAAGATCGGATCGCTCACAGGACAATATGCTTGTCACATTGAAGCTCTCAGTGGCTTCATCAACAACGACGCCAACGTAATACATCAGTACTACTCTTACAATCTTATAGTAAAAAAAAAAATTAATCCTGAATTTTTCAGATGACTAACATGAACTAATTCATGCAGGAATCGCCAAAATTTCAAACCGAAATCCAAGAATCATTGCTAAAGATGAGTACAGAATCCGGGGAGGCACTGAAAGCACTAAGTTCGTCGATCAAAACAATGACAGATCCTTCCCCTGCCAATTCCCATCTAGAGAACTCAAAAGCTGCCATTAAGGACCTTAAACTTGCTCTCAAAGCTGCAAATTTTGACAATGCAGACATCTTAGCAATTGTACCTTGTGCAGCAATTGCTTCAATACTTATGGAAATCGTTGATTGCGTAGAGAAGATCACTGATTCAGTCCACCAGCTTTCGCGCCAAGCACATTTTAAGAGCGTAGAACGACCTTTATCACCAGAGAAACCGCAGTTCCTTCATCGTGGAAGCATTAAGCCTGTCGCGGAGGACGTAGTTATTACAGTAAATGAGGCATCTACTAACCATTCATCAGAAGATAATAATACTCAATTGCCAACAAAACCCATCAACAATGTTCGAGTATGAACACTTGTTACTAACATATGACTTCCTTAATATTTCATTGATTTTTCAGTCAGTTAAGTGGGCTTATCAGATTGTATCTCTCACACTACCTTAATGTAATGCAGAGGGAATGACTGTTAAACAAACAGTTTTGTTTCTTTTACCTTTAACCATGTTTTGGATGAAGAAGATTTGAACATGTTAGTGCATTACTTTTGAAAGAGTTTTTGGTCAATTTCAATGTCAAATCCAGGTAACACAATATGAAGTTTGAGCTTGTCATTATGCATTTGGTAATCGAGAATGACACTACACAAACTTATATACGAACAAGACAAGTTTTCTAGCAGCATACAAGGGCTTCACAGTGGAGGATTCCTATACTTTCTATTGATTCTTGTGAATTCTTGCAGATCGGAACTAGAAGGAGATCAAAAGTGGACGATGAAGAAGATTGAAGAAGATGAAAAAGAAGTTGAGAGCAACTTAAATATCATATATTTCATGTATTCAAGTTGTAACACTACAAACGGCTGAGATAGCCATAAATAAGATGCAAGATATTTGAACACAAGCCCGCTACTATCTTGAAAAGACAGGAGACAAATCACAAACAAGAAATAATGAAAACTGTGCCGTTTAGGCAACAGGAAAATAAAAGACAGATGGGCCTAGAAACCCAATACAAAGTAACAAACAATATACTATAGTAAAGGACTAAAGAAGCCCAATAAGAAAACAAGGAGCTTGAAGCCCATGAACCCAAATAGCTAGGGCAGCACCGCAACCTTCAATCTACGCAAACTCCAGAGACTTTTCAAGACATCAAATGGAGAGGGAGACAAAGCATCTCCATGTCTAACACTTTCACTGTGTTAAGTAATAATTAGTGCTTTGTAGAGGAGTACTTGGTGAATCCTAATAATTTGTCAACTGAGCTGAGCATCGGTGTGTTGACCTAATAGTAGTCAATCCTTGAGATTTTCGAACAACCGAATATTTGAATATTATTTCACCAACTCAACTAAAAATAACATTCATGGCAGCCCAAATACAAATACAAGTTTCATGGCAGCCCAACATTAAACAATAATGGGCCTTCTATGGTCCTCATCAACAAGTGCAATAGGACATCATCTGGATTGGGCTGGGCAGTTAGTAGTTAGTTGCTCATTGCTTTAACCTCTGGTCCGTTACCAAAATTTGCTGGGCTGGGCTGGTCTGAACCGTTCATCGAGGAAGACAATATTTGATGGGCTGGGCTGAACTGGGCTTGAAGTTACCTCCAGTCAAAATTATAAGAAGCCCACTGCTTAGAACTCCGGCTCCTTATCGCAATTATGGCGGGAGCGGGAACTGACAAAGTTTGAAGTTTGTAGATTTTATTTTTGTGGCGCAGACTAGGCTTGTAAACGCAAGAAGCTCGGATGATGAAAATCAAACCCCAATGAATCCCCAATCCTTTGATTTCTGGGCAGTAAGGTAGCAAAACAATGCAAAGTAGAATCAGTTCCTTCTTCAAATCCTCTTCTTCATCTCCTGCTCCAAATCCCATCGTCGAGGATGGCGGCAGCTCCGACGATGATGAGCTGACGCTTTGGAAGAGGACTGAACACACGTTTCTCAATACTTACAAGCGTAGATCTACAAAGTCTGATAGGTATTCTAGTCCCTTTCTGATTTAGTTTTTCGTTTAGTGACATTTTGGTAGATCTGGTTTTGTTTGCTTGCTGGGTAAATATTGGGAAAAAAATCATAGGAACCTTGTCTTTTGGAATTTTCTGCGATGTGTCGCATTTAATTGTTGAATCACTTCACCGAATTCAGTTCAATTGGAGGACGGATGGTTCTTTTCGGTAAATACGGATCAAAATCCTATGATTTAATATTTCCCCTTCAGCTATGATGAATTTTGCTGTTGTTATTAGCTGGTATTTGGTTTCTCAATTATTTTTAATTTATGTGTGAAAAAAAAAAAAAATAGATCAAACTATCGCAACTTGCCCACGGAGTCCAATTTGGAAGAATTTTGTTCAAAACCAGAGGACATGGTCCCTGCAAGAACATTGAACAAGAGGAGAAGTTATGTACAGTTCCATTTAGAGTTGGGTCAATCTGATTTCCTTCTTCACACATGTACTGCGTGCGGGATCAAATATGCTCCTGGAGATGAAGATGATGAGAAGACCCACAAAACATTTCACAACAATTACACCCACGGTATTCCATTCAAGGTATGTATCTTTCAGTGTCTAATTCGGTTTGTTTTGGTTGCTCGGTCTTATCATGTTGTGACATGTTAATTACAGGGTTGGCGCAATGGAAGGACTGTTCATATGCCTTGCATTGAAGGAGGGCGCATTGTCTTGGTGCTAGATTGTGACCCTCTTGCGCAGAGGAATAAGGTTCAAGATCTATACACTTATTGTACAAAGCTGTTTCAAAGTTTTTAATTATAGACTAATTGGGAGCATGGAATTATTGGCAGGTTCAAGAGGTGGTAAAGATGATGGAAATTGAGCTTGGTGGGGGTTGGATTCTGCATAAACTGTGTAAGGTAATCTGATCCCTTCTTATTTCAGATTATTGACCTATTTTTTACATTGGCTGAATACATTTTGTACATTCTGAAATTTTTGCAAAATACTACAAAATGCCAAGCTAGCATTTGTTTTTCTGCTTTTTGTTGCTCTCTTCATTAGCATTCATTATTCAAGTTTATCTGCTCAACTGTAATGACACTTATTACTCTCAAGTCCCCCATATGTTTCAGACGTTGAGCTGTTTCTCGAGTTAGTCAACCTTTTCATGTTTTATGGTTAAATGGAGATGTAGTTTGTACTTTGTAGAGTAGGCTGCTCTTCAGCATTTTTTTTAACACTTGCTATTGCAGGCATATCTGTATATTTCTTCCCATAGGGTTGCTGGTTGTGTGGTTGCAGAGCCCATAAAAGAAGCATTTCAAATCCTCTCAAGTTCAGTGGACGTAAGTTCTAATGGTGGTATCCCAAAGAAAACAAGGTTAAATTCAACTACCCTCCAATTTGGTGGGGTCATTTTACAGAGAGAAGCCATTAAAAGAGCCCCTGCAAGTATTTGTCTTGAGATGGGTGGAAATCACACTGGGGTCATTGCCTGTAAAAAGGAACCCAAAGCTGCCGTGTGTGGCATTAGAGCTATTTGGGTTACACCATCCAACAGAAGAAAGCACATTGCCACCCAGTTACTAGATGCTGTGAGGTAAATTATTTAATAGTCAGCCTACACTACCATTTCATTGTCTCTGTTGATTTTAACTCTTTTCTGGATCTTTCCGCTGGATCAACTTTTCTTTGTTTAACAGATTTTTGCCCTTGCCTGTGTACGTTTGTGCTTTTGACAAATGATAGGCTGAAATTCCAAGTAAAGAACAAACAACATTTTGTTCTTGGTATTTCACTTTTTGGGGTGGAAGTTCTGATTAGCTGCTTCTCTTGTTCAACTGCCACTGATATGACTAATGCTTCTGGAGCTCTCTTGTGCAGGAGAAGCTTTTGCACGGGTTTTGTTATTGAACAATCAAAGTTGGCATTCTCCCAGCCAACCTGGGCTGGAAAGGCATTGGCATCTAGTTATACATGCAACGGATCGTTTCTGGTGTACAAAACCAACAATTTGAACTCCTAGGTATCCTCTCCCTTCATACACGCCAGTTTTGATTGTATGATTGTATTAACGATGAGTAGACTATGTTATTTTCATTCCATTAGGCATGCTATAATTGATTGAATTATTCATACCGAACTTGAGCATATTTGCCTATGAAGTTCGATGTCTCCGTACGATATTCAGTATTGATTAAAAGCCCTGAAGTTTTACCCATTTCATTGGGTATGTAATGCATGCCATGTCCTAAAACCGTTTTCTGTTAGAATAGTGTTTTCCCCTGCATATCAATTAACTTGACTTTTACCAACAATGACTAACATAACGAACAAAAAAAAAATGGAGAAAAGATAACATATTTTATCAGAGAAAAGGACCTTTTTCCTGATATGGTATTATATCTGAAACATTGAAAGCAATAATAACCGAGGGCAATTGTTCTTTAAAAATTTAAGAAAAGGAACATTCTGTTCCATGTAATTGCTAGATTAAAAGAAAATCCAGTTACAACTACTTGAAACTTCCTCATTAAACCATTGGAACTTCCTGGGGCACTTCTCAGCAATCAGCTTCTCTTTTTCAGGTAACCCAGAACAATTTGGCCATTTAACACTTAACAAAAAGGAACATTCTGTCCCATGTGACTGCTAAATCTAAAGAAATCCCAGTGAGAACTATCTGAAAAATGCCTCATGAAAACCACATAACTTCCCGGTGCACTTCTTTGCAATCAGCTTCTCTTTTTCATGTGAAGATTATTTTCCGTAGTTCACATCTTCCACAAGATAGGGACTAAACACCTTCAGAACTTGTTCATAGATAGGCTTCTTGAAAAACACAGCCTACTCAAAAGGAATTTTAAAAATATAAGGTAAAACTGATGCGAAACCTATTAGAAGTATGGATTCTTCACCGATTCGTGATTATGATTTATGAGTTTAAGGTTCACTTACAAGCTCTAACACTTGTTCTGGAAACATCCAAGACCACTCCTTAAATTCCGGCTTTTCAGATCCATCACCCATGAGATTGATCTCTTCATCTCTTCCAGTGAACTTAAAAAGAAACCTGTCAGAGAATAATGTAGTCTAGCAATTGTTATTAAATCATAACATATCAAAAGCAAGAACATGCCTTCCAGAAAGCCTGGGGGTGACTTATTTATTGACTGAAAAAACATCAAAATGAAAGGTATTTGATAATGGGTTGGGCCAACTCAGTATAATCAGTTAATTTGCTATTGTCAGATATGATTCTAAAAGTAATAGAGGACAAATCGATGCTAAGTACAACATGAGCAATACAGATGCAATAGCCAACCAATCAACCATGTCATGAAAGAAGCTTCAAGTACTATGATGCAACTTATTAAATGGTCTCCTTACCACTTTTGTGCTTGACCTTTATAGCTTGTGCCCCAATGGCGATTGATTCTACCTTTAGCTTCAAATGGAAAATCATATGTCAACCAATAAGGCACCTATAGATCCAATGGCAAAATTAGTGTAGCAAAACATGTGGTCTGTACTCTGTAGTATTATTTTCATTTTAAGATGTGGTACAAGATTCCAAGTGCAAGATTCACATTTAGAATTAAAACAAAATCTAACAATATACCTCAGCAACAAATTCTGCTGAAGTGACTCCTGTTTCTTCTCTCAACTCTCTCAGGGCCGCATTTCTAAGATCTTCGCCTTCATCAGCACCACCCTGAACAAGACAAACTCATGAGTAATAGATAAACACCATTCCAGTTTTCTTTTCTTTTTTTTAATTCTGTGGAGACCATCATCATTCCAGTTTTCTAACCAAAACAAATGGAAAAGAAAGAAACGGCTGAATAAATGAAAAAATGACTTGTATTTAAGACCATCTATAATGCACAACTACAAGTCAGGTACCTGCAAATCATCCATTGCCCAAGTAATTATTCTTCAACCCACGGGAAACCAACTAAGACCGAATAACTACTAGTACAATGGGTGATGGATGAGAAGATATAGCAAATAATATATACTATTTAATACCCATTCCCACCCCCTAAAAAAAACACCGCATTATTTAATACATGTCCAGCATTGAGTAAAGCAACAAAATATTCAATACTGATTGAACAATTAACAAATATTTAATTGCAATCTTTCCGAACAAAACTCTTCCACATTAGTTCCTCTAAAGTACATCGTGCATCGCCTGCAAAAGTTTAATAACCACTCTATGAGGTAAAAAATTATATGAAACTAAGTTCAAAGATAAGGTTGCAATAATCTGGGTTAGCTCTCTGTTCACCACATTCCAACTGACAATTCACTCAATTTCGTGATTCACACAGCAAGAATTCCTTGAAATCAAGAAATGTAGCTCTTTATTCACAGCATTCAGTACAACAATCACTCATAACATTTTCTCCCATAAAATTCCGTTGAAATTATACCCAATGAGATGTAAAAGAGTCGATTGCAGGCTTCCTTTGCTTCTCCCCTTGTCTCATAATGGCAGATGCTCAAACCATTTGCCCAAATAAAACAGAGCCAGTTTGCAAAGACCACCACGTCCATTTTCTACTCCATTGAATTCCCTATCAATTGTCTAATACAACTTGTTGCTCTCCATTATTCTCCAGATTAAAGAAAGAGATAAGAAAACTGACTACTTCAAAGCCAAAACATTGTTCATCTCAAATTTTGTGAGGCACAAACCATTCAAGATTTTTACCAAAACCAAACTCAATTATACCTTACACAGCATATTTATTAATCCGATCAAAGGAATTCACAAAAATTACTCATCGAGAAAAAAACCCTAACCGAACATACCTGCGGCATTTGCCAGGTGTCTGGAACGTTAATCCTCGAGGCCGCAAATATCTACAAACAACGTTAATCTTTCAGTAATCAACAAAACCTAATCTGCGCATCCATTCACAGAGAGAAATTTGCCAATTAACCTTTCTAGAGGGGTTAACGAGGCAAATTCCCACATTTCTTCTGTAGCCATCAGGAGGAAATTCCATGGATAAGCCCGACTGTGTAAGCGAACGAAGAACTTGCAAGGATTTGAATTGATTCCTTGATTGGAGTGTTACGGCCGCAAATTTAACCAATGTTGCAGGGCAATTCGGAGAAGCGAGCCGATAGAACTGCGAATTCCCGACGCCTGGATATATATCCATTCTGCGTCGTCGTTTTGCTACCTACTTGAGCCCCAAGTCAAAAAGTCTCTCGAAGATGCTTACTCCACTCGTCTCCTAATCTATTGATGAAATTTTTTTTCTATTCCAAAAATAGCCCCACCGCCTTATCGTATTTACAAGCTCTACCAAAACCCCGGTACTAGTATAAATACCCCTCCCTGTTCACTTTTCGCGAACGCAATCGTGCTCGCCCCTCGCAAGCAGAAGAATCAAACGATTCTAACGAACAGAGATCAAGTCGTCGGACGTAATTTCTCCAGAATTCGTAGCAACATCGATGGGGACCTCTACGGGGGTCTCCTTCCCTGTAGTTTTCTACGATGGTCAGACAGAGGCCGGCATCGGAGACGTCGTCGTTTATCCTTCTCTCGATTTCAAGACCTTCCAATCGAATTTGAGTCGTAAGATCGGTATCTCTTCTAACCAGTTCTCTACCTATCTTGCTGACAGCAAGAAACCACGTTCCAAGATTCCCATTACGGCTAAGGTCGATTTTGCGGCCGTTTCTCGCGAAACGGACTGCTACTTTCTTGTGGTTCTGAAGCGATCTAGACGCGATAGGAGAAAGAATAATAATAGTCACAATGAAATCATCAACAAGAACATGAACCCGCCTGCTAATGTGACGCTATTAAGAAGAGACGGCAGCATGAGTCCGGCAGTTGCGGATTTCGGGTCGTACATGGTTCTGGATCGGGTAGGGTATGAGAAGCGGGTCAGGGAGCTGGAGATGGAGCGTGAAAAGTACTTGATGAATATGGGACTGGACGGGTTGAGTCTTGGAAAGGGAAACAGAGTTTTGAACAACCTTAGCAGCCTTGGCAGTGAAGGTGGCCGCAAAGCAGTGTGTGAGGAGTGCGTGAGAGCGAAGGAGACGGGACGTGAGGTCGGGTTCCATTGGTGCGTGTACGATGCAGTCACTTTTGGGTTCAGGTCGGCGGCAGGTCCGATTGCACGGCCCGTTAAAGGATCCGATTAAGGTTCGGTGCTCCAGCTCTCTCCTGGCTGTTAATACAAACGGAAGTTAAAGATCGTATTTACAATAATTTATTGAGTGGTACGTTACAGGGGGAGGAGAAGGGAGTAGGGTTTGGTGATGTTAACTATTTTGGCCTTTTTCAGGCTTCTCGTCTGTAAGGCAAACAAATCGCAGACTGGAAATTGAGTTGAAGAGGAGAAAGGAATAGTGTAGCCTAGTCGGGTCTCTGGTATAGCTGTCTTAGAATGTTAAAACGATTTGTGTCCAGCCTGGAACTTAGCGCATTAGTGACGATAATGGGGGGTTTATGTTTTGGGATTTTTTTTTCCTTTCTTCCTTTTCCTTTGGATGTGCAATGTAACATCCATTGGAAAAGTTGCAATACAATTATCCAGTTTCTATTTGTGTTTGGATTTCTATTTTTTTTTTTTCCCATTTTGAGGTTTGTTCCATTGTAACAAATACCGAAATCGAAATCGAAATCGAAATCATGCCTGTAGTCAGTTCAATCGATTTTTGATTGATATTGGCCGATATGACATCAATATTAGTATTTATGTGTAATTAAAAAACGGAAAATGTTAATCTTTCATAGAATCTTTTTCCATAAGTATACATAATCTACATATCAAGACAAGTAAGCATGCCACTTAGATATGTGAGGACAAAAAACTAATCGACATAAGCAGATGCAATGAGATTCCCGCCTCTCTCTCCTCATGTTTCCCGCTTCTCTTTCCTTATCTCTACTGGGTATTTTTTAATTTCATACTGTTGTTTCTCTCTCATCTAGCGTCTTAGTGTTGTCACCTAAATGTGGTTCAAGGTGATGGTGATTTGCGGGTGTGCCAAGGATTATAGTTTCCTACACTTACGAATAAATTGCACCGAATGTAAATATGACTTCTATTTAGACGATTGAACGAACTATCTTGGGATCTCAATAGTTCTAGGTTCACCCACTCCACTGAAGTGCGCTTCGTTGAGATTGAAATGAAGAAACAAAAACAGATACCAAGAACAATTTACGCAACGATGGTTGGTATTGAAACTTGATTGGAAATAAATACAAGAGAATTTGACATAGTTTGAGATTGACAAAGATTTGAAAATGTAATTGAAATGCTAGAATGCTATGAAGCTTGAAAGTTGAAGTTGCTTTTGGACTTGAGTAGTTTGTTTGATTGATTGGTTGTGTGTGTATCCTCTGTCTGTCTATCATCTTATATATCTTCTGTCTTGCATGAAAATCTCCCCCATAAACAATGATTCTACTGCTGTTATCCTTCATTTGTGTCATTTTCTGTCAGTTTGAAGCCATTACCACCTCTTCATGTCAGTTTTTCCTTAAATCTCTCACAAAGCTGCCACCTGGACTATCTTGTTATAACTGTCACCACTTCTTGCTCTTTTCATGGACAATTCTCAGCATAACTCTACCTGGCAGTTACTCATCATTTGGGCTTCATATAATGGGCTCATGGGTTGTGATAAATCATGATGGACTGTAAGGGCTGCACCTTGGGCCTTGTACATGGACTAGGCTTATTAGGCCCAAGATATTTTTTGGTGCCAACACTTAGGTACTTTTGGAAAACTCCTCCTAAGCTTCACTCTCTCTCAAATCTCCCTCTCACACTCTTCTTCCCCGAATCAGAACAATAATGGCTTCCATGTTCTCGTCTTCTTATTGTCAACTATTCTCAAGCTCAGAATGGGTTAATCAGATCAGTTGTGCTTTCTTCTATTAGTTGTGACACGTTTAATCCAAGCTTGGGTTCAAATCAATGGAAAAGATATCATGACATGGATCATGCTCCATTTTTATAAGAGTTATTGACATGGGTCTGGGTCTGGGTCTGGCTTTCATGTTTTATTTGTGTTTATCTTTCGTGGGTAAAATAATGTAACAAGAGGTTTAAATAATATAAAAGACATCTGTGTGTGATGAAACACAATGTAGTAAGAGGCTTAATTTTTGACTGATATAGAACTAGAAGACACCAATACTAGTATTTATGCGTAATTAAAGTGGTGAATTGACCCCAATTGAAATCATACCGAAGGATCCAGTATTCAACTCGACCGGTTGAATATTTGTGTAATTGAACCGATGAATTGAATGATACCTGGTTGAACAGGCTGATACTCAACCGAACTGGCTAGTTCAATCCAATTTTTAAAAACATTGATGAGCGCTAATTGCACTCCACACTTAATTAAGCACACTTCATTAACCATCAAAAAAACCCTCATCTATCAACACCCCTCTTGTCACTACCATTCTAGCCCATACTCATCCTATCCTTCTCCTTTTTCACTCAGTTGAAGACAGAGTATTCTTAACCCTAAATTCCCCAAATCCTTCCCTCCTCCTCCTCCCCCTTACCTAAGGTATGACGACGCCGGCTCTAATATTAGCTAGCTTGAACGGCGGGGGAGCTTTAGAATCAAATTAAGCTTCTTCTCCTTTTGTGACGAGACATGGTAAGCCCATGTGGGCAATCCCTAGATATTGATGAGATGAAGAACCGGATATGGCAAAGAGTAGCTTCTTCCAGGTAAATCTTGTAAGCAAGCTTCATCTACAACAAGTTTAATTAAGTGCAAGTTTGATTCTCGTCCTCCATTGTCAAAATGCTGAAGAAGCCACCACATCTTGTAAGCATGATTTCCAGGTGAATCTTGCTTGCTTTATTCATTTTTTAAACTTTAAACAGAGAAAGAGGCCACCACGTCTAAATGTCCGGTCGGCGGTGGTGGTGGAGGAAGTGGTTGAGACCTTGGTGATGGTGCAGAAATGGCTAGGGTGTACTTGAGAAAAACATAATCTGGAGTAATATGAGGTATACTCATACATGTTTTTTTTTATGGGGTTTATTTAATTGGGGTATGCTTAGTTAAGTCAGGTGTAATTAGAGCATCCACAATGGTGCTACTTGTGCACACACTCCAAATTTCACTAAATTATATTCTCTCTCTTCTCATTTCTCTTAGGTGGCACAATTTAATTGGGTGATTGGGTCCCATAATCTACACTATTCATCAACACTCCATACATTTCAACACTCTATATTCATTTTCTTTATTTTCTCTTTTTCTTTTTCATCATCTCTCTCTTATTTTTCATCACCTCTCTCTTCCTTTTTATCTTCTCTCTCTTTCTTTCCATCATCTCTCTCTTACTTTTCATCACATCTCTCTTCCTTTTTCATCACCTCTCTCTTCACTATTCATCAATTATCATACACTTCAAAGATCAAGTATGAACTAATTTTTCAAGTGTCATTTTTTATCACAAGTGTGCATGTAGTGCTTAACTTATCAAGAAAGTATCATCTCAAGTACCCATTGTGAACATCTAGCGCTTAATTTATCAAGAAAGTATCATCTCAAGCACTTCAAAATCATCCCATTGTGGATGCTCTTAGTCCTCATAAAAAATATTTGTGACTTATATCTCGTCTGCCAGACAAAAAAAACTCATATCTAGTCAACCTGGGCATGTTTCCTAAGCTTAGGCCCACTAAATCTAAAGGCAAGGTGTGGGCCGGGCCTTGGAAAAGCTACGTACTACCAACACCCGGCCCCACTTGTTGGTGAAGGTTCACATCACGCGGGACCCATCCACTGACCTAGAGACGAACCTTCTACCTGATTAATGAGTTGTTCCTAACTACTTGATATTTTGTCGTCTTCTCGCTGAGCCAGAGACGAATAGAGAAAGAAATACAAGCCGAACAAGCTCTCGAAATTCGAAAAAGCAGAGTCGCATTATCATCTTGAAGGTCACGAGTAGGGAATCGCATTCAATTCTCTCGAATTATAGGAAGAAAGAGCTAAAGAGGGGGTGCCTCGAGCAATGGAGGCTCTGAGCGAGAGAGCTGGATTCATAAGAGACTCGCTGCGCAAGAGCCAGACCATCACCGATAATATGGTTTCCATTCTCGGCTCCTTTGACCACCGCCTCTCTGCTCTCGAGACCGCCATGCGCCCTACTCAGGTCTTTCAATCAAATTGGGAATTTCTTCCATTTCATTTTTCTTGACTCATCTACTATTTCGTTTTCGAATTGAGGGAGGTTATGAGATCTAGCATTGATGGTTTTGAATCATTTTGATAATTTTAATTTTCGTAGATAAGGACGAATTCGATTAGGAGAGCCCACGAGAATATTGATAAGACGTTGAAGGCTGCAGAGGTTATTTTGGCTCAATTCGACCTCACAAGAAAGGTAATGCATTTCCTTTTGGTCCATTTTACCTATTTAACGCTTCCCAGATTGTGCATTATTTGGTAATGCATCAATGATTACTCAGTAGCAGTAAACGTACACCGGATATTTTTAGTTACTCGCATATTTAATGCCTGAAGCTGTTGCCTTATTATTCCACAGAATCATGTGAGTCCCAATGCTTTTTTTTACTGTCAAATTTAGGCAGAGGCTAAGATTCTAAAAGGGCCACATGAGGACCTTGAAAGCTACTTGGAAGCAATAGACCAACTAAGAGCCAATGTTAAGTTTTTCAGCAGCAACAAAGGTTTTAAGAGTAGTGATGGAGTGCTTAACCATGCCAATAACTTACTTGCAAAAGCTATCTCAAAGCTAGAGGATGAGTTTAGACAGCTCTTGACAATTTACAGGTTTGCTTTTCATATATATGTCTTGCTTTAGTTTAATCATTGTGGCTGAGAGCACTTGGGTTAATACTTTGATTTTTTTATGCATGGGTGAAATGTACATAAACATTGTTCCTGTTTGATTACCCTTTCCTCTTGACTATATTTCCCACACAGACAAGCACCAATTCTTTGGCGGCGAATGACATTGTTATGTTAGTTGGTTAATTACTCTCTTATATCTCCCTCTGTTTTAGGGTGCGTGCATGAATTTCCATTGTTCCACTTGGGACCAACAAAACAGAGGATAGATAGATCCCAGATTTTTCGGTTTGAAATCTCTGAAACTCATAAAACTCATGGTAATCTTCTTGGAAATGTATTCCATTCCTTCTATTTTTATAAAGAACTTGAAATAAGGTATTAGAAATAAAGTGAGCATTCTCATTCACTGGTGTAATTCCAAGAAGAAAGGGTCTGTTTTAAGCTAAAAAAATTCAAGTCATAAGAATTGTTGTTTCTTTGCAGCTCCAATTGCTTAGATACATATTTATTAATATTTAACTATATTGTATATTAGGATGCCCTTGGAGTTGGAATATTTACTCGCTTTTGATACATTTGTTTGGGCTACGTAATTATGTGATCAATGCATGCCTTTTAGTAAGTTTAATTCTTCCGAATTGCAGCAAGCCTGTGGAACCTGATCGTCTTTATGATTGCCTTCCCAACTCTTTACGACCATCATCCACATCAAATGGGGGACAAGGTGATGCTGGGGGGAAGAGCCATTCTGAGCACCAGAAGAACTTAGAAACAGCTGTTTATACACCTCTGACTCTAATTCCTCCTAGGGTTCTGCCCTTGCTGCATGATTTAGCACAACAGATGGTTCAAGCTGGCCATCAGCAGCAGCTATTTAGAATATACAGGTGTGTTTATTCATCTCCACTTAGTCTGATGCTTTGATATTGCTATAGTTGTTGCGGTGATTGTTTCTTTTTAATCTTCATTCTAGTTGATTCAGTAGAACTGCTAGAAGTGCTTAGTTATAATGCAATATTTGTCCTTGAACCCCTTCAGGATGATCAAGGTGCAAAGAGATGATATTTTCCTTATAAAACCATGCAACTGGAAGAGATTTAGTACTCAACTGAGTTTATTTTCGCAGCTATTTTTTTTAGACGTATAGATTTGATACCCTTTAAGCATTTTAATCTAGATTCTTGGATTTTAACGCAAAACAGCCATAAATTCTCCCAAGTTTTATTTTGACTATGCTGACTGGAAAAAATTTGGCATAAACCATGTTCCCATGGATATTAACTTCTAAATGTATGACATATGATCCTCATTGGATACCTAAAAAAGATGGAAGTGGGGGAGCTGGAGTCGTTCGTTTTCTATTGTAATCGGAAGGGTTGCAGGTTAATATTTTTAATCCAAGTACCTAAGCAAAATTTCCTTGCATTTTTTATTTTCAATTTCCTTCAGAGTTTTTGAACTTTTAATGTTACTTGTTTACACTCAACAAATGCTAGGGATACCCGTGCGTCAGTTTTGGAACAGAGCCTCAAGAAACTGGGTGTGGAGAGACTTAGCAAAGATGATCTTCAGAAAATGCAATGGGAGGTTTTGGAGGCCAAAATTGGGAATTGGATACACTATATGCGGATTTCTGTAAGAATCACATGAAATTTATGTTCTTTTGATGTGATCCCTTTCCAACCGCACTACAATGATTGAAACAGGTCAAGCTGCTGTTTTCCGGGGAGAAGACAATATGTGATCAAATACTAGATGGTTTTGATTCTTTGAGGGATCAATGCTTTGCCGAAGTCACTGCAAACAGTGTGGCTGTGCTCCTTAGTTTTGGGGAGGCTATTGCCAAAAGCAAGAGGTCTCCTGAAAAATTATTTGTTCTATTGGACATGTATGAGATACTGCGAGAACTTCAATCAGAGGTATGGACTCTGTCACGTTTCTTGTTCATTTATTTATACTAGTAGACATCACCTTGTTGTTTTTGTGACAAAATGATGAGGAAATTTAGTCATGAAAGTTCTACATAACTTACTCTATGATGAAACTGAAACCACTAAAATATTATTTTCATAGCTCTTACTAGATTGGTGGTGGTGCAGATTGAAGTACTATTTCAAACCAAAGCTTGCCTTGAAATGAGAGAGTCTGCATTGAGTTTAACAAGACGGCTGGCTCAGACAGCACAAGAGACCTTTGGAGATTTTGAGGAAGCTGTCGAAAAAGATGCCACCAAAACTGCTGTCCAAGATGGAACTGTTCATCCTTTGACCAGCTATGTGATAAATTATGTGAAGTTTCTCTTTGAGTAAGTTAGAACTGGTTTATTTCTGGTTCTGCATTGGTTTGTCTTTAGAATATCGTTACATTTTCCTGATTACCTTTCTCGGGTTCTGTTGCTTGTTAATGGTTTTGCTTCTGGGAATACAAGTCCTAAGGTTATCCATATCCCCTTGATTAAAGTTCTAAAAATCTTGTAACAAGTAAATATTATGTGGGTAGTTAGTCAGTTGATGAGTTATTGGTAGCCATCTTAATACATTAGCAATATCTTATTTATATTTTCTCTTGGATCTTATACTGTTTTATGTCTGTGCGGTGGGGGCAGTAAGTGCCAATTTCTGTTGACTTAGTCGCGTTCGAGCACTAATTTTCACCTCAGATGCTTTTATCAATTTAACTTACTGGAATGCATGTTCATGGATGGTCCACTTATGCTTATGTCAGTTGCTCTTCCACTTCTTCATCTGTCACAGCTTTCCGCCCCCTCTCTTCTTTTCATTTCGTCTTCTCTTTCCCATGTTTTGTTTTCAAAACAATGATATTTGGTGCATTTGACAATAATCGTGCAAACATTATGCATCTGACAATTGATCACTCTGTGCTTCCAGCTACCAATCAACACTGAAGCAACTCTTCCAAGAATTTGACGAAAGTGATCCGGATGCACAGTTAGCAACTGTAACAACAAGGATTATGCATGCTCTGCAGAATAACTTGGATGGGAAATCCAAGCAGTACAAAGATCCTGCATTGACTCAGTTATTCCTTATGAACAACATTCACTATATAGTGAGAACTGTGCGAAGGTTGGTTTGTATCCTACTTGTTTATTTTAGCCTCTAAACATGCCAGTATGTTACTTTAAATATTTATTTACAGGTCTGAAGCAAAGGATTTATTAGGGGATGACTGGGTTCAAATACACAGAAGGATTGTGCAGCAGCATGCAAATCATTATAAGCGAGTTTCCTGGGCAAAGGTTTTGTTTCAAAATCACTTGAATTTCGTCGCAAAACTTGAAAGTGCTGCTAAACTATACTCAATTTTTTTCCTCTTTGATCTCTGTACCATATATTTAGCTTGAGCTTTCTTTTCTCCTACATATTGCATTTTTCAATAGTGAGCTTGATGGCAAGCTATAATATGGATTTCCTGCTAGTAGGTTTTATGTTAGAATTTGACAGGACTCTTCAAAGCAAGTTTTTAGCTATTTTTGTTCATTTGGACTACTTTCAGGCTAAATTTATAATTGTTGACTGTATCTGACTGTTACAAAGACAATATATATCTGACTGCCAAAGTGAAAAAAATATATAACTGAACGTTTGAGCTGCACACACTCTTCTAAACCCTTCAAAATGATTGATTTTTCTTCTTTATATCATTTAGAAAGTTTTTGCTGTGCTAGCCGCTTGGTCCAAAATTTTATTTTATTGGTTTAGTTTTGTCACTTCTAGGTATCTAAACTAAGCAGTTTGTCCATTAGATGTGCAGATTCTGCAGTGTCTCACCGTTCAGGGACCTGGGTCGTCAGGTGGTAGTGCAACGGGAGGTGATGCTAGTGGCAGTGTGCTCTCAAGAACAACGGTGAAAGATAGATTTAAAACTTTCAACGTTCAATTTGAGGAGCTTCACCAAAGGCAATCTCAGTGGACCGTACCAGATAGTGAGTTACGTGAGTCTTTGAGACTGGCTGTCGCTGAAATCCTCTTGCCTGCCTATAGATCTTTCATGAAACGATTCGGGCAAGTTCACCTATACCTCTGACCTGTTATTTCTTTCTCTCTTTGTTGCTCTTCTCCTCCTGTAATGGAATTTCACTTCCTCAGTACTATAATATTGTTCATGCCAATGGATTTTTTGATGTGTCACAGGCCTCTGATAGAGAATGGGAAGAACCCGCAGAAGTACATCAGATATACTCCAGAGGATCTGGAGCCTATTCTGAATGAATTCTTTGAGGGGAAGACTTGGAATGAACAGAAACGGTAAATATTTTTGTAAGGTTAAGGTTGTTTTCTCAGAGATTTGAAAGTTGACATACATGGTATCAATGTATGTATTTCATTGTACAATAATACGCAGGTGAGTATTCATTCATCCACCACATGAGTCTTGCATAAACATCTTCCAGATACTGAACATTTTTTTAAATTTTTTTTTGAATTTTATTTGTATGTGGATTAGACCCGAACTCTTGAGCTTTGATTTTTGAGTTAAGACGGACGATCATCCACCAAAAACCCGTTATGTAACATGGATTCACTCCGGTTCAAATTTCTTAACAACATCATCTATGTACTACATAAACAGTATATGTTAGCATTATCACAAGAATAATTCTTGAAGAAATTTGAAGCAATATTGAGATTGTTAGCATTTATCTATACACTAATTCCAAATTTTCATAGTAGAGGCTCCAAGTTCAACTATTCAGAACAAGATAACAAATTTGGTGATCTGGATAATGACTCTGATAACATCTTGCCATGACCATAAGGAGAAAAGCCCAAAATAGTTGAGGAGCATACTACAAACGTGAAGGAAAATTAGGAAAAGAAGGGAAAACATAGTCAAAAGGACAATAATATGCTGTCAACCATCTGATACTGAACTGCCACCGCATTCCCTGTGTTTCACAAAATTCAACCTAAAAAGGAATTTGTTTATATATAGCAGTAAAATATTAAAATATTGAATTAATTAAGAAATTATTTCAAACACTTTGTAAAAGGTATAAGGTATTTAATAGAAACAAATTAACTTCCAATACATCTGAACAATAAAAAGTTTTTCTTTACTATAAGAGAGTGAATTTTCAAAATCCTTTTTATTCTATGGATGAAACGATCAGCCCAAACCCAATTTTTCATCACAATATATGACTCTAATACTATATATATTGTTCTCATGCACCAAACAACATTTTCCTAACGAGTATTACAAGGCAATTTTAAAACAATATTATGGTAGTTTCAAAATTATCTATAAATGGACAATTCTCTTCTTTTTTTGCAACCATTTTCCATTTGTGTTCAACATTTTATTTGAACCGACTACATTGCCCTTATGTTTAGGTTAAATGAGTTGTCCTTTCTATCATCAAACGCGATATGAGCTTCTCCATTCTGTGTAGCCCGTGAACAACGTCAGCTTCATATTTATTTTATAGTTATTAAATTGATTTAAATGATTTTTAATATTTTTATTATTTGTTTCCTAGTTATTTTAACATTTATTTTAATATTACGTAATTTACACAATTGTTTTAATAACATATATGCTACAAACAAAAGTGCAACCAAACACTACGCATTCTAGGAACCATCATATGTGTTATCATTTTTTATCATTATATATCCTAGCATAATATATGTTAATATCAAAATTGTCAATCAAATGAATAGAAAAATAGCATTTATGTTAATTATATTATTCAGTTTGGCCAACGCTTGATATTGCCTTTGCTATGTTGGCAAAACCCCCCAACAGAAACCTGTTATATTATTCAGGTAAAAACATCTATTAGGAGTTATTTCCTTTTCATCTCCTATATATATATATATCAGTCTATGTCATCATCATAGCTTCATCCTTCTAATCTTTGCCATTCAATCACTTTTTTTTTTCTTTCTTTTTGTTAATCATCAATGGCTTCTTCATCTGAATCTCAATCAAGAAATCCCAGAACCCATTCTTACACCTCTCTACTTCCTACCTCGAACATCTCCTCTAATGGGTCCTCAAACATACCCAATATTCAGCTTCTCATTCTCACCACAATAACCACCACATTGCTCTTTATCACCTTATTGAACATATTCATGTCATCCTCTCTTGGTCCAAAAACCCCGATTGTTCAATTGAATTCCTTGTCTGTCTCCAACTTCAGCACATCAAGATCAAAATTGGCTGCCAATTGGGTTGCCAATTGGCAGCCAATTGGAGATGAAACCAAAGAATGCTATGTTCTTATGATGCTTTCTAATTGAATTGTATAATTTTATTTTGGATTTTCTTTCCAATGTACATAATGGAAAAATTAATCAAAATTATTAATTTTCAGTAATGATAAGGATTTCCACAGTTGGAATCTAGTTATCCCAACTGACATTGTACGAGGCCGCAAATTCACTTAGATGAAATAACTGGGATCACCGATTTGACTCTTTTAAATGCAAATTGAAGTCTCCCTGTTGGAGAAGAGGATATTCAATAGAGTGATAGACAACACACACAGGCCAACAAAACAACGCAACATATATTATTGCATGGATGTAAAACAAGTACAAAACTTCAAAACTATTTGTTTCATCAGGACGATTACTTCCTTGAGCTCTATTTATTCAATGCTCTTACAAAATTTTCTGGTTTGAAAGACCATAATACTGACTCTCAGCAGTTCAGTGATACCCAATTGGCGCAGGAGACTCCTTCAATTCATGACCCTGGTAATGAATGTCCTGCAACCAAATCCATTCAAATGCATACAAGATCATCAATCTTAAGTGGCAAAGAAACCAATGACATCTTCAAGTAAATCCATTATGTGTTCCTTACCGATGCAAAGTGATTCACATCGCGGTGATGTGCCTCATCAGCCCTCACAACCACCACAACATCTCGCAAGGTTGAATCAGATGGCAAACGCCAGTAGTCAATGGCAATGGCAGGAGCAGGGACATTCTCAATGTTCCCTTTGTCCAACTCCTTAAGGAACAGATTGTATGAGTGAATGGCTTCCTCCTCTAGATACCCCACCACTCGATGTGCAAACTTGGGAGAGATTATGTAACCAAGGAAGTAGGCATTGAGGAAAACACCCTGGACTGCAAAAACCAGAGCTCGCTCGTACCACTTGGGATTGGCTACTTCCATGAATGCCATGAGGTGCATGCGTTCATTCTCAGCCTCTTCCAGCAGAGCCTTGATCCAACCCCCACTGTGCTCAAATCGCCTCAGTGACTTGCAGTGCAGTAGCAGCCCGCCAACCATGCCCGGGACTGCTGCCACTGTTTCTAACATCATTGCTCGACACCCATATCTTTTCTGTAATTCACATTAGTAAGACCCGTCTAAGCTATTTTTATATGCAAACAAAAATAGTTCACACAATATGATTATCATTCAAATGGAAAGCCAAAACGAAACGACCAAATCAAATCAATATTTTGGAAAGCGAAAAGAATACCTGGAAGAACAAATCAGTCGGCCATCTAAGAGACTTGACAGTCCAGTAGGCCATCTTGTCCAAGAACGTTGTTGGTACATGATGCTTCTTCAGATCGATTGACAAATCAGCCTTGTATGTCTCCCATGGCTGCCATTAAAACGTACATTCACACAATACAAATCAACATAAATAAACACCAGATTCTTCAAAATAATCACGTTAATTTGACCATGGAAGCTGGAAAACATCACATTTCAAGACAATAACATCCGATCGATTTGATACCTACCTTGAAGCAGTTCCACTTCCACTCCGTTCCATCCTCTTTTAAGACCTTTTCATGCGGAATGCCCCAGTAACTGATCTGCTTCTCGTCCTTTCCACCAGCCGGTTCTTTCTCCACCTGATCGATCTTCTCTCCCTGCAGGGCCACACTGCTCCCGTTTCTCAAGCCAAGTACTGGAGCCCTCATCCAGCTCACACTCCGTACAGGAGCCCCGGCCGAACCGTTCAGGATCATTCCTGATGCCGTTTGTTGCGACACCGTGCGAGCAGCCGTTGAGAAGTAACGTTGGTTCAACGCCGCCAGCGATGAACCGGCCAAGCTGGTTCCACCACGACTCATCATGACGACGATCAGTAGTAATGTGTCAGATATCAAGATCGAGAGAGATCTTGGAAATGGCAGATATCTGTTAGCTTTTGTAGGTAGGTTATGCTTCGTCACGCGGAGGGTATGAGGGTTTTATTACCTTTCAAGGGGTTTAACTACGCCGTCAGTTATAGAAAATGGCTTGGCGACACGTAGTAGTTTATAGATCGATATAATTGTCTAGTATAGTCTGCAATGGGTGGGAATTTACAATTGTAGCCAGAAGTCTGAGTAAGCATCAGAGGACCCATCTGAGGGCATTTTAGTAAGTAGAGGTGTAAATTTGTAGGCTGGGAGATAAATATATGATATGGTCTAGAATGACCATGCTTATGGTCTAGCATTTCTTGACGAAATAGTAGCAAGAGATTTTGAGCATGCCTAGGGTTCAATATTTTGCCCCCGTGGATTGTTTTGGCAGTCCGAAACTTAGCATTTTTGCAAAAAATAAAATAGGAAAGTGTCTCTGTTTGCTACGTGGCTTCGTTACTGCCACTAGAAAAGAGTGGTTGGGGTCGTTTTGAGATCAAAAAATTAATTTTTTTAATCATAATATTTAGTATTCAATCTAATAATTCCAACAATGTATTTTTTATTTGAAATAAAAATCAAATACAATATGAAAATGATATAATAATTATAGACCGTCATATGTTAACATCAAAACATTCGATGTTTCAATTGTGATAAATTTAATTCTTGTTTCAAAAAAATATATCATTGAATTGAATTTGTTAGAACGAATACTACATATTTATAATTGAAAAAAAATGGACCGGGAAGGTGCTACAAACTTGATTGCTGAACTCTAGGCTTGGACTGTCCGTACTGGTCTCTGGCTAGGCTTCGAAAATCGGATTCTATCTGATAATCGGATTCGAAAATCGGATTGTCTGAGACTGATGCCAGCTTAGAAGGAAAGCAAGATACTATTGTATTCGCTTATCAAGAAAGATGCAATATTGGGCTCGGAATTACACAGCGTCTGAAATCCATAACAAGCCCAAGTAAAAACCAGAGCATGGCCCAACCAAAAACCTCATCTTTCAATATCCCAGCGGAAAACGGCCCATATTCCATTACCATAGCTTCATAATTTGAACCACACACATATTTTATTCCTTTACATATTAGAAGCTTGCGTCAACTATAAATTTGATCGATAATTTATTTTACCGCTTATCAACTAGTTTATTTTTCAAAATTTGTAAACTAATGTTGAATATGACAAAATAAACTATACTAAACGGACTCAAACTATTTACAATTCCACAGAGACAACGATGAATGAATTAAAAAATAAGCATAGAGTATTGTAAATGCTGTTTGTTTGCTATGTAATATATAAGTCCGCCGGCCAGCCAATACTAATTGTCTGTTTCACCTGAACTTAGTCCAATCGCCGGACAAGTTGACAGCCTAATAACGCCATGCACGCTTGTTACCAACGCCACCCCTGTTTTGCATTGTTCTTTCTCTTCGTCTCCTTTAATTCGTCTCCAACACTCTCTCCCTCTCTTTCGCCCGAACAAAACAAATAAAATCAATGGCGTCGCAATCCGATCAAGATCAACCGGGGAAAGAACCCGGTAATTCATCCTCCTCCGATGCCAATCAAAATCCATCAGGACAGTCTCCCGCAACGGGCTATCCTCCAACAATGGGGTACCCGCCCGCAATGGGATATCCGCCTGGACAACCGGGTTATCCGTACCCCGGGTACAATCAATACCACCACCAGCAGAATCCGTACACGCAAGCTCCGCCCGCCTACTATTACGACTCTCAGGCCGCTTGTCACCAACAACAATCAAAAAGCTCCGGCGTCGCTCGAGGAATTCTTTCAGCGGTTATTCTAGTAGTTTTCGTGATGGGTACGACCACTATCCTTACCTGGCTCGTATTGCGCCCCCAAATTCCCCGATTCCGGCTCGAGGCCTTCTCTGTCTCCAATTTCAACACCAAACCCGGATTCACCGCCAATTGGGAGGGAAATTTCACAATTGAGAATCCGAATCATAAATTGAAAGTGCATGCGGATGAAATCGAATGCTCTGTGTATTACAAGCAAGATGAAATTGTTGCTAGTGCTGCTATGGCGCCGTTTACGTTGGACATAGGGGAGACGATTATGACGCAAACGAAGCTATCGGCAAACAATACGGGTTATGATCAGCCGGTGGTGGGGGCGGCAGTGGTGGATGACATGGCGGAGGAGAGACGTGGAGGTTCTGTGAGTTTCAGTTTGAGATTGATGATTTGGTCTACGTTTAAATCTGGGTGGTGGACGAGACGTTGTGGTATGAGAGTTCTTTGTGAGGATTTGAACGTGGTTTTTGATGGTGTTACTGGTAATGGCAAGTTAACGGATAACAAGCCTATGGATTGCATAGTTCGCGTTTGATTTTCAAATAAGAAATAATGGATTTGGATTGATCAAAGATCACCTATTTTTATGATTTTTGATTTTTTTTATCAATCACAATTTGGAGGTGAAATGATTATCAGAATCAATAGCATTGTTGGATTATGATATGAATAATGCTTTAAACCCCAAAATATGATTGACATTTTACCCCGAAACAATGTAAAGTGTTGGATATTAAACGGATCCTTAAATTAATGTCTACTTTACATGTCATATAGATTTTGGGATAAAATGAAAGATAAGATTTTAGATTTTAGGGTACATGACATTACTCGTCATGGTATATACACATTTTTTCACTTAACAATGAAAAACAAAGTGGTTTGGGTTGACTTGTCAAGCCTAGAGTTGAGTGTATCCTTTTATTCTTTTATCCACAACCCTTTAACACACCTGGGCATGTTTGGAAGTGCTGTCAACTGCTATGAAGTGTTGTGAGGTGAGTTGGAACGCAAAAGTTGTTTGACGCATCACTTTTAAAACTGTGATGCGGTGCTGTAAGTGTGTTTGACGTATCTAAATTACGGTTATATTATATGACTAATAATATTAATATAAAATCACTTAACATTTACCTTTTACATTAATATAAAATAAAATAATTGATCTAATTTGATTACGTGTGACAATTCAACATATATTATAAGCGTTTGGGAGTGCGGTGAGGTGAGGTGTTGCGAGGTAAAAACCTATGGTGCTGTGAGGTGAGTTGTGCTGTAAAAGCATTTGACGTGTCACAGAAAACCATGGTGCTATGAGGTAAGGTGCAGCTGAATGCAGTGTAAACACACTACTAAACAAATACATGCATATCATGCAAGAATCTGTTATCCAAAGAAGGTTTAATGACACATGTACGTTATAGAGTGAAACATGGAAATTGCGTTTGTTATATATGGGCTGCCGAAGGGTTCATTCATCAAGGCTATGGGCTTCCACTACCTTTCAAAGATGCAAAATATAGATAGTGGGCCATCACCGAAGATTCCATTGTATTTCAGATATGGGCTATCATTTATTCATTTGGGCCAAGTCTTCTCCTCTCAACACCAAGACCCGAGGTCAAAAAGATTCCAAGACGGTGCGCTTGCGCAACGACCTTTCCCAACCCCGGCCCAGCCCAACTATGTGTGCAAGCGAAGGTGCTGCGAAACTATTTCACTTGTTCCTTTCCAATAATTCGATCTCTCATTTTCATCAATACCCTATATCGATTCCATATTGAATGTTGTACATGTTACCCGAATCAACCCGATTATCTAAACCAACCAGATTAGTTGGCATGGGTCCATTGCAGCCATGATATTATTGGTTTCATCGGTCCAGTTGTAATGTTTGGGCATATCTCATTAGACAATATCAATTATTAGGCCCACTCGCACTGCGATTTTTGTTTTTTGAATGCAAGTTGAGTCATGTGTGGTTGGTAAGGAAAACTAATTTGAGAGCTAGAACCACCCCAAAAGAAGACCAGCTCTCTTTTGATGGCTATAGAAAGACGACTTCTTGTACCTGTACACATAAATGTCAAAAACTTGAGGAACGCGTTGAAAAGTCTATTGTGTTGCGCTTGATAGGAAGTCAAGTTGCCATATGTGGGAGAACCCATTGCTCCAACTTGGAAGAGTGAGTGTGATATTACTTGGTCTTATCGTTGTTCATACACATCATCAAAAAGGCAGCCGCGTCAATTTGACAAAGCCCTACATAGTCTCCCTGTTAATTCAAGAACTCTCCCCACTCCTTCCTTACCCAACCCCGCCTTTCCCACTCCCAATTCGCTACGCTCTCCCGGTCTCCCCTATATATAGATATATACCCCCATTACTGTCTACAATCCTCACACAGTCTCCTTCTCGTCTTCAAACGTTCATCGGCCAAGCGCTTTCCAAGTGCTCGATCAATTGTCTCAACCAGCTGCAACAACTTGTCTGGTCTCTTCTCTTTCAAGGCTTTATTCCGATGGCAGAGAAACAGCCACACTTAAACGGTGCGTTTTACGGCCCAGCCATCCCCCCCTCAGAACACTCCCACCGCCCTGGACGTCGCTCTAGATCCGGCTGCTGCTGCTGTCTTACCCTCTTCCTCAAAATCATAATTTCGATCATCGTCATTATTGGCATTGCAATCTTCATATTCTGGCTCGTAGTCCTCCCACGTAGGGTCAAGTTCCACCTGAGTGACATCAGACTCAAGGAATTCAACTACACCAACACAAACTCAATGTACCCCTACGATCTTACAAGGAACACCTCAAACTCAATGCAGCGCTACGACCTTGCGGTGAACATCACAATTCGCAACCCCAATAGAAGGATTAAAATCTATTACGATGCGATCGAGGCCAGAGCTGTTTACAATAACAAGATTGTTGGAAGCAAATTCATGCCAAAATTCTTGCAAGGGCACAGGAGTACTAATGTGTTGAACGCCCATTATAAAGGCAACAGGACGACGATTATGAGTCCTCCTGATGTGGAATTTTATGATAAGGAGAAGGCAAATGGGGTTTACAGTTTTGATTTGGATTTGTACATGAGGGTTAGGCTCAGATTTGGAGACATCGTTACAGGTTCCTTTAAGCCTGTCGTTAAGTGCGATTTTAAGGTTAATTCTGGTGATGGAAGATTGGTTGGTGGGGATGAGACGGTCAAGTGCAAGATTGCTTCTTTAATTTGATTATTTCTGATCAATTCTTCTTTGATCAAGTCTTGTGCTTTTCTTCTTTTGTTTTGACCATTTGTTCAGAATTCAGATATTGTCATTCTTTTGTTTTTGTGTTTTTTTTTTCCCTGTTATTTTTTAATGTGAATAAAATTTCTCATGTACCTGGATTTTCTTAGTCACACTATTCATCAGTCTCATCCACTGTTTGTCTCACATAATCTCGTTCCAAACCTATATCTTTACGAATCATGTTTCCCGTCTATTTTCTTAAATTGAATGGCAAGATCTTCCCATTCTAATTTTGGGGTTCGAGTGCCAGGAGCTCGCTTTGCACCTTCCGCAACTTCAAACACATATCTATCAAGGATCGAGTGTGCTTATCTTCCCATTTAACTTTGTCATTCTCACTACTCTCACTTACAATTATTTTGGTTTTCCCTTTTCTTGACACCGTCTTAATCCTTATTAAATGTAAACAGAGAACAGAGAATAGTAATCATCAAAATAAACTGCATTGGTGAATACAAATTGCAATCCATATATTAGAATGAAAGCATTATTATGCAAACAAGGCTGGTATAATGCTTTGGGAGCTGCATGTAGAATGAGATTCATTCAGGCATATATGTATGTCTGCAAGTGAGTACCAATATATATATAATTCATCAAAGAAAGAGTTGTTCATGGAGTGAAACGAACATCAATCAATGTGAAGTGGGAACTTGTTATCTACATGCTTCACAAAACTCAGCAGAGTTGCATTTGAATAAGAAAGCATGCAGTCAATCTGAATTATGGACTGCCATTGTAATCAGCTATATATGCAAATCACTGAACAAGCATAGTCGAATACCATTCAAAATTAGGTCATTAAGAGGAAATAACATTCTCGAATCACCCAATATGCAAATCCCTTAAGGTTGAACAAATCAACTAATTAGAACTGTGAATCATCTAATTGTGCTCAAACATGTCATGATTTCATAATCAAAATCAACCTAAGCAACCACAATTGGCATCCACAAACTAGCATAAAAAATACGCTAAAACCTAAAAGAAGGAACTGATCGCAAACATACCTCAGACACTGTAGATATGCGAAGCCCACACAAGTCGAGTTTTGTCCAGACGACAGCCAGGATATGGAGTGACGCGATTCGCGAATGTGTCCAGACGACAGGGCTCTGCCTCTACGCGAAGAAGAGCATAGCAGTCATAGCTCTGGGAACTAAATTGAGGCCCACCTGAGAGCCCAGCCCGGCCCAGCCATATTACCGAGGTCTTGAACTAATCCGCTGAATACTTGGATTGGACTTTTACTAGTAGAAGGTTATTTTGGGTCAAGCGAGGTCCAATTCCGTTAGTCACGGGCTTGTATCTATCATTTGCAGTTTAACGGGCCAAGTACCATAGTGAAAGTGGTAAGTTAACGGGCCCTGATGGACTTTACAATTGTTGTCCCTTAAGGCTTAAAAGAACATATAGTGGGCTCATGGGCCATATCTGATGACTGAAGTTATTTTAAGCCCAACCATTAGACCGGAACCATTAAAGCATAAAAAAAGCAAAGGGTATGTATGATTGAGACCAAAAGGGAAGCAGGGTCTCTCAAAACAAGAAGTAATATATATTGCTTTAAAGAAAACGACCCAACAGTCATGAAAAGAAGCATTTACACATGCATGGTGGGTTGATATTCGCCTGTACTTCTACCTCCTCTTGTTTTTTTGACCAAGAAGAAGAAAAAAAAGAAGCCCAGAAACCAAACAAAATGGTGGAACCAACACCTCTCTCACTTTCTCTTTTTCTTATGAAATTCTCTGCCACAGCAGCAAATGAAGTACTAGCTACTACTACTCACTCATTCACCTTGGATCCCTCAATCATCACTTTCAAATGATAAATCCATAAAATAAAATAAAAAAAGTGGACACAACGCGACTCCTAAAGAGATCAAGGAGGTCAAAAATAGTGATGATCATACAGTTATAATGACTAGGAGTATATATATATGTATATCGATATATGTGTGTGTGTGTGTGACCACTTTGAGATCCTAGATGATCAGATTTCCCTTACTTTCATGCAAATGAAAGAAAGAAGTGAGAATTAAAATTGGTAGACTCAAGAAAGAGGGAATTAAAGAGATAATGACTTCATGCAAAAGACCCATTTCTTATGTAGCTTTTCTTAAAGTCTGCAAAAGGGCAAAGCTCAAGGTGTGTGGAAACTTTGTCTCCATGCTCAATTACCTTGTCTTTTGTTAGATGCCAAAACAATTTTTCTTTTTTGGTGGGTCTTAATGGAAGAGAAGAGAAGGGAGAGAATACCTCTCTCTATCTATGCTTCTCATGTTCATTTCCAATAGCAACAAAAACTGGAAAAAAAAAAAAATACACAATCATGCATGTATGTAATATAATAACTAGTTATGCATCTCTACCAAATATATATATAATTATCATTACACATCCCATTTATCATCACTTTATCCTCTTGAAAACTTGAACTATCGTGCCTAAAAAATTATTTCTTGGTAACCGAGAACGAGATAAAAAAAATATTATTATTATATATAAAAAGCCAAGGGATCTGAATCCCCTAAGATCATATTAATTTCATAAATATCTATGCAAACAGAAAATATTGTGTATAAAGATATTTAACTTCCATAGATCAATCATGATTTGATGAAGACATTAGTTCCATAAAACCCATATCTTGAGAAAGATATATATGATTAAAACTCAAAAAGCTTTCTACGATGACATCTTGATAGTATTTGGAAAAAGGGTTTATAAAAGTGAAGGAAACAAATGGGGCACTTGAAGATAACTAGTAAAGGAAAAGAAACAAAGCTTATTGGTTCCAACAAAGCAAAGAGGCTTGTTGCCTTAATGAGTATTTATATGTCTTTAGCTTATCCCATGAAAGCTTATGAGTTAAGTTTATAATTAGGGCAGTTATAGCTATCTATGCCATGGCTAGCTAAAGTAGTGATGATCACTTCGATTGAGACAATATGCTTGAGGACTTCAATACATCCGACAAGGGCTCCATTAAAAGCTTCAATTTTATGGCCTACCCCAAGGAATTATAAGGAATTTTGGAACATCATCGAAAATCAAAGTTATTTCATGTATCATTAAAAAGAGACACCCACTTCCCCTCTTGTGTCCAAAAGGGTCTCATATATGTTCAATTGGCATGTTTGATTGCCCTCCATCATCATCTTCATCCAATTGAAATCCATCGCTCTAAACTACGCATTTTTATCAAAAATACCAACACACTTAGATCAACAAATATTATTCGTTTTGAGTTTATCAGATCTGCACAATTTTGTTTCTCTGGGCCGTCTCACATAACAATATTTAGGTCTAAGAAAGACTTTTGTTGATCGAGGGAAACTTGTGCATTTTTTTTTATAAACCACATCACTTGATATTCTCCATGTACGACAATAAGTCTATCAATTTTGTTGTTGGAAGTGTGAATTTAACATTGCAAGGAAATTAATCAACACTCGGCTTCCCTTGTATTGTTGATGAAGGTACATAAGGTTACCTTTATTTTCCACGTAAGTTCTGAAAGAGGGAAAAGAAGGTGACTGCACACAGAAAAGATGTATGTATCGAAGTTAGCTGATGAGTATGGAATGGAAGAATTAAGTAATAAGAGCCACAAAAACAGAAAAGATAACTAGTTTGCTTTAAAAGGGCCACCCACTTTCTGGTATTTATTAATATTAATATATTTGTAATTGTTTAATTCTCAATCATGCACAACTCTCTTACTATTGGGGATATCAATTAGAGATATGTACACAATTCAACTCCTAATATTAATTTAAGTTTTTGACAAAATAATTTTCAGTCATTGTGCAAAGGGATATATATGTATATAATATATTCTCTCCATTACCACAATAAATTGTAATCCAAATTAGCCAATAATCATGTGTAAAAAGCGGATCAAGTATATCTAGCTATGCCAAAGGCTACTAGTTATTGTATATTATCTTGAACTTACAACGAATATACATGGTGTGTGCTCTTCGCATACATACATACATACATATATATATATATACACACACACATATACATATATTGCATGCAACGAGAAAGTAGATTCCATAGCAGTTAAACCTTCTTTTATTTGTCAAATTTGGTTATAAACTATCTCATTTATTATATATATTTTTTATGATGTAGAGTTTATCCAAGCACAATCATTTGGGTGATAGCCTAATAGTGAATCTCTCTAGGGTCAAACCGTTATGGACTCGAAAGGTATTGAGTTCGTTCGATTCCTCCTGGAAACAATACATTTGTCGCAACGCGCTGAGCTTGTGCCCTACTTACTTTGTTTTCAGGTAATAAACTTATGTGTGCGTGTGCTTGATGGTCCGAGTTTAGGCTCGCATTGGATATTCAAATAACAAATTTATATGATGTAGTTGTCGGTTTAAAAAAGATTTACCCAATATTTTTTAACTATATATGCATAAATTTTTGCATGTTTGGAATGTTCTAGTATCTCTAGTTATCTTATGAGGCATGAAGTATGAATCGAAATTAGATTTTCAAATCTAAAGAATTATTCTCAGCCAACTCAATATCGTGAATGAGCTGATAACCCGCCCCACTGAGGTGAAAAATATAACAGAACAAGATTGAAGAAGAAAATAAAAGAATGTTGCCATCCCTAATTAAGTAATGAAGGTCCAGTTGTTGGGGAAAAAAAGAAGATAAATAAAGGCAAAAAAAAAATCAGTCTAAGATCCATGGAGTCTTCTTCCTTTTTCGAGATCAGAAGAGATAACTAAAATAAAAGGTGGAAGAGAATATTATATTATACCAGTTAAGTCTGGATTTAGTTTTAAAAGCAAGAGAAAGATAGAGAGATAAGGGAGAAAGAAAAAGAGTTGCAGCTCATCAAACCCTAACTTTTGTCCTCCAAATAATGCATGTATTTCCAAAACCACCCTAATCTTTTCAAAAACCCCCAAAGAAGCGACAAATTCCCTACTTATGCCTTTAATTCTATAAGTTTTGAAAGCTGTGAAGATAATAATCTTTTTCTGATTCTAAAGTAACAACATCTTTAAGGTTTTAAAGAAAAGTAGATGCTAACTAATTGGCGATAACTTAGTTGATTATCTATCTAGATTTAGCGTGTATACAGTGCTCGAAGTTGGGAGTTTGAACAAACCAGTTAAGATATTTCTTTGTGGAATCAAGATTCCATAAGCTTGTCCCCCTTCTGGGTCCATACCAACATGAGTTTTGGCCCAATCTAACCTGTTGTCACCATGATGTGGATTATTCTAACGACCCGAAGTTTATGCTCATTCAATTGTCTGAGGGATATGTTGGATTGCATGATTCCTCGGTTATCAAAAAAAGAAAAGAAAAGGAGATGCTTATCTATGTTGTTCTTCCCTAATCCATGATTCTTTGTTTATTTATTCTTTCACTTCTTACTTTTATTTATGTAATTTGATTTAGTTCTGATTCAAAAACCCCTTGTACATGAAAACTTTCCACTGCTTTTCCAAGATGGGAATGTTGGGAGGTTGGGAAAATCAAAGAAAGAAAAAGTTATTCTTTTTAACAAAAACGCATCGCAATTTAAACGTTAAAGCTAGCCATGAAAAGTAGTGCATGCTCTTTTGATATTAATTTGTTAGGGAAGATTTTGCTTTGCTTTTCCCTTCTAAAGTTGGAAAAAGTTGCTTCTCCTTTACACATCTCTTACGTTATGGATCATACCTTAATCTTTACTTCTTGCTTTCCATGGCCAACCCAACATTCCTATACACATTTGAATAAATTATGTACATAGATATACATATAGAATGCACACTCAAAATACGCATAACATTTTAAGAATATGAAAGAGTGAAATGACAAGTGGGATCCATTGCTTTGGGTCTCACATGTTTCAAATCAATTGTGAAAATATAAGTACATATTTTAAGTGTGCAAATTAGGTGCGTATATGATAGATATAATATTAATCTAGGTTTTATTTATTAATAGCTTGATTAAGATCTAAATGTGATTAGTCGAATTAAGTCCGATCATCCCAACCAACTCAATAATTCTCGGTCTATTGCTTGATAATATTATTGTGTTGTGGCTTTCAACCTAATACAAATATATTGTAGCTCGGCATGCATGTACACATATTCTCTTACTCAATAATATTATTTGTACATATATGTGTGTGTGTGTGTGTGTGCGCATAACAGACTATAGACTGTAGATGTGCTTTAAACATGATACTTTTAAAAAAATTAATATTATGTATCATATAAAGTCGATATGAAGTCAAAGAAGGAAAACTAATGGAGGAAGAAGATCGACAGATGATAGTGTTAACAATTAATGTACAAGTGATTTTTACAAAAAATAAGTATCTAAGAATTAATCCAAGTAGAACAACATATATAGAAACACTAAAAAAAAAAGAAAACAAATTAAACCCTGGTACTAAATTTTGAAAACAAACCGTCTATCGACAGAATCAAGAAGCCCAATCTCATCAACTGACTGATCCTCCACTCTCTCATCTTCAATTGAAACATTCAAATCAAGTGTTGAAGCACAATTATGACTACTTGTTTCCTCCAATGTGGGAACTTCTTTGGTAGGAGGAGACCAAGCTCTTGATCTTGAAATGAAACTTTCACAGCTCAAGATGATGATAGCATCACCAAGACCAAATTCAACACCACCCACATTACTCACTCCTCCTCTCTCAATTGCTTTCTTGAATCCCATTTGAGAACAATAATCAGCTTGCTCCACATCTTCAACAAAGAAAACCCTATGAGGATTACTTGACACTGCCTCTACAAACCTTTCAATGTAACCACAACTCTCTTCGTCTCTCGACCTTTTGTAATTAATCCTACAATCTTGATGATGATGATGATCAGTTGAGTCTGCTCTTGTGGAGGAGAAACTACTCAATGAAATTGAAACAAAGTTGTTGGTCCGGCCGAAAATTATCCTAGCCAATTCCTTAGCTATCTTCTCTTTAGCTTCCACATCATTACCTTGAAACAGCAACCAAGTTTCTCTTTTGCCTTTCCCTTTTACCAAACCAGACCGGCATTGTAAGATCGTGGCCGTGATATCTTGAATTATGTCCTTCTGTGATGGTACCTTGCTCTCCAATGCATTGCATAGGGTTGTTAGGTTGTCTGAATTGTACTCATTGAACTTTTGGACATACTCAATTTCCATGACATCACTTGAAGATGCTGAGTTTTGGGTGGAATTGGGATTTGATGTTGAAGGTGGGATGTACATTCTCAAATTGGGGTGGTCAGTTTCAGTTAACCAGATGTGGTTGAAGTCCCTCCATGGGTGTTTGGGCTCAAGGACTGAAAAGTTATGGCGGGACTGGTGCAAATTAGGGCCATGTTGATCGTAGGAGAAACCAGAAGTGGAGGGAGAGGGAGAAAGAGAAGAGAAGGGGAGGGTTTTCTCCGACGAATAAGGTCGTCGTCGGTGCCGGTGTTCCGAACTGCAAATTGAGTTCCACTTTTTGCAAAGATCTTTGATTGAGACAAATTCCTGGTAGAAATATAACCATAAACAAATATAAAAAACAATTCATTTTTTCTATCCGTTTGAACTTTTGGTGGTGACTAAATTGGATTTTTGAAAATCTTTCAAATGATGAAAAGTATACTTAACCCGTGATCAAACTAACCTGATCCATGCTGTTAGGTCTTTGACTCTCATTCTTGTATTGTTGAAGCCATGCAGGAAGGGTTGAAGTTGTGGAGCAACTACTAGAATTAGTCCTGCTTTGTAAGCTTTTAGCTTCAGCTTCAAACTTGTCTGAACATTCAGCACAGCAAGTGAGCTCCTCACCTTCAAGCAATATCCAATTGTGCCCATTTTCAGCTTTTTTCCCACTCTTTGACTGACTACCTAGATCACTGTGAAAAAAAAAAGAAGAAGAGGTGAAGAAGTTAGCACAGATTTCAATTTTTTAATTGATTTCAGAAGCTAGAACTCCAAGAAAGTGTAAAAAGAGAATATAGGGAATGAAATAAAGCTACATAATAATGTCCAACTTTACCAAGTAAATAATACTGTTTTTTATACCTGTCAGTAGAGCTGATGAGACTCAAGCACAAGCTGTTTGCAGGAATGGTAAGAGGATGAAGACCCCAAACACTCTCTAATGAAGGATAACTAGTTTTACATCTCATGTATGTTTGAAAAGTTGCAATCCCTAAAACCCAAAACCTATTACTCTCACAAACCAATAATCTCCCAATTTCCCTAATCATTTGCTCCAATCCTTCACTACTTCTCTGCTCAATAACCCACTTTAGATCTCCCAAATACAACACAAATCCTCTACAATTACTACTCTTGATCATCACATGACTGTTAATCTCTTTGAGTTTCTGTTCAATAATACTCAGATGCCCCAAGGAGGAGAGGGAAAGTGTTATTAACTTCACATCTCTCAAACCCTCAGGAACTTCTCCTTTATCAAACTTGTCCATAACTCCTTTAACAACACCTTGTATTGTACTAACACATTCACCAACAATAATACTACTTCTTCTCCTTTTGTTCACCAAATTCTCTATCACCCTCATCACATCTTCATTCTTAATTGGATCTGAAAACTTGGGTTTTGTTTCCTTATTACACTTGACAGTACTACTGCTACTCACACTTTGTGAATTACCTATCTCTACACACACAGCTTGCTCAACATTGCTTTTCACTTGAGTACTGTTAAAACCAGCCTCTCTCATCACTCTACTCACACTTGGGTCGTCTAGGATTGATATTATAAGCTGTTCTAACTCTATCTTCACGGCTAAGAGCGGTTGCTGTTGATTCTCAATCGAACCACGCCTTTGATGAGCTTGAGCGCGCTTAAAGGCCGCGACCAAAGCGTTGGAGATGGAAGGGAATTGTTGATGATGAGAATGAGTACCCAACATAGGGCCTGATGTGGAGGCCGGTAGACGATTAAGAGCAACGTTGAAACAAAGCTCTAGGGCTTTGCACTGCAAAGGGTGCGAGTGAGACTGCAGGCAAGCCATGCGTAGTAAACCGGTAGATGCAGTGAGCATGGTGTTAGCTACATGGAGTGGAGTTACCTGGGCATGGCCGCGCCTTCTAGCGAGTGCCACCGCTTGTTTGACTACACTTGCTGCCTCAGCAGTGAGCGCTTGTTGCACTGCACAACCTCCTGCTCTCATTTTTGCCTTCAAAAATGAACAAATCAAGGGAGATGGAGTGGAGTATTTGGTTTCATAGAGGGTTTGGATTGAAAGAAAGGAAAATTAAACAAAGATTTGGGATCTCTCTTGATTTGTGTATATATATATATATATATGTATGTATGTCTAGTATATATGAAGTGTGTAACTCCAGCTACAAAGATCTTGTGTTATCTAGAGATCAAGATCTGGTCCTGGAGAGAGAGAAGGGAGGGCTATGCTTTTCTTGTAGGTGAGGTTAGAAAAAAGAGAGAAGAAAAGTGGAATGCATGTTTTGACAAAGCAGGGTACTAGTACTACTACTGCTGCTGCAATACCAGTATCAAAAGCAATTCAGCTTTGCTAGCTAGCTGAGCTCTTAACATTATTATACTAAAAGATATATATCTCTACATATATATTACTACTAATTGGGTCTCTCTGATCTTTCCTTTTCTTTTGTGCAAGACCATAAACTTTTAAGTCTACTAACATAAAAATCAACGTCCTAGCTCTTATTACACAAATCACTTTTTCTTACCCTGAAGCCCAGCTGACCTTTATAACTAATATATTTGATTCATTTGTAAAAATACACCCATATATATATCGCTCACTTTATTGTTTTTGAGTAAAGAAAAATGATTTAAGAGCTCTTTACTGAATTTCTTTTCTTCTTCTTTCAAAAATAACTATTTAAGGATTGTCGAATTGGTTGAGATGAATCTTTCCAGTTACAATGGAATCTATTCGAGTTGGATTAAAGTTAAACTATTAGCACATTGCATATCGAAAAGTATTAAGCATACGGTATTTTTTTATTTATTTCTTTTGCATATGTAGATTTCCATTATTTGGTTTTCGTTTTTCAGTTTCACAAGGTAGTATAGAAAAAGCCTTGATTAATGCTTATGTACAGAGTACAGTACTACTGCATGGAGACTAAGAGCTCGGTCGAATAACAGTCCCATTTTTTATTTTTCTCTTCTATTTTATGACAAAGGGGAAGCTTTCGAACCCTACGAATGAACAAATCACAAATAACGAACTCCTATTGGTTCCATTCCCAGAGACCTAGGCCTTTTTATGAATAGGTCTTTTCTTTCTTCTTTCTTTCCAACCAAATACACTTGGTCTCTGTAAGAACGATGTCCCACATCGATCATAAAGTAGTGTGAAGGGATAGTGTGGTCATTGTCCCTTAAAAAGGCAATGAGATTTGTTTAAGTTAATTATTGGGAGGGCTATGGTACGCGTCATTTATCATTTGGGCTTGTATTTTAAATAGAAGGACCACTACCTTGCATCCCCAATCGGCCCTGGTTCAGATGGTCAAGATCAACTTTCCACTAGATTGGACAAGACATGCATCTATATAGTTATATAAGACTCCATTTATGGCCCCAGAGAGTCTAAAATGGGCTCTTGATGAAAAAGGTATCAAATATATATATAAACCCCTCAAATAAGAGGGTCCTTCTCATCTTAAAGAATTAAGATTCTACAAAAATGTACCTACTAAAGTGAATGATAATTATCAAACATTAATTATAAAAAAAAGGTCTCTATTTTTTTTAATGTAAACGGGGTCAGGGATTCGAATTTAGTTACTACCAAGTCAAGTATTGTCTTTAAGTTTATAAAAAATTCTACAAGTAGGGGTGTTTAGAAAACGTAGAAACATAACCCATCGTCAAATCGATCAATTGATGATTTTTTTAAAAAAAATCATTTAGAACATATCGATAACTAACCGAAATAACCAAAAAAACCACAATAAATAATTATCGATAACTGATTGATTGGTCGGTCAAATTCATGTAAAAAAAAAAAATTGTTTACACCCCTACCTTCGAGGTGCATATCCATCTCTGGCATTGCATGAGATATGGGCATATAATTAAGGATAATGCTTGAGATCTACAAAAAGTGACTCTCAAAAGACTCTCATTTAATGTCGAGTATTGGATGTGAAATTAGTCCTACATATTTGTTTTTAATCAATGACTATTTTAATGACACATAGAATTGAGGGGCTTTTACGATCATATTTTGGAGTCTCTAGTATTGTCCTACAATTAATTAAAGGATTTGTATTTATAGAATCCTTAATTATTCTTTGTTGTGTCGTTCGGTTTGGCCCATTTTAGGGTTCTGTTTTTTTTTTTTTTTTTAATATATATATATTCCTCAGCGTGCCTTTGCATTGAAAGGAGAGATAGCAATAACATTCCTCTCACCTTATTCAAGGGTGTTTGGAATAAAGGGATGAAAACAAAATTTCCTTGCACAGCTAACGAGAGATCTTCCTTTCATTCCTCAATCATCTCCCACTTTTACTCGTTTTATCCAAATCAATCTTTGCTCTTGTGAGTGGCTTCTTGGGAAAAAAGAAAGAAAAAAGAACAGGTCATAAAAGCAAACGCCATGAGAATTAAACACAAAGAGAGAATAATCTAACAATCATGGTAGAAGAAAAAAAAACAAAAAACAAAGGCCATAAAAACAGGGGGAATGTTTTTCCTTACAGGAATATGAGCCATACAAGGCATGCAAATTTTCATTTCACAGACATGACATGATTTGAAATATCAGTTGTCTTGTCTTGGTTCAGACTTCAGAGCCATTTGAAAATATGTTTTGCAAATTATTTTTTGAAAAGATAAAACAAAATTAAACAAATTAAAAGAACAATGTCAAAACCAAATATCACATATAGATATCAGTTAAGAGAAAAACATATAGATATCAGTTACTAGCAGTCCAGTACTACGGCACTATATGGAAGTGCAAATAGATCTAGGTTCAAAATCAATAGTCATAAGACCCAAACAGGCCTTACAACAGTTTTAAAAATAAAAATAAAAAAAAGACCATACAACTAATTCAAACCATCATCAACTATTTTTCTTTTCCTGATGGAGCATTCTCATTCCTCAGTCAAAAGCTTCTATCTTTGCTGGACTAAAAAGATATACAAAGAGCACCAAAATGTTTGAAAGCAAAGCACTTTGCGATGCTAGAAAAAGGAATGTTTGAATGAAAGAGAGGAATATAGAGTTTCCTTAGAGCACAACCTAAACCTACTGTCTGCTTCTAAATCTGTCTTTGGACACAAAAAGATGTGCTTCAAAGTGAAAGCTAGTGAAATAGCTTTTCTCTTCTTTCACCATAACACACCCTTTAATTCTTCATCGGAATTACATACATTAATGCATTGATTTCAACCCTCACACAACATTTCTTTTTTTTTTTTTGTTATTTACTGTGATCAAAGTAAAGCACTCCCTCATAAAGCGATATTAAAATTAAAATATGGCATTATCTACTCAAAAGGGCCGCTCATTTTTATGCTTTTAAGTTTGAAATTAGCATCTTTAGGCTATATGTGGCCATGTGGGAGAAAGCAATATCAGTGAGAAAAAGATTGATTAATTAATTGCTCTGGGTAGCCAGACTAAAGTTTACATACAGAAAAGCCCTAGCCAGACTACTGTTAAGGGAATTACGTACCACAAACTCCTTTCCCCAAAAGTTCACATTATTTTAATGAGAATTATCTAAAGTATGTAGTCAAATACCCTATTGTTTCTTAAGTCCCTCCACACCGCCTAGACATAAATTTTCTTCCCAGATTTTGTTGATTATGAGTTGGATATAGGTGCAGCCAGTGCACCATAAACTATTGCATTAACCCGTGCACATCTTCGCTAGCTATTTGTAGTATGCACTGGTTGAACGTGCACCGGTTGCACCTCAATCCTAGGCAGTTGCAATTTCCATTTCCATGTTCAAAAACTTATATCTCACTTAATTACTTTAAAAAAACGAATGGAAAACTTAGTGTTGATTTCACTAGGATTCATGGATAAATTACTGGAGAAAAAGATTAGAATCTAGCGAAGTGTACCTGGATGACTACGTTAATATGCCCAACCTGAGAAGGATGATGATAAGAGAAATAGGTGTTACAAGAATCTGGTGTTTCCCACTTTCCCTGCACAGTTGTAGTCCATCTAGCCTAAAGACCGCCGGCTCCACCCACCAATCCAGATTTGGCTGCCTGACTCCCCTATTCAAAAACAGCTTAATTTATAATTGCAATAAACAAAAAGGGATAATTATAAACAATGCCAAACTCAAGTGCTTCTAGTTTTGTGCACTTACTTGCAAAGCATCTAGGCTCTCACCACAATGATTGATCCTTTTCAGGCTGTACTTCTTCGACCTGAATTTCAGATTGTCAACAACTATAGAAAAAGGTCAAATTATGAAAAGAAACTCCTCCGTGTACCATTCCAGTAGAACTCATCATTGCCATATAGCATAATAATTGCTGCGGCCTAATCAGAACCAACTTTTCAACATTGAGGTCTGGAAGATGATGATTGTAAACTGCACAAAAATAATAATTTCTGACCTAGCTCAACAACGCCATCTACCATATCCTTTTCCCTCCCATAGATCTTCCTTTGCTCTAGGCTAAACCAACTACTTCTGTTTTCATTAAGCAGCCCAAGTATGGGGTCAACAAGATGCCCTACATGGCAGAACCGCTTAAGGGTCACAATTGTTATGGGAACCAACCACAATTTTTGTTCTCAAGCCTCAAGAAATGTCTAAGAAACTGTCCATCTGGAAAGGAAAATGGTTCAACCCCAATATGGTAGCCCCGATACCTTTGACATGAATGCTTTCTATACTCTGTTAAAAGATTATAATCTCAAGTAGCCTGATCAACCGTAGCAGAAGTTTCTTGTCCTCAAGTTATCTCAGCAACCAACTGAAAAATAAAAGAAAAATATAGCAAGGACAATGTTAGACAAATAGTGTATTTGTATGCGAATGTCACAAATTTAAAACATTGAAAACAATACAAAAATTCAAGGAGAGTTGAAAGCAAAGAAGGAAGTTGGTCAGTCACCTGTAACACACGGGTTCAACTATAAAAGATCCAAGTCTCACATATATGCATATGTACAGAGTAACATAAGTTTTTGATCAAATATCAAAAGGTTACATATTCAGCAGAGATGGCATCCTATATTATACTGTTAATTACATGCCGATGATAATAATGCTTAAACAAGCATAACTATAATCCCCCTCATGATCAGATTGTAGATACATCATTTTGTTCACGGCTCTCCTATGCAAAATTCAAAAGGAAAAATGAAACAAATAAAATCTTAACCATAAGAAAACAGAGAGAGAGATAGAGAAACAACTTGTTAGTAGTATACTACCACTTGCAATAGCTCTTTAATCATCTTGACCATCTTACAAGTCTTTGGTATGGCTACTATTAAGCAGTGGAGCAAGCATCCTCGCAGTTGCAGATCTTTGCTTGCTAGTTTCCCTGAGTATCAGTAATTGAGCAGCTTCACAAGCTTTTGCAGTTGAAAACCCAAGTGTCCATCTCCCATCTGAAGTGTCATTGGACATTTTTGAGCAGAAGCCTTTATTGCTTGCATCAAACATTGTATCAAACTCTCTTATCCGAAGATGCAACCAAGTGGGATGTCCCTCATCTATCTTTGGCTGTTTCAACAGAAGAGATGGGGTAGGGATGAAGGTGTTGCATATCAGTACATGGATTCAACAGATAAGGGACACAAAACAGAATCAAAATAGTTAAAAGCACATTCTCATCTTGGCTCAAATTCAGCAGCCTATATATTTGTTACTACAAAGTACTAAAACTCTAAAAGTTCAGATTCAGAATAAGAAAAGCATACTTCTTCATATATGATAATGTGCAAGTTGTAGACATGAGAAAAAAATTACAAATTTTACTAATGTAAATATAAATGCTTATTCTCTGCACACTTGTTCTTGAAAAATGATACCACTCTAGTATACACACCTAATCATTCATTTAATGTACCCAATGACATCTCACGTAAAACCACAAATATGGATATATACAAAACTCAAGTTCAGACTAAATGCTCTTACATGATAGCATGTACCTCACTGTTGTCTTGGCAGTATTTTGAGTAGCTAAACAAACTTTTAACAGACTAGAAACTTACACTTAACCTAGCCAATGGAGCCGCAGCAATTACAACCCCTCGTTGTCCTCTAATGGGATGTTTCTCTGCAAGAAGCAACTTTCCAGATGTTTGTCTTGCCACAGGTATCATAAAAATATCCCTGAGACCAGCATTTGAGAATGCAATTTGGCAGGGAATCCCAGCTCCTGCATAAGCACAATAAGCATAATTAATGAAGCACATATGACCTTGAATAAAACATTTTCCAGACAAGTGAAATTTACTCTAATGATTCACAACCTAAAGAGATGTCAGACCCAAAACTCGCGCATGAAGCTTCTGAAACATGAGTTCTCCCAGAATTGGCAGTGGAACTGCTCATGGAAACTAGCAAGTGTTTTTCCAGCAACTCCTCTTCAAAAATAAGTGCCTTAAGCTGAAGATGGAGAACAAAAACCTACATATGTAATTACCGTGAGCTCTATCCAGAGAAAATCTTGATGTGAAAATTATGATCTTAAGAGAATTAACACCTTCAAATAGATGCTCTCTAGTCTAAAGGTGGTTTCAACTTTCAATATGAGAATTAGAGACACATGCCCATAAAATGCAACTCGTAAACAAACAGTATAACACAATGTCTTAAGTCTTAACCTATACATAACAACATTGACACCATCAATGAATGCTGAGTAAGATACAAAGCAAAGAACACACAAAGCACTCAAAAGAGAAGAGTTGCAGCCACAAATTAATTCTACGAATAAAAATATACCATAGAATTCATAAGAAAAAAATGAAAATTTCTTGCCACTTCAAAAACCCCTTTGTGACCCAGTCCACTCGGCATTTCTATTTGTTTTTGCTCAAATTATGATGAGCAATAATCTCGTTTGTAGGATACGCCTAAGAGTTGGATTATGTTACTTGCTGGAGTGTGGAGTGTTTAGTGTACAACACAAAACATATTATTTTCCATTACAGACCAAACCTATACTCCATGCAACATCCAGAGATATCCCAGTAGTTAAATTCAACTTTGTATCAGAACAGCAAAGAGGAATACATCCAGACCAATTTCCCAGTATCTCCATCCATACGACTTATGCTGCCATTTCAGACATATCTTCCACCAAGTTGGGCATGAAGGATACTTGTGCACTAACTTGAAAGGAAGTGTTAAGTTGATTGTAAGAAGTAATACCCTTTGCAGGTAAGGATCATAGTTTTGTAATTCCGAGTTATGTTTTGATAACCGTCTGTGGTGTAAAACCTATTGATTTCCACTCTTTCTATCTTTTTTCTCTCTCTTTGCTGTTAAAGACGACCTAGAATTCATAGACATCCAATACACAACTGCTACACATAGGATGCCCCAGACTGATGCTAGAGTGAGAAAAAAAAGCAACCAATATCAATTGAGAATAAAGATCTTAGAACCATACAAAATTTCACAGCCACTTAGCCAACAATAAATTTATAAGTTATCTTTTATAAGGCTTGAAAGGAATCAATATAGAACCTTCACTACATCAACCATCCTTCGCCAAGCAGCATAAGAAGAAGTTTTATCGCCTGGAATTTGCAAATTAACAAATAATTACTGAACAAAAAATAGAAATTCGACGCCAAAATTTTCAGAATCAACCATAGAACGAGCGATTGAATCAAAGTTGAAACTAGTGATTACCACCATAATGTGCTGCTATGCCATTAGTAGTTTGTTGACAGACAGCAACTTCTAGAACAAAAAGAGGATCTTTGGATTGGGATGGCTCCTCAAGAGCTGTACACAACATAAAAGATATATGAACCAAGCTGCATATGAAATTGCCCACCTGTAGTATCCAATGTAAACTTACTGTGGTTTCATTTTTCTCTTTATGATGGTGTATATAAAGCAGCCGCTAAAGTACCATCATCTTCTATATAATGATCAGCTATTCAGCTTCAACCAAATTAAAATGCATACCTGTTCCACAGCTTGTCCATTCATTTTTCAAAGTAATGAGAATATGATCAAACCAGCACCCATCAAGTTCGTTTTGAAGACGTTGAAGGGACTGTTCATATGAATCCTGTCAATGAGAAAGAAAATGTAAAACTTTAGAAGAAAATCAACAAGCATACCTGTTGATTTTAGTAAAGTGAAAATAGTTAAAGGCTTGTTTCTTTCTGCATGCATTGGATGGTTAGAGAAAGGGAAAAGAATAGAGCATTTTGCGGGACAAAAGTATACACAGATTAATCAGTATTTACAACATGGTTAGAGAAATCCATAAAGTTGGGTTAGTGGTTGAGATGAGCAAGAAAGAGAATACTAGGGTAGCTTAATTCTCTCCATTTCCACTGTGATATGGTGCTTTATAAAGATATCAGAAACATCACCTTCACTCACTCAGCCATCAGCCTTGATCAAGGAAGCAACCAACATTGGCACTGATAAATGAGGTAAATGGGTAATTTCTCTTATTAATGGTCTATCAAGTCCCCCCAATGTTTCCCTTCTCTTTGAAGTCTTATAGATTTCTTCATTTTTCATTGTTCCCCCACCAATATATCTCTGATTTTCAAGAAATCAACAACATGAATCTGTAAGTAACTCTGTTGCTGACCAGCTATGACATTTGACTTCAAACACAATTCATCTCCTTTTGTTTATGCACCCACAAGCACATACCTTTATTTTGCATGGTTCTTCTCCATTCCTCACTGGCCACAATTAGAGTCCAATAATGTCGAGCAACTAAACTTACTTAGCCAAAATCCTCCTTAAAAATACAATTCATAACTAAAAAACCTTCCATGACACAGAAACAGAGCTTTTAAAACTTAGTCCCACCATTAAATTTTCCGTAGTCTTCCTCCTGTACCAGACAACTACACCTCACCACTGTATTGAATTTCTAAAACCAGAAACATATACAAATGAACTTCTAAGGACAGCTTGAAGAGGTCTCTGGCTCAAATACTGGAAGCCAGATTTCTTCATACTAAAGTAAGAAGATCTGTGCCAGAGCCATAGCATGAGATCATGCCTATATGCTTTAACATAAATATGTGGTTTACAATTAATTCTTTGTGTAAGACCATAAGTTAACACCCAATTTGCAACACATGGACTAACCACAAGCTAAGAACTCTTGAGACTGGCAAGAAACTGATGGTCAAAAAAAAGTTAAACAACTCCTGTGAAGGCTCTTGCACTGAAGACAGGGCAGGGCATCTGCACACTTACAGCGCAAAAAGTTTGATCCCAATATTTGAACCTTTAACCCCTACATTGTGGATGAGAAACTTTATCACTAGTCCTCATATTTTCCCTTCAGTTGGTGGTGGTAATAGAAAAAGAAAATCAACATCCCTTTCACCCTAATGCAGAAGTCCCTTTAATATGTACAAAAGTCAAACAAAATCTCACATTAAACAGGTGAAGGTTTTCATCGCAAAGCCTCATTCCATGAAAATTCACAAGCTTCTGCAAGAACCATCCAGCATGCCATTTTACTAATACAGGGGTTGCTGGATCACTAGCTAAAATATTCAATACAGCATTTAAAGCCTGCAAAATGCAAAAGAAATCAACATAACAAGTTCTTCTTAAACATCAAATCTATAGAAGCCCATATATGCGCAGAAAACTTCAGGTAAACAGGAAGGGAAAAAAGTTCTAAAGACAAATGAGAATATTCTAATGAAAACAAAAGGGGCAAAAAAGATGGGAATGCGTGAAGGAAATAAGAGAGAACCACAAAATAAATCATGATAAAAAGCACATATACCTCAGGCATCAATTTTGTAAGGACGCTTCCATGCATTTCCTGTTAAAAAAAAAAATCTTAAGTTGTGAATAGATCAATAATATTATATTTGTATATGGAGTGAGAAATTTCAAGGACTCTAGAAAACCATTAATCTTTTACTGTGGTCAGAAAGCATAACAAGGCTACAAAGTGTAGTTATTCCTCACCATCCAGATATCTATCATCCTCCCTTTGGTACCAAAGTTCCGATTCATAAGTATCCCACATTTTTCATTATGCTTTCATTGCAATGAGGAAAAGTCAATCATAATTCCCGAAACACACAACCGTTACCACTAAAACTGAAATACGATTCTTTTTATATTATAGTAAAACAGCAACAGAATAGAGCAGAACTAAAGTAAAACCATGTATTAGTTTCTCATACATGGCAAAAGATATCTTGTAAGTGAAAACCATATAAATATCTAAAAGAGGGTAATCATAAAATCTTCTGGAATAAAGGCAAGTTTTTCTAGGATGGAAGTATTATACAATGCCTCATAACCGTACAGAAACCAAAAATAGATCAAAAAAGAATTGGTAAATTTCATCCAAATTAAATAAAGGAGAAGAATCTTGATATAAAACACGTTTTGAAACAAGTGCTGAAATGAAAACCCAAAAAGGAGCCTTTTTAGTATTTTATACTTTCTTTTTTTGGCAAAGCAAGTGGAATTTGATACATACCATCTTATGCTGCAACCCACCAAATCCAATCAAAGAAGCCAGTTTATAATCAAGGTCTGCACGCATGACCGAAAGGGACGAATGAACAACAAAAGCTATGTCTAGAGCTTGTCATAGATAGATGTGAGATAGCATACCTTTACTTTCTGCTAAAATAAGCAGTAACAATAGAGATGCTAACTGCACGCAATGATTGTCAGAGGACAAAAATGCAAGTATTCCTCTCCTGAAAGATAAAAGACTGTATAGTTAAGTTATTATATATGTCAAAGACAATGGCTCCTATAAATATTATAAAGAATGCATTACTAGCCTGAGGCAGCCTTTCGGCATCAGGCAGAATCTAAAACATCATGCAGGAGCCTTTGCTGCATGGGGGATTGAAGCAAATGATGAAAACCCAAAGATAAACAAGAAATGAGACATATAAATTTGACATCATCGTCACTTTTTCCTATTCGTCCCAAAAAAATCAGGTGAAAAATAGTTCATCCTACACTTTAAACATAAAGCTAGTGTTGACAGTTAAGCAATGTATTGATGCACACCACATATAGATACTGAGGTTACTCATAGAGTAGAGATTCATTCGAATCATGCCAAATACCATTGAAATAGATGATGTATCCTTCGGTTATTGTATTTCATGAAAAGCACAAAATATAAACAGACCTGCCCATTGAGTGCTTATCACTTTTCCCCCATGCCAAAAGTCCCTTCTTACCGCTCATTCATTCTTTTTCATATTTGAAATTCTAAACCAAGTGTCAAAGGCTCCAGGAGATAGATGATGTTTCCCCAGGTTAGTGTATTTCATGAAAAACACAAAATATAAACAGATCTGCCCATTGAGTGCTTCTCACTTTTCCCCCATGCCAAAAGTCCCTTCTCACCGCTCGTTCATTCTTTTTTCAGATTTGAAATTCTAAACCTAGTGTAGCGCAAAGGCTCCAGGAAATAGATGATGTTTCCCCAGGTTAGTGTATTTCATGAAAAGCACAAAATATAAACAGACCTGCCCATTAAGTACTTCTCACTTTTCCCCCATGCCAAAAGTCCCTTCTCACCGCTCATTCATTCTTTTTCAGATTTGAAATTCTAAACCAAGTGTCAAAGGCTGCAGGAAATAGATGATATTTCCCCAGGTTAGTGTATTTCATGAAAAGCACAAAATATAAACAGACCTGCCCATTGAGTGCTTCTCACTTTTCCCCCATGCCAAAAGTCCATTCTCAACGCTCATTCATTCTTTTTCAGATTTGAAATTCTAGACCAAGTGTACCGCAAGGGCTCCAGGAAATAGATGATGTTTCCCCAGGCTAGTGTATTTCATGAAAAGCACAAAATATAAACGGACCTGCTCATTGAGTGCTTCTCACTTTTTCCCCATGCCAAAGTCCTCTCTCACTGTTCATTCATCCTTTTCAGTTTTGAAATTCCAAGACAAGTGCACAGCAAAGGCTCCATGAATGGTTGGGCATGTGAATAAGACAATAAGAGTTTTTCATTTCGGAAGACATGGAACAATAAAACAATAAGACTTGGGCTTTAGACTGAAACAAAATTGTGTTGACCTTTGTAAAGGTGGTTCCATGGACTGTTTAACTGGGCCTATAATGGAGCCCACAAACAAGTGATTCTATGGGACAGTGGTTACTTTCTCTTGACAAGGCACACAAAAATGTCATAGATAAACAAGTGAGAATTAAAACAATAAATTTGTTAGCTAACTTGTTCATTGACATAGATTTGCAGAATCCACAATTTTGGAAACTTAATGCAGTCATCATTCATCACCACCAAAAGGAGTCTAAATACAACCAACATAAGAGCCCTCTATTTCTTTCACTAATCAGATTCCCGTGTGTTTGAAATGCATTTTAGCATCATATCCAGGCATCAATGCAAGTTAACTAATGGTTCACAAAATGTAGGTAAATATGTAACATAGCATGTACTGATATCACATCAACTCAGCTAAACAGAAAAATTGACCTGATGGATAACAGGATTCAAGTTTAAACCATGTAATGAAGCTCACAAACGAGTGAGTCTGTGGGACACTGGTTACTTTCTCTTAACAATACAACGTCGGCTTTAACTATTGGAAACATCGGCTGTACAAAAAATTTAGGACAAGGCACACAAAAATGTCGTAGATATACAAGTAAGAATTAAAAACAATAAATTTGTTAGCGAACTTGTTCATTGACATACATTTGCAGAATCCACAATTTTGGAAACTTAATGCAGTCATCATTCATCACAACCAAGAGGAATCTAAATACAACCAACATAAGAGTCCTCAATCTCTTTCACTAATCAGATTCCCATGTGTTTGAAATGCACTTTAGCATCATATCCAAGCATCAATGCAAGTTAACTAATGGTTCACAGAATGTAGGTAAATATGCAACATAGCACGTACTGATATCACATCAACTCAACTAAACAAGAAATTGACCTCATAGATTGCAGGACTCAAGTTTAAACCATAACAAGACTCAGTACTTTAACAAGTAATCGAATCTAATAAGCAAAAAAAGTCTATACAACATAGTTATATGCATAAGAAACCAGTAAGTTAAAGAAAGCATCTATTAGATCAAGAAGAACACCTACCAACCTTTCCTTATGTATATCATTTTCCTTGTGGCAGTTTTTAAAATGAGAATTTGATGATAGATACTCATCGATGCGCCCAAACAGATGATCTGCATCAATTTTTTCTGTCTCTGCAAACTCAGAACCATTGCTTACCAATTCTTTTATATCATTCAAACAGTTGGGAAGAAAATTAGAAACGTTAGTAGTGCTGTCAGCCTTTTCCCCTTCAGTAGCATCTCCCAAGCTTAATTTCATATAAGGATATAATATAGCGCCGGCAACAGAATTAATCAAGCTTTTACAATCAATGACCTGAAGAAGACGATTAAGTATATAAAAGGAAGTAATTGAAGATAGACTTGAGCCCTGAAACAAAAACAAAAGGTTGTATTAATTCTTGATTAAAGTGAATCATAAACTCCAGTGAAAACTATCCATATTTTCACAAATATAAATTGTTTTCTTATAATCAAATAGGTATCTGGTTTGCAAAACAAAAAAAGGGGAAAAGGCTTATAAAATCTTCAAGCTTAAAAAAAACCTGAATCCCACATCAAGAATACAGCCACCACCATACTTGATCAGTGAGAACCGAAAGCGTCCGAAGAGGCAAGACACTAATAGCGTCGAATAAACAACTTAACTATACATCCAAATTTCACCTCACAAGATTTTATAATAAGTACGTTTCCTTTCAAAAAATTCCATAACTACTCTTGACTTACTCAGTTCACTAGCTATAAGCATTAAGCACAGTGCAGTAATTCTTGGACTGTGTTGCCTGCAATGACTAATTGTATTTCCTGCAAAATCTAGAAATCTCACCATCCAGACATGCAAGATCTACATGGACCAAGCATATTCTACATAATCAATGACAAATTACAAATCTAAACCAACAATAAGAAAATACATTTCTATTTAGCTCCTTTACAATGAAACAAAAGGATACCAGGAAGAATGGATCTTACATTACTCTGCCTTAGCAGGAGTAGTGAGAGCAATATGGGGAAGACGAGCAAATTAAGAAGATTTTGAGTAACCAGTCCACTCAACCAAGTCTCACTAATAGAAACCACATCCTTAAAATAGTATAGATCATCTACAATTTTATCTGTTTCCACAAGCAATTGCTTTATTCTCTCATCAGTGCATGCCTCCCTGCAACAAGCCAACCAGTTTTGCGTTGCATTGCTTTTAAGTATACAACTACTACCTCTCAATTAAGGAAATATATTTCTATAGAAAGACAGATGAAACATACTCTGTTGCATGAACAAGTTCATCGAGATGAATGCAGTGGTCTTTTAAGCTATGGACCAAGTCCGAGAAATACTTTGACGATGGAGGAGTTGTTACGAACTTATATACCATATCATCGCTAACTGCATAAACAAAAGGATACCATTGCCGAATACTAAATAGACATTCTATATCCCATCATCTTCGCGTGAACTTGCAGATTCAAGAAAAAGATAGCAATAGAATACCATTATAGATGTTCAGAGTCAATGCCCGTATTGCTGTCTGTATCATCTTTTCCCCGTGGCAGGCGAATTTAAGAGACGCAGTATAAAGGGGGAATGAAATGACCACATTCTGCAATCATAGGGTACTTTAAGTGACTGATGATAAGCCCCTCCACAACTTAATGTACTCACACATGCACATCGTAAACATATGTGAAGATCAGATATTTTTCCAAATGAATAAACCCTGGCCCAAAATAATCTTTAACATATTTCCTATGGCTAAAAGATGTTTCCCATATACTGTTTTCAAATTGGTGTGAGTGTCCCTTCCCCATCAAGACTGATCTGCTCTGCTCACGCACAAACAAAAAGGGCATCATATGCTTATAAACCATTATTGTACCAAGACAAAATTCTGGGCTCAAACGCAGCACAGAGTTGAGAGAATTCAAATTGGTTACAACAGAGTGAACTCACTAACACCAAGTAAATAGAAAGCCAGCAGTGTCTAAAATAATGGCAAAACTCAAACACGGTAAACAAAGGAATATGAATGAAAGGGTTCGTAACACTGAGCCAACCCCAAGTTCTAGAATAAACATACCATGTAGAATCTCTTACTATTACTGAAGAAATAGGACGAAAATCCCTAAACTGTAACTGTAACAAGGCATAAAAAAGAATTAAAACAAAGTGAAAAACAATCCAATGAAAGCATTAAGATTACTACTTCACTTCTATGTGCCTACATTTGAAATTGATCTACCAATTAACTTAACAAGATGGAACTAATATTCTCATCAAGAACGGGCGTTTGAAACAGTTGCAAAGTCATTGCTTCAACTAATAAAAAAAACATGTACAATTATCAATACCATTTAAACTCAACTCTGGAGTAATAATCAAATAACCCATACTGCATTTGCATAGAACAAAAAACTCCATGCCCGCAAATTAGAAAACCACACTTTAAAAAGAAAATTTCTCAATGACATATTGACAACATATATTAGAAAACAAGCTTTAACTCACCCCGTGAACCTTCACAAGAAGACAAAGTATTTCTCTGTTCATTTTGCTGCTCACTGCTCTGATTAAAAAGGATTAAAAGGGGAAAATGTTTAAAAAACGGCATTGAGCATACATAGGGAAATTTTCACCATAGGTCATAAAAATAACAACAAAAAAAAATTCTGACACCATATCAAAAGAAAGGTACAGTGCTATACAAAGAGGGAGGGGGGAGAGTGAGAGTGAGAGGAAGGGAGAGAGGGAGATATTAAAACCTTAGAAAGGACACATAATAGAGAGCAAGATCTCCCTCATCAAATTCATACTCATGTTCTATGATATTATTGATGTAGTCATTGCTAAAACAGTAGTCTGCACCCAAAAAAAATCATTAGATTTGCATTAGCAATAAAACATAGATTGGATAATGCTAACAACTTCGATCTCACATAATCGAAGCTTCTACAACCTTCCCGCCATAGCCCACATAAATGCATGCAAAAATCTGAAGGAGAGGCATATAACAAATATAGAAGGGGAAAAGCTTGGAAACTGGGATCTTACAAATTGCATGTTCACTAGACATGTTCTGAATCATTATGCTTAGATACTGGAGCAGTGGTGCCTCAATTCGTGAATTCTGACTTATCTTTAGTATACGAACAAACTGAGCTAGGACTTGGTATTCCATGAAACATCTGCGAAATTGAATTAATAGTCTCAGAGTAGAATCAAGATGGTGAAGAGGACAACAATGCAGGAAATAGCAAAACGCAAGCATCCCATACTCAAATATCAATGGGTCTTGTCTGTCACCATATGTAACAATCTCCACAATAGACTGTAGTAAATCGATGACTATTTCCTGGAGGATGAGAAAACAAGGAAACCAAGTTCACAGAAAATAAAATCTCATCAAATTAGCATAGGTTTGAGTTGAGTTACCCTGTTGTACTCATCCACGACTTTGATCTCCTGTAATTCGTTAATTGTATATCTGTAGCCAAACAACATCAGATAAAATATCATTACTATTAATGAAAGTATGAGGAAGTTGATGATAAAGATGTGATGAAAGAAACAAACGCGCGCTTGTGAAACAACGGAATCAATGCATGGTTATAAAAAAAAACGATCCGCCTCGACACATTGTTGAATAAAACCCAATTTGGGATGCAATAAACCTAAGTCTCACAAATCGGCTGGCACGGCAAGGCATGGACAACAAACATAAAACAACAAACGATCCATTCCCAATCCCTAAAGAACAATCAGAATCACATAATCACTCACATAGATAACATGCAAAAAAATCTTGCAACATCGAAAGCCGATCAGTTTATGCATCGTCGTAGCAGAGATTTACCTGAAATATTGAAGAGAGAAACGGTTGATCGGTCGCCAGAGAGAGGACCACATAGTGGTGAGAGAAAGAAAGAAATTCCGGAAAGGTGCGTGCTAATGGCGAGAGGCCGGAGGTTGCGAAGTAGAACCGAACGCACAACAAGCACTCTCTGTTGTATGTGCAGTGTGCATTGCTTTGCTTTTCTGTTAGGCTGGTAGGTGGCGGTGGCGTTTATTTATACTCAACGAACCGTCAAAGACTCAAAAGTTTCCTTGGGATTTTTAAATTTCAGGATCTCCTAAACTAATTAGGAAAACATTTTTGACATACAGGCGTAACGGACACTTTTTTAAGTTTTTTTTCCCAAACAAATGAAGGAAACAAAAGAGTCTGGTAGTAGCGTAAACTTAAAGCCTAAAAGGGCACTGTATTTTGATTCAAGAAAAAAAGCCGTTGTATTTTGACGGCCTTTGTCACTGCTCACTGCTGGGCCCAAAAAAGAGTAAGCTCTAATTGACTGTCAGCTCATGGACCAACTGTCATTATTTATTTATTTTTTGTCAGACCCAATCCAATTTTCTTCCGTCGGTTCAACACTTGTCCCAATAGAATACTTTACTTTCATTTGCATCATAATTTGGAAGGATTACGTTCTTGTCCTTTTTTAAGTTTCTGAATCTTCTGATACCCTATTCTTCTTACTAGTTTATCAGTTTAATTACACCACCCAGATTACTTAATTAAAGATAATATTGTCACACACATTAAGATATTATTTGCTTGAACATACAAGCAAGGCAAGCCGAGACAAGTTTAGTCTTTTGCTTGTCCGGAAGGTTTTTTTAACGTGAACATTGATTGGCTTTAAAACGTATGACTTGGTAGTGAAGTCGCTACTATACAATTAACGAGTAACAGGTTTAAAGCATGGAGATATGATTCCGGCAATATGTACATTTTCTTAGTCTTGTTTCCTCTTCAGATTGCACTTGATCCCATCGTGTAATTTGGTGATGAGGGGGGCAAGTGAACCAGATCAATAGTTAGAGAGAACAGTAGGAGAGGCTGTTGGGGATCACCCGCCGCGACTTCAGAGGGGCAAGTCGGTCTGTACATGTGAGGCACATGATTAACTTGTTAATGAATGCATTATCGCATTAACCAGTCTGATTCTTTTATACTAATTTGATTAGTCAGATTTGAAACAATCCGCACAAGATTTATGTAGCATTCCACTGAATATATGGTTAGTCAATCTGCGGCTTTTCCGACTACTTTCACTGGCTAAATGAAGATTCAAATGCAGCCTGATAACAATGGATTTTTGACACTAATGTATTCACAAAAACAGGGTAATCCTGTCAATTACACTTATTCCCAGTTGTTCGAACAACCGATGGCTAAGTATGCTCAAAAGAAACTCAAAAAACCCAACATAAAAAAAAGTAAAGGTTGTTTAATGCTTACCCTCCTCTAAATTGCTGCAAAGTAATCCTTGCTGAGCTTAGGATCTGGCTTCATGGACTTCTCCCCAGGCTTCCACCCAGCAGGACAAACTTCATCTGGATTTTTTTGCACATATTGCAAGGCCTGCGGAAAAAGTGGACAAAATTGGAAGTGGTGACAACAAATTAGAAGGTCATGAATTAGTATAAACGTTTCCAGTATATACACAATCTCATTTTATGAACTCCTTCAAGATCGGACAAATGTTCAACAAGCTTAGCTCTTACTGACTGCTTTTACAGATTACTTCAATTGAAGTTATCAGAATAAGGGGTTACAGGTTTGTTAAGAACTACAGGATCAAAGCCGACTAGATGATGCAGATCATATGGTGCATAAAAATCCAAATGAATATGAATTTCGTGCCTCGACTCCTTTTTATCACTCCAGCTGAGGAGAACAACCGCTCTTTACAGCCCAAAAATAAAAACAAAATGAGGCTTTCCGAAAGCAATATAATAGTCTGCTAACGAGACCAAGAAAGTGTGCTAGATTCTTTTCACCATGAAAGTGAACGGAGTTATTAAGAAGGATATTTACTCCAGTTAATAGGCAGTTCAGTTGCAGTCGTAGTGCACTGTTTTGGCAATATAATTACCTGGAGGGTTCTCATTGTTTCGTCAACACTCCGTCCAATGGCAAGATTGTTTATGGTGGAATGCTGGATGACTCCTTCTTTGTCAATGATGAAGAGTCCTCTCAATGCAATCCCCTGAATTTAAGACAAATGTATTAAAAGTAGAATGAAGATTTATAGGCAATGAGTTACAGGCTTACAGCTAACGAGGGACATCTGTAATTTTATCACTAGATATTTGTAGCACACACCAGAATGCACATATATACACGCAACAAAGGGAGTACCAAAAAGCAACAAAGAGGGTACCAAAAACCTAAGGTTTTATAGTAATGGACCAATAAGTGTTTATCCTTCCACAAAAACAGGTGAGGCATTTCCATTTGGAAACTTTCATGGGAAGTCTTAACATTTAGTATTCTGACATCTCACTATCTACCCATTTGTCAATACTTTATTGGCTCAACTAACATTATAAGCCTGGTTAGGAGAAGGCAATGCTTATCCCTTTATGTCCAAGTGCATATTTCTTTATTCAACTATAGCAAATTAGCAACTCAACTCTTCAGATCAGGAATCGCCTTTCTTATCTATTTTATTTCACGCCCTGAGCCTGAGCTAACTCATTTCTCTTTCGACTGGAACTCCTTAATCAGTTAATCCAGAAGTGACTTCGATACCTTCAGGATCTGCCTTACTTAAGCCCGACAAGTCAATTTCTTCTTCTTCTTCTTTTTATCAATTTGCTATGCCTTCTTCATCAAAAAGACTTTTAATAGGCATATAGCCATATATACATATATATCATGCATAGATGAATACATTTATACATGCATTGCATTACACACCAAATACATGTTAAGTTTAAAAAACTATATAAAGCGATAAAATGGTTTCACAGAACTTTAGAAAAAAAATGATTTTCTGGTCCCAAAAAGCAAGGTCTCCAAATACGATGCAAAAGATAGATAAATCCAAGGATTTTAAAAATATTGTAACGAAAATAATCATTATCGTCTAAGCCTTCCTAACACAAATTAGGAGACAATTTCTTCACTTATACAGAAATACAATGAAGGGAAAAAGTTAAATTCTTCACCGAAATGGTTTATGATTAAGTATGAATAGCAGGAAAACACGAATGTGTGTTATCATACCTGGTCATGGATCAGAACTCCATAAGAACTTGAAATTGATTTGGTGACATCAGAAACCAGTGGATACTTCAAATCACCAAGGCCGCCTGACTTTCTATCTGTCTGGACCCATGCAAGGTGCGAGAACTACAGCAGAAATGAGAATTGGATTATCAAGGTTGGTCAGCACATACAATTAAACCATACAATAATTCATACTAAGACTTGACAAACCAGAGTGAGACTACATACGAAAATGTTATTAGGACAATCAAAAGCCTAAAAGATGGTCATTAAAAATAATACAGTTAAGCAGCACATTTTCAAACCACAACTTGATAGCGAAACTGGGCCACGAATCATCATTTTTACAAACAATAAAGTCAATTGTTCTGAATCCTGATACACACAGTCACACAGCCTTGTTTACACAAACATTGGATGACCCTTTATTCCATGTATTCAATTGAGTCAACAGGTTTGTTTAAGCTTAACATGCAGAAAGAGTGGGCCATTGAATCAAGATATTCACTGTCTTCGTGACGGCTAAGCACCGTTTGCCAATATCAAGCAGGAGAGAAAGGAGGTCAAGCTAGAGCTCAGAGATAAAAACACATCTGAAATCTATCAGTTGATTTACATGCTGTGTTAGCAGGCCACTCCCCCATGATTGTCATGTTAAAGGAATTATCATATAAAGTTGATGAAGTACTAGAAAATACTATAAAATATAAACCACCGGTCATTCCACCCTTAAATTGTTATTGTTTTCCTTTCTCTATGCAAAAACACGTAGCTTACCACACTGTCAACTGAAATACCCAATATTTCTGTGTCTAGCTTCTCAAACTCAGCATAACGGTCACTGAAAGCAGTAATTTCTACAGCAAGGACAAACAAAAAGAGAAAAGTTAGAATGAACTCACAAGTATAATTGATGTAAGTTTTATTTAGTTTAAAGCTAACCTGTGGGACAAACAAATGTGAAGTCCAATGGGTAGAAAAAGAGTACCACATACTTCTTCCCAATATACTCAGAAAGCTTGACCTGAAATGGCATCACAGCTGTTAAAACAGAATAATTTGTAACAAACAACATATGAAAACAACACATCTACTAATGATAATTAACACAAAAGAAACCTAACAAGCATTTCCTTTCAGTTGAAAAATTTTAGATACCTCTGCTGACCCAGCCAAAGCTGGTAACTCTTGTCTTATTAGGATTTAGGACCATTTAATTGAACTTGTCAAGCAGGCAAGTAAACGGACAGTTATTGTATCTCAATCCCAAGTAACTTAACCCTTAAAATAATGTAATCCTTTCAGTATTCGAAATATCTAACTATGGCCTTCCAGACAGACCAACAAGGGAAAAGAAAAATCTAGCAACTGCTGCCACTTGGAAACATAGATATGGATAGGCAAATATAATTCGGAAGCTGTCTCGTTATAAACTACCTTAATGAATTCCTGATCAAATACTGCCTCGGCCTCAAAATCTGGTGCTGTATTCCCTACCAGTGGAGGTTCACCCTGGAGTAAAAGGCATGACACCAAACACAATTGTTAAAAACATTAAAGAACAAAAATGTTAATTCCTCGCTTTCTAGATTAACCCAATGAGTTCTAAAAACAACAGACTCCACCGAAACAATCACATTGCATCCCCGATTGTGAATTTTCAAAAAAAAAAAAAAAAAACCATAGTGAGCTCGCTAGAAATAACCTCCATTCAGGACACAAATGCACCAATAGCCAAACACATACAATAGTATTAATCAAAAGCCGCAATTCAAGATTCTAGAATTTAACTCTATTCAAATTTAAAGAACTAAAATATACAAATCGTAACATTTCAACATACAGCTGAGGCTTTGACAACGAAACTCCTTTGAGAATGAGAGCTCCGATTCAATGAGACGGGATGAGGAACGCGTGATTGGAAGGACTTGCGAAGACCAGCGAAGGAATCGGGAACGGTTAGTGTTTGAGAGAAAGGCTTAGCGACAGGAGAAGCCAAGGATTTCGCGGAGAACGCCCTAGGGATAGAGGACGTGAGAACGGTTGCTGAGGTAGCTGAGCAAGCCATTTTCGGCGATTGAGACAAACAACCAATCCTTACAGAGTGTCCCGGTCACAGCTCAGTCTCAGCTATCACTAGCAAGTTCTAAGGTGAGAATGGTAGTTGGTATCGCCTCCTATGACCTATCTAGTGAATTTGTCGAGCTTTTTTTATTTGGAACAGAAAATAAAGCCCATTAGGCAGCCCTGGCCCATTAATTTGTAAAGAAATGGGCTAGTTAGGTCCAATGAATCGGACCCGCATTACTAGGGGTGTCCATCGGGCCGGGTTTCGGGTTATCGGACCGGGTTCGACCCGACCCGATGATTTTTGACAAATGTATGACCCGCCCGATAACCCTGTTAAGGAGTCACCGGGTTATCGGGTTCCGGGTCACAGGGTTACCGGTCCGGGTTCCGGGTTACCCGATAGCCCTAAACTTACATACTACAATCTATAATCAGACAGTATTCAATAACCTGTAAATCTGTATCCAGTTTATTCAACAAAAATTTTATATGCAATAGATCAACAAAAATTTCTATCTATACATGAAATACTACCGTTCCCTTTAATATAATAATTTTTTTTCATTAATAAACCTGCTCATTTCCGTACAACATTAAGTCATTAACCAGCTTGTTTGCAGCTGATTTTGGGAAAACAATATTGAAAACAAAACAACATTCAAATGACTGAATGAGACTAAAATATGCAGACTATCTCTTTAGAATGGTGTCACCCATTCATTGCCATCAAATGAACAATAGATTGTGATCAAATATATCCAAAACAAGTGAAGACTTGAAGACATGCATAAACAATAAAGATAGTGACATACAGACATAGTGTCATACACAATAAATTTACAATACTTTAAGATAGTCCAAAAACATAAGCCAATAATGATAAATGATTAAATGAGAACCACAAAGATAGTGCAAACTGCAAACAGAGAGCTTGAGAGCCACCAAGCCAGTTTCAAAACCAGTTTCAAAACCTGCAAGCAAACAGAGAGCCAAGACCCAAGAATGTGAATACAAGCTAGTTTCAAGACCTGCAAACAACACCATGCAATGGCATTAACTAACTACAAACATACCATGTCTTCGAGTTGTCAACCTTCCAACACATTACATACACTTGCACTTGAGGAGTCTATCATAGTCATGACACTAAGAGGTTCACATGGATAAGATCCACAGTCCAATTCTGAGAAAAATTTGTTCAGTTACTTCAGTATTCAAAACAACTTAATGAGACAAATAAGTAAATAACTCAAGTAAGTGCATATAAAATTTTTATAAGTTAACTAATTAGTAATTACCTTCTTGAGCAACCCTCTCCACTTCTTCAGCAGCATCATCATCAAGAATCATCTCATCAGTCTCAATTGAAATCACATTTTTCAACCAACTTTGTGTGCATAAGAGTGCTTCAACGGTTCTTGGCAGCAAGGAATTACGACGATCTGTTATCACACGACCACCGGTACTAAATGCAGATTCAGAAGCAACAGTCGAAGCGGGGATAGAAAATATATCCATAGCAATGGATGCAAGAATTGGAAATCTGCCCTCCATCACTTTCCAAAAGTTTAATAAATCAAACTCATCCGTTGGATTCTCACGATCATCTGCCAAATACTTATCTAACTCCGATCTGGATATAGAAGTGGCATATTCAGCTCGATCACATACTATATCCCACATATTGGTGACCTTAGGCTTAGAGGTTGATGATGATGAGGATGAATTTGTATCACTTTTCTGAGATGAATGTGCAACATGTGACTGTGATTGTGGAGTTTCTAAAGATGAACGGTATTGTTCATATAAGTCCTCCAACAACTTTTTTGTCCCCTCGAATATTTCGGAACTAGTTGTTCTATCAAAAGATAGCTCTAAGCCTCTTTTGAAAACATCCAACTTACTCCTTGGATCAAGAACTAGAGCAACATAAACTAGCATGTTGACCTTTGAAGTATTTCCAAAATATTGATCATATTTGTTCATCATATCAACTGTCACTTTAGAAACTACTTTGTAATTGCTCGTCCGAGCTTCTTTCAAATGATCTCGGATAGCTTGAAACCGAAAGAAGTAGTTATTGATTGTGACATAAGTACTACCAGATAATGCTATAGTGGCATCATAAAAAGGCTTCAAAAAAGGGATAAGCTTCCTAGCATTCTCCCAATCATTGAAACCAGGAGTACCAATAACATTTGTAGTGAGAACAGAGGCACGATAACCTAAATCTTCATGGTATAGGCGATCAAATACTAGTTCATACTCCACAGCAACTTCCAACATCAAATAAGTGGAGTTCCATCGTGTTGCGACATCAAGACACAAAGATTTAGTAATCACAACTCCAACTTGATTTGCATAATCCAAGAACTTGGATTGTCTCTTAGGAGACGATCTCACATACTTCACCGCATTTCTAATTTTTTCAATTGATTCAACACACTTTTGTAGGCCATGCTTCACAATCAGATTCAAGATATGAGCAAAGCACCTAACATGGAGATAATTGCCACCCAACACATGTTTAGACCCATATTTCTTCATCCAATCTACTGCACCATCATTTGCAGCAGCATTATCAACAGTGATGCACATAATTTTTTCTATCCCCCACTCTTTAGTAACCCTCTCTAATTGCTTACCAATGCCCTCACCTCTATGGTCCTCAACCATACTAAAACTGATAATCCTCTTGTGCAATATCCAACTTTTGTCAATAAAATGCGCCGTTATACACATATAGCTTGTATTGTTGGAAGAGGTCCACATATCAGTCGTGAGACTAACTCTGCCGATGGAACCACTTAAAGACTCTTTCAACTTCAGCTTCTGAGCATTGTACAATTTGAAAACATGTCTAGCAACTGTTTGTCTTGATGGTACATTGAATTGAGGCTCCATAGTCTTGCAAAATTGTTTGAATTTGGGGCTTTTAACAATGCTGAATGGGAGTTCATCACAAATTATCCACTCAATTAGACTGTCACGGATTGCACTAGCATCAAATTTGTGAAGCCTCATTTCATTGATTAGGCTTGTACCATCCTTATCCATATCCCCATCATAAGATATTGTGTAGTTGTCCATGGGACCTTTATTAGCCTGCAAAACTTTGCACCTTTTGATGTGGGCTTTCAGATTCTTCGTGCCATGTTTATTGCCATCAGCCATGTATTTAGCCCCACAATGATTGCATATAGCTTGTGTATCTTTCCCTTCTACTACCACTCTCTTGAAATGATCTCAAGCTTCTGATCTCTCTTTTCTTTTTTTAGGTTTATCAGATGAAGATGTGATAGTATCAGTCTGTGTTGAAGCCCTAATTTCCTTTTCAGTTTGAGTAGGTGTAGGAGCTGGAGGTGGACCAATAGGTACTGTTGGTGGTAGAGGAGGATTTCTCCTTTTAGTTTTTGCCATCTGCATTATTAACATTCATAGTAGGCATTAGACAGTAAACCAGTAATGCAGTATGCACAGTTTGCAATATAAGTTTATAAGACAAAATGTAAATCACATACTCACATTAGGCAATATAACAAAGAAATAAAGAATGAAGAATGATCCAAAATAGTGGTTGCAATGCGTGAAGCCCTAAACCAACCAAGACATGAAGATTGCATAACCAATTCAGACACTTAAGAAATTGGCATACAAAATACAATCGCATACACTAATACTGTGATACACTCAATTCAGACAAGAAAAGCACCTGGAGTTCTATTGACGTGATGCAATTTACATTAAAAACATAAACTTTGAAGACAAAAGACAAGAAAAACCATCATCTCTCTTTTTCCTTTTAATTAATAGAAAGAAAAAAAGTAAGAGTAGGAATTCTATTATCCCATTCGCAAGGATCTCATCTCATAATTATCCATGACTTGACTGTTTATGTCTCTAGCATGACCACTTGATGAAATGTGGAGAAAAGTGGGGTAAATGGCCGAGACTTAAAGACCTTTTTCCTCACTATCTCAATGACGACAGCACCAGGCAAACTTCCTCTTACAAAATGGTAGGACTTCAACTTGCTAATAAATGAGAAATCAGATATAAAATCTTATAGCATCGATTTGTTGTGCATGACTTCAAATAGAGATTAATGGTCTAATAGAGATTGAATACAAGTCTGCGGAGTACAGAGTACATAAATCCATGTAGAAGGAAGAAAATCAATTACCTGATCAGATTGCAAAGCTACAAGATCGGATCAAAAGCCATATTTTCAACCCTTCAACAGAACCCCAAATCAAATACCCACCAGAACAGAGTACTCCAGTCTCCACTCTATCCAGTAATCAAATAGAAGTGATGTTATCCCTCTCCGTCTCAAGCAAGGCGGCGACAACAAAGACGAATGGATTCAGGCGACGATAGCGGCGGACGAGTGAAAAGTTGAAGATCGAGGTATTTCGTCGATGTCGAATGTCGATTTACAGAGTTAGGTTTTTCTAAAATAACAAATAATACTTTTAAGTTTTAACATAAATACATAACCTATATTCTATAATATTAAAAAACTTATCGGGTTATCGGGTCACCCGATAACCCGAAAATCCTTAAAAAATGGACCCGAGACCCGGACCTGTTAAGGACAAACCGGCCCGGGTTTGACTCGGCCCGATAAGAATTTGTTTAAACCCGTCCAATAAGAGCCGGGTCGGACCGGGTCTCCGGGTGGTTTCGGGTTGCCCGCCCCGATGGACACCCCTACGCGTTACCATCAGCAGACTGCGTAGTGCGTACTTTATTTCAGATGCGAAACATTTGTGGGCTGCAGCTCAACTAGACATTCTCCATTTTTATTGAATCAACTTGGTTTGAATAAAATAACTATAGATAATGAAATAATCACGTATTTTGGAAAATTATATAATTAATCATCTGCTTTAGCATTTTCTAATTCATCAACATCATCCGAGCCTTTATCCCAAAAGTTTTGGGTCGGCTATACGAGTCTATGAAAACATATTTGGAAATCCATCATATATATTTGTTTTTTCTATTCATTTCTATCAGCATTTTCTAATTCATGTTACAAAAAATTAGTGGTTGAGTCATGAATCACTAATCAAACCTATATGAGATGGTTATTGTAGGTGTTTGAATCTACAATCAAAAAATATTCGAAAGGAACCACTGGCAATTTGTAAAATGAGTAAAAGTTGACAATCAAAACCCCTAGACACTGTTGGGGTACCGACCAAAGGGTCTCTAACGATCAAGTTAGTGATAACAAAAAGAATAATGTGTATCAAGTTTGTAAGTGTTCAGTGTCTAAAGGTCCATGACTATATTTGCCTATGAGCTTGTGAGATTCATTTGTTTAGAAGAAAAAAGAGTGGACAATAAGAAAATCCCTTTAACTATGAAGGACTTTGGCTTAAATAGTGTCCTTTAGGGAGACACATGTCTTTAAACTACATGAAGCTTTGATTCAGGTTACCCCTAGAGAGAGGATTCCAATCGTAGCAGGGGTATGTCAATATTAGGGCTGGTTGCTTGGTCTGATGAAAGGGATGGGATGAGAGCAGGTTTACTATGTCAGAAGTAAAGTATGACGCAATAGGTTTAGTGAAGAAATGTCCGAAGTAAAGGCTTTTGTTGTCATGAGCGAGACTTGGCTTGAGTATCGAGATTGCTTTCAAAGATGTACGAGGTAGCGTGAATATCAGATCAGTATGAAAATGTTGACAATATGACCTAGGGTCGAAGTGATGAGCGATCGATAGTTGAGGTCGGGGTTATGGTAATGTCGAGGTTATAGAGGTGTGTCAAAGTGAGTCAAGAGGTTGTAGTCGAGCAATATCATAAGGCTGTGGGTAGAGAAATCGTATATGTTAAATGATCATGGACCCCCACAAAAACAGGGCAGACGATTTATGACTACTACAATTATGACGTGAATATCGTTCACATGCAAATAAAGAAATTAATGTTAGCATTTGGTAAACCGTAAATACGAGGTTTTCTACTTTTCTTCTCAATTTTCATTTTAAAAAATACAAAATTAGAAATAATTACATTGTGCAATCCGGGCGGACCATCCGACCCGCGACCGACTCATCCGTATGTCGCATATATGTGTGTCCAATCAGTTCTCGCCTCATATCTTATCTCCTCCACCAGAGAAATTGCAGAAATCCGCAACCCTCACAACCAACAAACCATGTAGAGCAATGCAGGACACACTCCATTTCCTCTCCAACAGCAAATCACTTCAATCCTCTTTTCCCCGTCTCAGGCCCCTCTATCTTCACCATGATTTTCCCTCACTTTCTTGTTCGAGAAAATTCCACTTCTCTGCAGTCATCACCAAAACAACCGTCTCTCTCCCTCCAAAGCCCCCGAAAATCCCAGAAATTCCCTTCGTACCCACTCCCGCGCCCACTCCGGAGACCTCCGAATTTCAAGAGAAAATGTTTTACTTGGATTCAATTGGACTCGACATATTCTCGCTTATCAACCATCACCGTTCGATTGTCCTCTCCGCCTCTCTCGCCGACATCAAATCCACTGTCGATTTCATGACCTCCACGAACTTCACTGCGCAGGAGTTGCAACGAATCGTCTCCATGTGCCCCGAAATCATAAGCTCCCGTGCCTCCGATATCATCCCTGTCTTTACCTTCCTCTACAGAGAAGCTCGTGTCAACGGCTCGGATATCAAGAAGGTTATAAACCGACGGCCCAGATTGCTCGTCTGCAGTGTCAAGCACCGACTGAGACCGACCTTATATTTCCTGCAAAGCATTGGCATAGCAGAGGTAAACAAACACACTTATTTACTCTCATGTAGTGTTGAAGACAAGTTAATCCCCCGAATTGAACACTTGGAAAAAATCGGATTCTCCCGGAAAGATGCAATTTTAATGTTCAGGAGATTCCCACAGTTGTTCAACTACAGCGTGAAAGACAATTTGGAGCCTAAATTTAATTATTTTGTGGTTGAAATGGGGAGGGGTTTGAAGGAGCTGAAAGAGTTCCCACAATACTTCTCGTTTAGTTTAGAGAAGAGGATTAAGCCTAGGCACCAGTGCTGTGTAGAGAGAGGCCTGTGCTTTCCTCTACCGTCGTTGTTGAAGTACAGTGACGAGCAATTTAGGAGGAAATTGGAGGTTTGTTGTGATTCTTCTTTGCCTTTGAGAGCTTCTCCTTTGTGGTGTACAAATACTGATGTTAATTCCAATATAGAGCAAATTTGATTCATCTTTTATCTTCTTTGTCATATGTCAAGAATGCTTTCTCTCGATATGAAAACTGTCATGTGAAGTGTTGTTCCATGTGGTGGTTTATGGGGAGCTCATTATGGCTAGTGTGATCTGAATTTTCAATTAACATGACATCCAATGTAGACAAGCTTAAGGAACTGGGTCACATTGTTGATTAAAATCTCCTAAATTATTTACTTTTAGCGAAGATTAAGAGTTTCGATCATTTAATCGACTAAATTCTGCTAAGAGTATTTGAAAGTTTTGAGAGTTAAGGTACTTTTGCCGTCCTGTTTTGTCTAGATGATGCTTTATATATGTTGATCCTCTGAGGGTCATTTTGTTTTGTGAGAATTTTTGTTGAAGAACGTTGCTGGCACCCTATATAAGATTGCTGAGAAAGACTCTGGAAACTCACCCTCTATCTTCTTCTCTTCGAATCTTTTTTTTTTTCTGGGTACAGAAGAAATAATTTTAGAGAATCTTTTTTTTTTCTGGGTACAGAAGAAATAATTTTTGTTATCTCTGAATATGAATTGAGTGATATAGTTTGCAAATATACCTTCCTCATTATGGTTTTGTTTTGTTCTTACAAATGGTTGACATAGTCTATTAAGAAAATATGTATAGACATACAGTCTCCACAATCCTGTTTCTTCTGCAGCATACATATGGAATTCAAGAGGCAAGCTTTATATATTTGCCAATATTTATTAGCTATTATCCTGTGAATTGCTCAATTTGATCATTATATTGATGAAAAGATGACCCAAGATGTTGAACAGAGCATCTGTCGAATGTATGTAGTCCACTTAGTCCAGTCTCTGTGACATAGGCAAGTGAATGTTATGAATCTCAATCCGTCTCATATGGAAGGACCTGAAATCTTTGTTCATCACCAAGAAGAAAAAGGCCGGTTGCGCATTATTATCCAAGCAAATCTTGGGCCAATGAATATGTGCAAAAAATTGATGGTGGTGGTTTAGTTTAGTTTAGTTTAGTTAGAGCATCCACAATGGTGCTATATTTAACATTGTTAACAATACTTTTTGGATAAATATAGTGCTATACCATCACAATGGGTACAATAGTGTGTATTTCAAGTACTTGAAATATTACTTTTTTATAAATATAGCGCTACATGCACACAATGGGTGAAAAATGACACTTGAAAATTTAGTTGTGGAAAAAGGATACTTGAGAGTTGGAGTATATATATAGTTGATGAATAGTGAAGAGAGATGATGAAAATAAAGAGAGAAGTGATGAAAATGAAGAAAGAGAAGATTAAAAGAAAGAGAGAGGTGATGAAAAGGAAGAGAGATGATGAAAAGGAAGAGAGAGAAAATAGAGAAAATGAATATAGAGTGTTGGAATTTTTTAAGTGTTGATGAATAGTGTTTATTATGTGACCCACTCATCCAATTAAATTGTGCCACATAGGAGAGAGGAGAAGAGAGAGAATGATTTTGAAGTATTGTATTATATTAATACTACTGTGGATCAACAGAGGGAAACTCAGTCTGTCCAACTTAAATTTTGGGCTCAAGTGAAAGCGTGTTTAATATTTTGAAACTCATTTAAGCAATTTTGACTGTTAATATTGGAACACTATGAACACACACATTAAAACCAGCTCCAAAAGAAAAACATGCACATTGAAAGACAGTTGGCTGTCAAAATATAAATATTATTGTACAGTAATATTAATAACTAATAATACAATTATGAACGTATTTTCATTGAGAAAAAAGTTGTATAAAAACTAATATTAAATTTAAACCAAGTAATTTTACACAATCACAACGTTAAGACTTAAGTGCATTGACCCTTCTTTTTTTCCTTTTTTTTAATTTTGTATTATTAAGAATGTACATTGAACCTTGATAGAGAGAAAAAAAAATAAAAAAGAAATTAAATAGACAATAATGAGGTTTGGTCATTTAGGTAGGTGTGATCATAGAATAGAATTGGACAAGTACACAGGGGCCAATGAGGGTAAAAAAGAGAAAAATATGAATTTATTAAATTTTTTCTGTAATTACGCAAAATTGGTTCCCTCCACACTATCTGAAACAAAATTCCCTCCTTCCCTCGTTTTCTGCTCTAACCCCCCACCACTTTCCCTCAAACCCTCTTTCTCTCTCTCTAAACTCCACTTTTGCAGTCTTGCAGCTCTTCCGTTCTCTCTCTAAGCGCCAGATCCCACTCTGCGTTCCTCAACCCGCTCCGATACAAAGCGATTGATTCGCCGCCAATGTCGGGAGGAGCTCAAACGTCCTCTCGCTCGGCACCTCCGCCGCCTCAGTCAGGCCCGATCCTCCCGCCTATGAGGCGCCATCTGGCGTTCATGCCGATGAAGCCGCCTTTTGCCTCACCCGATGATTACCACCGTTTCTCCTCGGGGAGCGTCGCTCGCCGACTAGCCGATCAGGAACCTGAAGCCATTGTAGTAAGATCTCCGGTGAGTTTTATATTTCCTTTGTTGATTTTACTTAATCTTCGATTTTCTTTATTTTTTTTATTTGATTTGGATTTTTTTTTTCCTGTTTGGTGAATGGCTTGATTATTTGTTGCGTTTAGGAGAGTTGTTGGGGATTTAATGAAGGGATTCGATGACTGGATGGTTTTTTCTCCTCTACTTAGCTCGTCTGTTGGGTCCTTGTACTTTTTTATGACTGTTGTAAGAAATTTATTATGCTTTCAGTTATCTGCAATTAAATGTATCAGCGTTCAATAATTGTGTCCTTGAAATGTACTTATCACGTAGATATTTAAGATTAACTATAGATTGAATTCTGAGTTAGTAGTGCATTTATCTTGGTGTGGCATCTGTTTGGGGATTACTTGTTCACGTTAGCGTAAGTATTTTTTGATTTTACAGTTCAACTTTTCATGTATTCTTGTGCTCTTTATCATGAAATTGAGTGATGATTTTATGGTGGCTGAGGGTCATTGATCTTCTTCATGGTGCATAATTTGTTCTGAGTTCGAATAAATTTAGCTTTGCAGGTAGTGTTGCCTGGTTTGTTTGGGTTTCGTCGAATAGCACTCACTTTGAACTTTGAAGTGCTATTGTGCACATAAGCTTGCTAGCAATTCTAATATTTGAATTACTTGTTTTTCATATTTGCGAGTTTTCTACTTTAATTGCTAGATTCTTGATGTATAATTTCTATGGCATATAACCTCTATTGCAGTACTTGTATTTATTTTTCTCAAGTGCTATCCAGATTTACCTAGAACCATATCAAGTCTATCTGCTGATAATAGTTTAGTGATTGTAGAAACTGGCAGAACTTCTTTTATTTTTATTTTTATTAGTGAAATGTATGGTTCTTGCTTCTGGTAATTGTTTTTCTGCACTGCAAGATACTGCTTTGTAATACTGACCAAAGGGAGAAAGCATGTATGTTGATCAGTATGCTGCAATCTTTCCACTGCATTGTGGCCTGGAATGTAGCTACGAGAGGTGGTAGAGTTAATCTGCAAGAACCTCACTTATCTGTTACTTCATCTAATAACCAAACATTAACAATGTGGCCTGAAACTCCCTCGTACTACTGCATTATGAAGGATCCTAAATAAAAGTAAAAGAGTTAATCTCTAATACTACTGGTGTTTATCAGCAATTAAAGCGGAAGAGTGGAGCTGAAAACAATGAATTTGAGTCTATTGGGTGGGCTAGCAGTCCTGGTTACACTAGTCTATCTAATAGTCCATTCCAAACACCTGTTTCTGCTAAAGGTGGAAGGGCATATAATCGCTCAAAGGCTTCCAAGGGCAATAGATCTGGGCCCGAGACTCCAAATGCTGGTGAGGATTTTATATTTCATTATTTGTGCTGTGTATAATTTGCTAACTTGATCATATTGCCTTTCAGGAAGGTCATGCCCTAGTAGATAAACTGTGATGGAAAATATAGATTAAATATTTTAAGAACAACATAAATGGGTTTGCATGGTGTAGTATCTTTACTTTTACTTGAAAACACCCAATAATGACAATCCTTACAAAAATGCTCTTTCACTTGCAGGGTCACCTTCAACTCTTACTCCAGGTGGCAGCTGCCGCTATGACAGTTCCCTAGGTACTTATTTGAGAGTTTGACTATAGGAAAAATTTATAATTGATTTAGCTGCTTTCTAAGAATCTCTTGAAATTCGTCTACATATATTGAATATAATATGTCAGAAATTTTCAGGTCTGTTGACAAAAAGGTTCACTGATTTGATTAAACATGCTGAAGATGGTGTTCTTGACCTGAACAAAGCCGCAGAGACTTTAGAGGTGAAGCTATTTCTAATTAAAAGTATTGACTACCGAATCCTATATATGACATTGATTTCATATGATGATTAAAACAGGTCCAGAAGAGGCGCATATATGACATAACAAATGTCTTGGAAGGGATTGGTCTCATAGAAAAGAAGCTCAAGAATAGAATACGTTGGAAGTAATTTTCCATCATAAACCAAACTTTCAAAATTTGGAAATTTTCACTTCAATATTTATCATGTTTAGACGAAGTGTATGTGTGGACTTACGTGAGGATTGGTTGAATGATTGAACAGGGGAATTGATGCTTCAGGTCCTGGGGAGTTGGACGGTGATATCTCAATACTACAGGTTTGTAGTCATCAATTCTTTTTGCATCATGCTTTTGTACTATTACTTCTACAATGTTTTTGTGTTTCAATTTGTTATATTCACAGAATGCTAAATATTGCTCCATAACCCCTAGGCCCCTACCTCTGCTGTCCATAATCATCATTAAATGATGCAACGAAACAAAAAGTAATGGACCTTAAAGGAACTGGCACACTAATATAATATGGCTTTTATTGAGAAATGAGATTTATCTTGTGGTTGTTTCCTCTTCAGGCAGAAATTGAAAAACTTTCTGTGGAAGAGCACAGATTCGATGATCAAATAAGGTTAAATAGTTTATTCTCTTAGTAGAGCTGTTGCTGTTGGCTTCTTTAATCTATTACATGTTGCTGATATTTCCCAAAATTTTACAGAGATATGCATGAAAGATTGAGAGATTTGAGTAAAAATGATGACAAGCAAAAGTAAATATTCTCTCTATATCTAGTTCCTTTTATTTACCCATGTTGTATATGCAAATAGAGTGCATTGATTCATCTTTAAATAATTTCAGGTGGCTTTTTGTGACTGAAGAGGACATCAAGAATATACCCTGCTTTCAGGTCAGTGTATTTGTTGTCTTGCAACAAATCCCAAGTTTTCATGCCATTATATTCTGTGTTCCAACTTGCAACTTGTTTAGTTCTGTTGGCTTGGATAGCCTTTACCCTCTTCTGAAACTGATCTCAATGATGTTTTTGCTGTATTTGATAAAAAACTTACTTAGCATTATATGTGGCAGAATGAAACCCTCGTAGCAATTAAAGCTCCTCATGGTACCACTCTGGAAGTCCCTGATCCTGATGAAGTAAGTTTTAGCATAACATTACTAGAATAAATTTCATTTGTGCTAGACACTTTAGTTTTTAATGTTTGAGTGGAATCATTCCTCTATGTGCCAGGACGTTGACTATCCACAGAGGAGGTACAGGATAGTCCTGAGAAGTACAATGGGTCCCATTGATGTCTACCTTGTCAGGTATATCTGCCTGTCATACGGAACTAATTTCACAATCATGACTCATCCTAAATAATATTTTACTCACTCTCTTGTTAGTTGTTTAGTTGGATGGTAAGAAATTTGAGACCTTTGATTGTTTTGATATTCTTGTCTTGTTTTTGTTTCTTCAACTTTTCACCTAATCTTTGCAGTCAATTTGAGGAGAAGTTTGAGGATATGAATGGTGTAGAGCCTCCCATGAGCCTCCCCCTTGCTTCCAGTTCAGGGTCTAATGAAAACCAAGCAACAGAGATGGTCACGGTTGATAACATCCAGCAGGAGCTTGAACCCCATGTGCAAGAAACTCAAACCACAGGCTGTGGTGATCTTAATGCTTCTGAGGACTTTGTTGGAAGAATGATGAAGATTGTTCCTTCTGATGTTGATGTAAGTGTGGCTATCTTCAGTTCTTCTTATGGCTAAAGTCTTATGAAGTATTGTTTTAGAACTGGATAAAAAGTTGCCCATGTGAACAATTTTGGCCCAATAATTTTACTAATACTGCTATGATGAATATGTGAAATACCTTACATGGCTTGAAACATTGGTTCCAAGCCTAGATGTACACCAATTACTATGCTAGTTTAGAAGCCGAGAAGAAGGATAGGTGACATAATCTGGACTTTTCTATTTGTCGCTGCAGAAGATTCCTTTGCACTAAGTCATTGCGAGTCTAAACCAATCAAAATGCTGCGTTCATCTGTTCACATCTATTATTTGCATGTACTTAGGCATAGTTTATTTGAATCCTAGTAGTTATATTCATGGTGAGCAAGTATAATAAAGGAGCTTGCTTTGTTCTTAACCTGTATTCAACATAACTTCAACTGTTATGCATTCAAGAATTAGGAATCCGTGTTTGATTGATATTTTTCTGGTCACATGGGTTTATTTGTCTGAATGTCACGTTTCTTTTTACTGTTGCAGACCGATGCAGACTACTGGCTTCTTTCAGATGCAGGAGTTAGCATGACAGATATCTGGAGGACAGATTGTATCCTTACTTCAAATTGCTGTCCTTTTATAATGTCCTTTTTTCTAATAAGTTCCGAGAATGTTGTCCTTAACATGTGCCATAGCTAACGTTGAATGGGATGGGGTAAATATGCTACCTTCTGAGTTTGAAATTCCTGATATCAGTGCCTCAAGGCCACAAAATGCGCCTTCTGGGATTCACGGCGTGCCATCTACTGCTGTTAACCCCAATTAGAGGTGAAGGCTGATTAGTTAGCCTAATGAGCTAGCTCAAAATAATGGTTTCTATTTCCCATCAACAACCTTCGATGCCCATATCCTTCGAGGCTTAAACATGCAAATCGGGTTGCTGAATGCAGACTGCTGAGACACTTGGGAGGAAGTCAATAGATGGTAAGCTGGAGCGTCATTTCTATTAGTAAAAAAGGTAAACATTTTTTTGGCCGCCAGAGTTTACTTTACGAGAATGATGGATGTTTGGAAGACAAGCATTGCCATTGATGCTTGGTTTAGGGGACACAGAAACACACAAATTTAGCTTTATATGCATTATTGTCACATGCATATCTGCATAGCAGAAGAGTTTTCATTTAAACCTTACCGGCAATGATCTTTGTAGAGGCGAGTATCAATTTATGACCATGGAATGACAATAGTTAAAGCCATTACCTCTAAAACCGTTCCTCACTCGGTAAAAGGTAAAAGGCAAAAGGAACGAGAGCAGAGAATGCACAAAACAAGTGGGAAAAAAACAAAATGTGTATGATTAGCCACTCAAATAGACCAAAGAATGGAACGTCTCCCAACTTCAAAGAAATGAGTATGTTTGAAAATAATTAACTTCAAAGAAAAGGAGATGTTTGAAACAAAATTGACGTTTTCTGTTGGCAATTAATTAATTAAAAGGGTGATGACGGGTCTGTTTTTGCCATTTCCACAAGGAGCGGTGTGGCCGTGTGGGCAGCCCTTTTATCCTCATGTGGCTCCAGTTTATTTGTCTTTTGCAGACTGAAATATGACAGTTCCAACTTACAACAATACATGAATTTACAATAATTTACCAAATAAGAACCATATACGTATAATTTAGTTTTTTTGTTGCTAGATTCCATCTCAAACTAGTTTAAGAATTGAATTTTGTTACAATACAATCAAATCCAACATATATATTTTCCTAATTTACCATCCTAAACTTAAAGTGTGTGATCAAAATATATTTTCGGAGGTTCTCTTAGAAGACGCGTAAAATTTGGCCCCTGATTAAGACAGTGTGTAATATAAAAAAGAAACAAAAAATAAGCAAACGGTAACGAACTCGAGACCAGAACCAGAGCGAGATACGGACAATATACACGCCAATAATTACATTCATTCACAGACAAATCACAGAAAACACGCAAGTCACTATGGACGAACTAGAGCCGCCAACGCCGTCAAATCTCCGCCGCCGGAGCTTAAGCGTGACTTCCGGGGTGATCCCAAACACGCTCACCCTCCACACCACCAGTCTCCCCAACGGCACAAGCACAGCTGCACCCCTCGACTACGAGCTCGTCTCTCTCAACTCCTCCTCCTCCTACACCTCCCTTAAGGACCTCCTTCCCTCCAACTCCGCCGCAATCAACTCCCCCAACGCCACCGCCGCGGCCTCCTCCCTCTACGAGATCTCCATCCGCAACCGCCTCGTCAAGCATGCAGCCTGGGCATATCTCCAGCCCATGTCCTCTTCCCCGGATGCCTCTGCCCCTCATTTCCTCCGCCGCCTCTGGCTCCGGTTCTCCTCGCCTCGGAACCTCGTCTCCGACTTCTTCAATTTCATCAATTGCCAAGTCATTCCGGGCATCGCCCGCGCTTTCGATTGCATCTTCCGGCTAATCAACAGATAACAGTTTATAGTGATCTAATCATGTTTCAATTTGGTTTCTTTTCTTTTCTTTTCTTCCTTGGTTTCTATACACACCAATAAGGGATGAACATAGATTCATTACATTACAAGGAGAATTAAGCAATTAAATGAACGTAATTTTTGTTTCCCTTTGTTGGGTTGGTCTGGTGGTTTTTGTACAATTTGTTAATTCCACTGAAATGGTCTGAAGCGCCATAGCCGGTGCTTGAGATTGTCATTGGCATAGGTTTCGCTCCCGCTTGAATTGAGTCCGGTAGGCGATTCCGGGATGGATGGATTCACTTCTTGTAGATACTCTGTTTGGTTGTGAAGCTTAACTTGCACAAGATTGGATTTTGGTGATTCTGATATGGCACGGTAGTTAGTGCTACCTGAAGACTTCTTCTTCTTGCTTGATTGCTTGCTTGATGCGTCTGGAGGCAGTGGCGGCGCACTTGGAAAGTACTGGTCAGCATTCTGCAATGTCAGTTATGTTTGAGAAAATGAACTTGACATAAGAATTTATGTGAAATTTGGATATGTTTATGATTGAGATGAAAGTATTGATCATGTTCTGGCATCATCCTATTTTTCCAGTTAAAATAATCGAAAGTCTTGTTGGGTGAATTAGAGGCTTGTTTGATTCAAGTTTTGTTCTTTTCCTCCTATTGCAAGTGTTTTGGTGTTGATGCCCAAGAGTGTGAACGAGTATTGCAATCAGAAGAAATGACGGGATATAAAGAAGACAAGACAAAAGGCAAAATTGTGTGGGTGTGCCTTATGGGACTTTAAAGAGTGCTGCGGAACAGAGGATTTAGTAAGTCATGTAGTACAAGGGAAAGTCATATAGAGATAAAGCGATGATGATGAGACGGAGGTGAAAGCTACAACTCAGATGGTGTGCTCGAATACTCTTAAGGATCATTTTTGTTTTTAACCGAGAATAGGGCTGAAGCCGAGCGAGTGAAAATGGAACTCCTAATCTCTCCGATAGTGGACCAAAAGCCTACGAGATCAGGCAAAACCCCAGCAAAATACTCTCTGTTCATTTAAATTTCCAACCTTAGTGGCATACATTTGACCTAAGGCCAAATATATAATCAATTATACTATTGCTCTGTGGATTTATTTCAAGATAAGTTGTTGCTTGTTTGGTTTGGGTTTGTGTTGATCAATTGTGAAATAAAATTCATGTGCTCTATTAATGAGATAAGAAACAAGAGAATGGAAAGCTCACCTCAATGCCAGTAATGCTGGAATTCCCTGATTGATTTGCCAGAAACTGAAGCATTTCGAAGAATTTCGTCTGACCCAAATCCGTGCAGTTATTCCAGTAATAGATAGCAAAGTCCCATGCTCTTGCCCTCAAGTTCTGCAACTTCCTTTCCAGGTCTGATTCATTATTTGTTATGTAAGGCCGCAACAACTTATCGTAGACATAGCCAGTCCCCTGAGTTACCCAGAGTGAGTAATATTATTAATATCGCATCATCACAATAAGAGAGACAATGTGACACACAAATGGTGCTTTGACTACTTTCTTACTGTATTCTGTTTTACCTTGAATTGTGGATACCATAAGTATATGAAGAATGCCAGTTTTATCTCCCCATACATGGGCATCCTGAAAAGTGAGCCAAGTATGTATCAGCAACACATTCTTTTCTTTTCTTTTTCTATAACCGATAACGACAACATAAAAGTTTGCTTTTTGGACATCCAATATGAGCATAAACTCATGCCACTCATAGAAAGCAACACATTTTATGTTAATCAGATATATGAAATTCATTGAATGTGATGTATTTGAGGAGTCTGCATACCATGAGATAAATGTATCCCCTATCCTCTCGCAAATTGTAAGAACTGCTACAATGGTCCTGCAATATTCAGAGGAATGGGCACAATGTGAATCAATCAAACACATGTTGGATAAAATTTCAATGATAAAATGAGTCTTTTAAATGGCGAAAACTCTTTGTATCCCTAACAATTTCTTCCATAACCGGTCATAACAACATTACATTATCTAATGACATTAAATTGCGTTATTACGTTGTCTAATTACATGTTATGGTGGATCATGGTTGAATTTGTTAGGGATACTTAGCACTACCGTTTAAATGGTTGTCCCTCTACCATCAAATTATATTATGTTGAAAATCCAAGTCGGGTATGCACAAATTTGTTATTCGTGGTCCGTCATCTTTGGTTTTTAAGTCCAAATGAGAGGTACAAGGACCGCTCGATTGGGTTAGTATTGACATTACACAAACTTTTTGATCTAAACTAAAATTGATGAAGAGGCACCAAAATTTTCTAATTATCAATAAATTACTCTGAATTTCCAAAGAAACAGAAAGGAATCCATAATCAATTGAATTGAAGAGAACGATATTGGGCTCCTACCAGTATTGACACCAGAACCTGAGCTCTTCAATCTGTACCCTGTTGACCTCCATCGCCTTGAAGCACTCAAATGCCGGATATCCATATCCAAGAAGCAATCTGTCATTCAAAAAAGCGCCAAAAGAAGGAGAAGATGCCGTCAATGACAAGAAAACTATAGGACCTGCCGATCCTAAACAAAGAAAAAGGAAAAAGGAACAAAAGGAAAAGATGATTAATAAGCATTTAGAACATAATAAAAGCATAAATGATTACATGAGAGTTCTGGTGATAAAATCTCCCAACATCTTCAATCCCTATTTATCAACACCAGTCGAAAAATTCTGCAATAAACTCAAGATTCAATTCATTCAATCACTTCAATTCATTGTCCGCCACAATCATTCTTTCTCAACTATAATTGAAAAAAAAACCTACAAAATCAATAGTCAATAGATGAAAAGAAGCAAGAAAGCATTCTGTCGAACCTGTTTGTCGAGCAAAGATAGAATTCAGGGACTCGAAGAAACTTGCTTTTGATGAATTCAAAAATTGAACTCGAATAAGAAATCAATCAATCGCAGGAAGTAAAATTCAGAAGATCAAAAGATGCGAGAGTTCCAGAAATGCGGTTTACAGCTTTGCCAAGGGAAGGATCTGTGAGAGAGTTCGAGGGAATGAACAGTTGCGCAGAAAAACTTGAGATCAGGGGACAACAGAAAACAAAGTCAAATTGCAGTTTTAACAACGCGAGTAGTTAATCTTCGTCTCTCTCTATACATATATATAGATATATAATGAGTGTATCTTAACAGGGAAGAGAAAAAAGAAAATCAAAGGAAAATGAAGGGGGATTTCTTGCCATGAACGCTTCTCTCAATATTTTATACGCAACCGCGCGGAGGGAACGGATTTCTTGTGGTACTTCCAAGATCGAACCGATTCAACGTTCTAGACCTGAGTAGTCAAGTTCAGTTTAGGGCATTTTTGTCATTTTGCATATTTTCAAAAAGAGGAATCAGTTTCTGTCTTGCCACTTTTTTTTTTTAATTAAAGATAATAGATTAAAACAAAGTTTAACAAAAATTATAGTTAAATTGAAATTAAAACACTCGTTTATATGAAAATTTGAATTTCATGACACCAAAAATCATCCTCCGATGATATGTTGACACGGGACACCACATGGTCGAGGAGACAAGCCGATGTCATGTGCTGATTGCCGAGCAAAGCTTCCATGGTAGCAGCACCTCGAAAATCTCAGGTGATCAACACTAAGGGGAATCGAAAGCCTTGAATGAGACCGACTCCAATTAGGAAATGAATCATGATGGGATTCACCCTCTCCTTTTAATCCGCCTAAGAATCAAATAAGGAATAGATCTACCTCTACTAAAATTGTAACTCTCAAACTCATGTAAAAATGGACCTCGAATGTCAATTAAACGATCTTTATTTGAAATGGTCGAATGTCAGGTAAACGACAACACTTCCTGATGCTAGTCATACCACATGATATGTCACTAAGACCGAGCCAATTTTGAAGGTTATCACAATTGTTTTTACTTCCCATTTTTCTTTGCATAAAATTCATGACATGCACACCAAAGTATGACATGCATACATCCTTCTATTGATTGTCATTCTTCGAAGGCAAGGCAAAGAAAACCTAACTTTGGACTTTTTTTTTAGTGGAACCCATCATTATTCGAGGCTTCTAAATTCTAGATGTTCTATTAAAGTATTTTCTTAGGTGGGGTCCTTGAAATTTTCAAAGGGATTGAAGGGCAGAACCGACAATTAGGATTTCGTTGACTCATATTGTCCCGGCCAAACCTAATAACAGAAGAGTTTGATCATCATTTTTATGGCTTGATGCATGGCTTGTCTCATTGGAGAGCATTAGTTGGCCAAGGTTGAGCTAACCTAACAACTCTTATATATATATATTTTTGTGTATTATCATTTTTTTATTATTTTTCGTATGGCTTGTGCTGTTCGACGTAATGACACACAACTTTATGTCTTATATAAAGAAAAAAGGAATCAATAATACTATTATTTATCATTGTTATCCAGTCTTTATTCCAAAAATTTACTCATATGATCACACATCCAACGAAATTTTTATATTCCTACTTCGTGTAATTTTAAATAATATTATCGTTACTTAATCACAAAAAGCCAACTTCTCATAAGTAAAATAATTAGTTGGTTCAACTAGTTAAGTTGGGCAACACGTGCATTAATTGCTGTTAGTTGGGTTTTGTTGAACTGATCCATTGAAATTAATTAATTAATTAAGAATCTGCGATGATTTTAAAAATGCAGCCGCCTAGCTGGATACAATGAGAATGGGCTCGCAATTATTCTGACATTGTAATTGGCCCAAATACGTGAAGCCCATTAGTTTTCCAATGGGCTTAGATCAGTAAGTATAAATGTATAATTGCGAGCCCATTCTCATTAATCCGCCTCGTTAGGTTAATTTGACATAAGAGACGAGACACAAAACACAAGCTCCCTTTCATCCATACCATATTACCATGAGGGATAATCTCTGATATCACAGTCTTTCCTGTCATAAAGTCTTGGTCGATACCATAGTTACAATCAACGGTTCATATAAAGCTGTCATTATTTCATGTAACAGACATGTCAAATTAGCACAGATGCAACTCTTTTGCTCACATGCAGTACTTAAGTAAGCACCACCCCTTGTCTCTCTCTCAGGCTCAAAAAATGTCGAGTAACAAGAGAAGGTTCGTCTTCAACAGAGTCTCAGTGAAGCTCGGGTGCAGCTGCGTGAGACCAAAACTCTCCAACATCTTCCACCCCAAACCCAAGCCACCCCACTTGAACCACAACCACCGGCGCAACCACCACTACTCCTCTTCAACCTCATCATCTCAAACCACCACCACCACCACCACATTCTCTCCAGCCACACCCACTCCACCCCCACGTTTCTACGAAAGCTGGGATAGTACTACCGACGACGCCACGTGTCCGAGGAGTGTTGGTGCGCTTGGGCGCTTAGGGGGAGAGAGCATGGCAGTGGAGAAGGATTCGGATGATCCGTACTTGGATTTTCGGCATTCAATGCTTCAAATGGTAGTGGAGAAGGAAATATACTCTAAACAAGATCTAAGGGAACTACTCAACTGCTTTTTGCAGCTAAACGCACCGTATCATCATGGGATTATCGTTGAAGCTTTCAGTGAGATCTGGAAGGGTGTGTTCTCTCAGAAGCTGCGCAGTGGATTCGTCTCACCTGACTCCTAGGTCGAGCTGCACGTGGTTTATTTAACAAATCTACGTGTACGTACTACTCACCGTAGCGTATATACTTTTATATTTATTTTTCTGTTTTGGGTATTGCAAGTTGATTTGCTCAAAATCCCATGCCAGGTCATGGTGGGGAAAGACAGGATGTATTGGCATTTGTGATCTAAGGAAGGCTCCTCCTATGAAGGTTGAGAGAACTTGTAATAGAAGTCACAGCACTGCAATGGTCAGGTTCAGTTTGTTTATCATTGTGGAATCCATAATTATTTTTTTTAGTTTGGTAAACAGATTAGATATGTGTGATAATCACTATAATAATTTCTACTACAAGAATTCTCGTCTGCCGCCTCCGACTAGGGCCACATTGGTGGGTGGAGGTGGAGGAGACATGCACTAATAAGTGGTGGGGTTGAATGCAATCCTATTAATGAATGCAATATTTTGTAATTGTATTTTATGGACCGACTGACTGAGTTGTTCATTTTCCAATGTTTGGTTGCACTTAATTATTTAGTAGCAGAGAAGACTTAATTCATATGATGTAGCTACCATCTTGAGGATCACAAGTTAATGCAAATTTAATATGTAGCTACGTTAAAATCTTATTTAAGATCCGGTATCAACTTTTGATTTTCCGAAATCATTAATTTTATGCGTAGACATGGCATGGAACGATCCAGTATGGACATCGTCGTCCAGGCCAGAATTGCACTCACGCGGTGATTTAATTTTGATTGTCCGTATTCATCATGAGTCTGTCTTGTGATAAATTTGTCCAGGAAAGTCAAACGTGTTAAATGTTAAAACTGCCGTCATACCTCCGTTTGGAGGACCCGCAATTGAGGCCCTACATTAAAAGCCCAAGCCCAAGAAAAGCCCAACTTGCAATCCTAATAGGCTACCCATTTTAGGATGGGTAGACGACGTAACAAACCCAAAGAAAAAGCCCAAAACATCTGTACAGGAAAATAAGACGCCCGGCCCCTGCTGTCGAAGGCTCGAAGCTATTGTCATGGAAATTTGAAACAACCTTGTCAGGTTGGTAAGTATTACATTAAGAGGAAGCATTTAAGACAAAAAAATAAAAATAAAAAAACCATCACGCCTGAGAAAATGACAGCACAAAAATCACCACTGAATTATTTGTAACAAGGTAATTAATAACTGCCAATTCAAATCAGTAATTACCATTTATTTTGGTTTAATTTGCAGTAACTGTGGACCATATATGACCAAGTTGTTTCACCTAAATCCATTAAAACTCTATCCAAGAACTGAAAATTAATTGAGTACTGAGAGACCTGTAAGGTAGTAAAAACAAGAGTAAGATATGTGAGGATATTAAGTAACTCTGACCATCTGAGAGAGCTATGAATATATGATCATAATTCATAACCTAGCTACTGTGTCACAATCACAGCATCACACTCGTTGAGATATATTCACGCATTCATATGGAGTGTTAAATGCGAGTTTAATGTGTATCTTATTACACATCAATAATATTGTCCGTTTTAAATTATTTGATTCTCGTTAATATATCAGGCCCGCACGACTTTGCATTCCCCAAGAGATTACTCATCTCAATAATGCTCTCACAGAAACATGCTTAACTGGGAAATTACTATGAGATGTTCTATTCAAGGAAAACACATTGTTGATGATTAGGATATGAAATTATCTATATATGTTAACATATCTATCTATCTTGTAAGTAGAGTACTGAAGCCCACTACAACGCTTAAATTTTATTGCAACGGCTAGTACTACTTTCTTCAGGATAATATGTTGAAGCACCATCGGATGATCCATTCAAATAATGACCCTCAATTAATAGATGAGAGCGGATAGATGAAAAAATTTCTTGGAAAGTGAAGATTTCATTAATGAATGTGGTCTTTATGTATATCCATACACCCTACTAGGAACATGTAATTGGGTTTGGGTTGTTCCTAAACCCGCACGGATTTGTTCTTGAGCTCTCTCTGGCCTTTTTTTTTTTTTATAAACAGTAGAATATATTGAACCAACGGAAAACAAATATAGAAGGGCATCAAATATGATGGCCTAAAGGAAGAAAAAAACAGACATAGGGTAAACTGGAGCACTCAACCATATTACCATGTTTAACCTATGTGATATTTTTGTTCTCACACAACAATCATTCCCTCAAACAAAAGACCACAGTGCCTCCCTTCAAATAGCCTTATTCCAATGGAGATATTCCATACGTACTTTATATACTCAATTATCTTCTCATGTTTAACCAATATGGTGTCTTTGTACCCACAATTGTATCGTATTTGTATTGTCGAAAACATGTTCTTGAAGAACATGGAGCGTTGACAATTATTTCTACGCTGACTCTTTTTTCCCCCAAATGGATAGACATAGACAACTAGTACAACAATCCTCTTTGGACGTGACCATGATAAAAAGAAGTTACTCTACTCGCTCCAGAATGTCCGGTTTAAACCATATTACTATTCTTAGGGCGAATCCGTCATTGTAACCCGGTAGTTTATCGCCAGGTAGTTTTTGTTCTGTTTAAGAGATTGCATCTATATTCGATTTTCAAGTGGTGACACATAAGAGACAATTCTCAAATTCATCAATGTACCCCATTATTATTTTTTTGCAGTGTCACTGGTGTTCAAAGACGATAATGTTGCAGGTCGGGCGGACCAGGCCAAAAACTTCTCTGCTGGAATTGGATTCTACCTATCAATTGATAACGACCATCCACAATTTAAATAACCAACGGCTCTGATTCTCTCAATATTTCCAACGGTCCATGTTGCGTTGCACACGAGATCATCCCAACGGTCATGATTCATTGATTAAAAAAAGCAACAACTACATTAAATTATTTCATATGGAACCTGATACACGCCGCATTTATGGCTAGAATGCCGTTGAACCAACATTAGAGCATTCGTATTAAAATCTCTAAACTCATGTCATTCGCTAAAATAAAGACTAATAAGCACATACTTAAACAACACCCAAACCACTAGGTAGAGTTATAAAGATGGTCTTTGATGATCATGGTTCGAAACTCCCTTCCCAATTCCCGTTTAAAAAAGAGAGTACATACTTAAAAAAAAACATGGATTAAAAGGGAACTAATCTTTTAACGCTGTAGAGATTATAGAAGTATAGAATACAAAGACAAATTAGATGGTTATCAAGAAGTATTCTACTATGATTTATCAATCTAGTTATACATTCATTAATTTAATTAAGATGAAGCATCATCATCATCTTTCTCTTTGTTCTCACTACTCTCTCCTTCTTCCACAGAAGAAATACAAGGAGTTAAAGAAGAAGAATCACCATCACAAGAAGAAGTACAAAACGACAATGGAGAAGAAGGAGAGGAAACAACATGAATAGCATTATTACAAGTAGAAGAGAAATCATGAATAGAGAGTGAAACAAGTAGATCAATAAAAGCAGCAGCAATATAACCATGATTACTCTTCTCATTCACTCTCAAATACCAACAAAAAAGCTCTTCAAGACCTTCCCAATCCTTCACACCATGAGCCTCCACCATCTCCTCCATTGATTTCCTAAAATCCACAAAAGGGTCTTGTGACTCCATGGCCATCACCAAACTCTCTTTAAATGGAAACCCACCTGATTTTGACTCTTCTAGTATTGAATTACTCTCACCTGGCTCAAAGAAGAGCCTCTTTGACCTTAAACCTTGAATCACTGTCTCTATTGAACAATCCCCTCCCGAATCTTCCGACGTTAATGTCGAAAAACTAGCTGATTCCGAGGAATTTGTGGACAATATTGAATAATCTTGAGTAGTAGTAGTAGGAGTGTCCGAATAAATGGCCTTGAACATGTTGTTGTTGTCTCGAAAAGAGAGAGTTCTTGGTTGGTTGCAAGAAGGCCATGCCTTGGAGAGGAATGGGAGCTTGACCATGTGTGTGGTTTTTGGTTGAATGAAAGAGAAAATAAGCGTTATATGTGTATATCTGTGTGTGGGTTGATTCAAATTGGAGGCTTTTGAGAGAGTTCTTTACTGTGGGCATTAATGGCCAATTCAGAGTAGAATTTAAAAGGGAGACAAAGTTGGGTGAGATTGGAAACAAGAGATAGGGACAACTATGGTTTTTCAATCTCCTTAATTTTTATTTGTTTTTTGTTTGTGTATTAAATTACTTGCTTGTGTTATAAATGTTGGTCAGTAGAGCACATTGAATATTGTCCTTGGATCTCTTGATTAGATTAGTGTATTATTATATTGCATAATTGCAGTTTGATTTCTTTGGTAGGTTCATCAGTTTATGTTGCTCAAATGCACAAGCTAGCCAGCTCAAAATTTTGAATATTATGAATGCATTCTCTTATGCGGGCTTAAAGAGTTAAAATGCGGATTTAAAGGAATGAGAGGGGTTCCAATTAGAATATAAGGCTCCGTTTGGTACGTCGGATAAGACTCCGTATAGTATAAAATTATCCTTTAATGAAGTTATCGGGTGTTTGGATGTTTTTTAAAAATCTCTGGATAGTATAATTTTTTACAAAAATGGCTCTTATACGATGCAGACCGTATAATATTAAAACGCCTCCAACTCGTTTTTATTTTATACGGAGCGCTTAGTATAAGAGATAACATGTCAAAAGACAAAAAAAACCTTCACCCTCACTTTATATAGGAAGAGAGAAAAAGTAAACCCTAAAACTATACATACCAACGTTGGGGGAGAGCTACCATAGTCAAGATGTTTTCATGAGAAATTGAGCCGTACTTAAAGCATTTGCAAATAAATTTTCTTGAGCTTGTTATGATCCTTTTTTTTTCCAAGTTAGTGTATACTGAAAGCATTTCATGGATGTTTGGCAAAATCTCTTAATAAAAAATTATTGTTTTAATTGGGGGTAATCTAGACAAATTATCATAAATCTTATACTATCATTTTGTCTAACAACAAATCAAACATCGTATTATATAATAATTATACTATACATGGCTAATATCAGATTTTTTCCAAACACTGGATAGGATTAAATTATACATCAACTTATCCAATGATTAAATTATACATTGGATAGTAATATTATACTATCCTATACGATCTACCAAACGGACTCTAAGAGTTAGAAATTAGTGGTTAGGGTTTAGAGTTAAAGGTTTAAGGTTTAAAATTTAGGATTTATATATGGCTTAATTCATAGTGTTTAGGGTTTATGGTTTAGAATTTAGTTTTTAGATTTTTTTTTCCAAATCTACTATATTCTAATCACACATTTTAATTCATGATTTAACATAATTTTGGGGATAATTGGAGCCAAAATCGGAGCTATGAATTGGAGCCTCCTATCTCGGATTTAAAATGCGAACCACTGAATCTATGTTGTTTTTGTAAACAAGTGCGACCCAAAGCGCGCAATGAACCCACTTGTCATATCATTTTTCAACACTCTCAAAAATGGTCCGCATATGAGAATTCATATAAATGTTTAATTTAATAGGCATATATACTTAATTTTCATTCAATTTCCTAATCATATTTCATGATCTCTTAGATACATAAAAAGAAAGCAAAAATAACATGGGGGTAGTGAGCATTCAAATCAATCCCCATCTTAGTGAAGCAATTATGATCACCTACTTTTTCATTAATGTTTGGGAAGGGGCATGAGTGTTTTTGTAGTACTAGTTTTCAAACAGATTTGTGGTTACATCTCATTTTCAGTACATACTAAAAGAAATCCAAAAGTAATTAAGCAACCTTAGGTAGAATTGCAATTTCACTTGCCCACGTTAATTAATTAACCATAGATATGTCAATCCCAATCAAAACAGTCTGAGCTTCCCTACTTTAATTACAATCTAAGCAAAGCTTGAAAATGATATGAAAACCCAAATTGAAGAGGGACCCGACTCGAGTGGACGGGATAATAAGTCTATGTAGTGTGAAGTTGGGCTGGTGTGGACGTAGAAAGATAAATTAAGCAATGAGTGCCAGTATGGGATGGTTTAAAGTGGACAAAATGTTAATGATAGGAGGGACCGGCTGCTACAGGGACTCTCCAAGTTTGACTTATGGAAGAGTTCAAAGATTGATCGTTCAGCTAATGGAGTAATGGACTAGCCCACGGCTTAATTAGCCAAATGGGTCTCGGAAGGACACTATGATCTGGCCGCCTTCCCTCTACAATTGAGGATGAAAATCATGCATGTTCATGTGCAAAAACACTGAGTAAGGGAACTGCTTCACGTGAACTCCTGGGACATGCATAATGAAAAAGGAGACAAGACAGAGAGAGACTGGTTTGTATGATTGTGAGACTCATCTCTATGATTGTTGCTTCGCTACTCAAAAACTCAAAAGGATTGGTCTGCAGCAGTACGAAGTATAGCGAGAAGAGATCCAACTTCGTTTTCCTGGTCCTTATGGTTATTAATGGCTTGTTTGGTTTATTCTAAATAACGAAGACACATCACATCCCTATTTTAAGTTTTAAATATGTATTATAGTATTTAATTCTAGGGCCACAATTCTGTGGATGAATCAGCTCATAGATTGCGATAGATAGAGCTATATATATATATATATATATATACACACGCTAAGGGGACCATGGTACAGAGGGATTATTATGTGGTCCTCTCCTCTCTGGATTGAACTTAAAGAAGCAGATTTGAAGTTCAAATTTTACATATCAGTAAAAGAGAGTTTCGTGGAGCCGGCCAACTGTAATGGAAGAGTGGTATGAGTTCAGAAACTTTGTATGGATTAGAAATTATGGATGAGTATGTCTGTCTTATGTAGGGGACCTGGACCTTATCCTCTATCTTGTATTTTTGTCATCCTAGTATATAATATTTATGATCTCCGATCCATCAAGACATGTAAGAAATCCCACATCGATTAGCTTGATGTAAGGTAACGATGTGGTCTATAAGTGTGAGCGCAACCTCGAATACTTGATATGTCTTTTGAAGGACAAAGCCATGCGAATCTTATGCCAATTTCGGCTCCTCTAACCGTTTTCACGGAACAGTAACTTATAGCAGTTACGGCCAAATCATGCCTACCTCCTCCAAGGTAATTACAAATTAATTTGGTGTCGTAATTCCTCATCAGCAATCAGGTATCCACAGAAATGCACAAAAATGCCATAAAAATCATCCAAGATCGAAGGAAAACGACCAACCATGCAGTTCACGCAGCTCAAAATGGCGGCCCACCTCCCAACCAGATTTAGCAGAATATTGGACCATCTCATCCATGTCCATCTCACCACGCACTTGTGACCCACAATGAAAGATACCAGGCCAGCACCTTAATTTGATATCAACTTAAGATACCTGCAGAATTGTGGGTTCCCCTCAAATTCAAGGCATCAAAGGTACAGCCATTGACGAATTGCTGAGGTATCTATGCATATATGCTGCCTGCCATCCCATGTGCTTAGTGTCCTTGGACTCGGAGTCCTCTCACATCTGCAGTTCTGCAATTTTGCCATTTTGGTAACAACTATACGAAACAATATCTATATCTATATATATATATATATATTAAGATCTCTAACTTTTGATAACAAGCCACTCACTGCAGATCGGATACTCGATCGCATGCAGTTCTCGCCAGTCTTCGATCGATCATGTGCAAGCAGAACTGCAGAAGTACTCATGAGGAACAAGCAAATTTTTGCAATTACAATATGATTTAGCTACGAATAAGGCTCTCCATAAGATCAAATCATATCAAATCAGGAAATCAAATTGAGAATTTTTTTGATGAGAATGAATAATGACAAAAATTACAGAGAAAGAATAAGGACACAGAAAAATTACAGAGAAGGATAAGACAGAATAATGACAAAAATCTGGTGTTTGTAATTATAAATTCCTAAACTATTTTTGTGGCATTAGGTTAAATATTTGTTATTATGAAATAAAAAGCGGGGTTACTATTTTTGAAAAAAAGAAAGAATAAGGACAGGGAAAAAACAAAACAGGGAAGCTGGGATCAATCTGTGGCCTAATAAGTGAGCTTACCAAAACAAATATCCAGTCAAATAAATCAAATCCGCTAGCTCTCACGCCATTTTAAAAATTAGGAATGTAAAATAAAAATTATATGGTGTTTTTTTAATTAAACTACGGGCCTATCAGAATGGGCCCTCGAAGAGGTTGAGCCCAATCCGTATGGTAGCACAAATAAGCAGGTGGGCCGACGAGCAGCTTCTTTGGGCTGGATCTGATGGAAGATATATAAACTATTTGGGCTTTAATGCCTGCATTCCATTCTCAATGAATTTTCACGAACCAAGTAATACGCGTTTAATTGATTCTTCCTGCCCCTAGTTGCCCGCACAGGCCACAGCTCTCCTGGTTCAGTTCCTCTCTACAAGCCCAGATCCGGTAATCTCTAGTCTCTGCAAAGCCGGCGTCTATCAACTCTTTCTTAGGTAAGTTCCTTTTTTTTCCTTTTCGGTTCTAATTTCTGTTTGTTTCCTGGTAATATCACGATGTTGGAAAAATTAAATTTTGTTCTCCTGTTTTCGGCAGCGGCAAGCGAGTGAGAAAATGTCGGTGTTAGTAGTGACAAGCTTAGGAGAAGGGATTGAAACCTTGGCAAGGATAAATGATGCTTATGTTGATGAGAAGAGCAGACCATATAAGAATATCCGGTTTATTAACTATCCTAATTCTCTATGTGTTATTACCTCTTTTCGATGTCACTTCTGGGTTGATGATATGATACCATTGCTATATTTGCACAGAATCAAGCACACCTATATATTGGATGATCCTTTTGATGATCCTCCCCAGCTAGCTGAGTTCATTCCTGAGGCTTCTTCAGAAGGAAAACCAAATGATGAGGTACTAACCGATGTGGATATTCATTTTTATTTGTTAAGATATGTTGGAGTAACTCAGCTTGACAATCTAACGTCTCATATGTATTTTTGTATTTGAGACTGAAGGATAGATGAATTCCTGTAACTTGTAAGGAATCATATCTTTTGCAGACACTCTAAACTACGAGACTATGAACAAACTTCACAAGCTTTTTGCAACTATGCATGATAGTTTCTCTACAAATGATGCCATGGATTTCTCTCGTTCTGGGGATTTACATCCATCTCTCTTGCATGATTTTTTTTGTAATGCGAAAGGTAAATTTTATTAAGGTGCACTGAGAAAGTGCTACGCAAACAAAGGAGTACAGGTTACAGGAAAGAATGAAACTTCAGAAAAGATGCGCAATAATAATTAAGTTACAGCAGAACAGAGGATGTTGAGAAGTTTTTTTTTTGGATAGAATAATTGGGAGGATTGGTGCAATTTCTTGGCAGCCAAAGCTGAAAGCTTGGTTGTAATTAATTAGTATGCTGGATATCATAGACATTAGCTCCTGCAGGATTGAACCTCCAAACCAATTTCTTTAGCAAATGTCATAGATCATCTTCTTCCTAGTTATCTCCTTACACTGCATACAGTTGTGCTTTCGGGAAAAAAATGAAAGAGAAATCTGAAACTTCAAAGCATGAGAAGGTTGCATTTATTAAATTTTGTTCCTGAGCAAGGTTGAACTGATATAAATTGAGGGTATTAGTTATATTCTCATTCCTCATAATATAGTTGGTCACGAAGAAAGTATTTCATTCCAGCTCATTTAGGCATAAGCTGTCTCTAATCTCTATCCAAGGAGTGATCAATGATTATTCAATTTGTGCCATCAGTTATGTGATTGATGGTGGAATTTAAAGAGGAAAGCACTTGAATTGAGATTGATTTAGCCTTTAAAAATTCATATATGGTAAAGTTTCTAGGTAGATTGTTTGATTTTTACATGGCACGGCATTTTATGATTAATTTTTGGGTATCATTATTCATTCTTCCGCTTACTAGGTTGATGTAGACGTACGCCTTGAAGATGATTGGGTGCCTTTAGATGAGCAATTGGGTCCTGCTGAACTTGAGGAGATGGTCCGAACCAAGGAAGCTCATTCTAGTGCAGTTGTTCTCGAGAGTGTATGTGTTTTAGAGCTGCTATATATAAGTGTTGATCTATGCATTCAGAGTCCAACTTTGATATACTATATACTCGTAATACATTGTTCTTACTGTATAACTTGCTTCACAGATTGGGGATATTCCTGAAGCTGAGATAAAGCCTCCAGATAATGTGCTATTTGTTTGTAAACTAAATCCAGTTACAGAAGTGAGTGAGTTCTCTCATTCTGTGATAGAGATCCTTACCATGAGGTCCATGACTATTATCATAAAAGTCTTACAGTACAATTCAATTTATATGAGAAGAACTAACAAATTCTTGTTCCACTTCTCTTTAACTTTGCACACTATAATAGTTCATTTGTTACCGCAGGATGAGGACTTGCATACAATCTTTTCACGTTTTGGAACTGTATTATCGTAAGTGAATTTTAACTTTGCTTCTATTTTTGAATCCGTTTGGTGCTAATTGGATTTCATGATTGTTCTCATTGCACTCAAATGCATCTCATTCTCATCGTAAGTGAATGTTCACAGGGCTGAGGTAATCCGTGATTATAAAACTGGAGACAGCTTGTGCTATGCTTTCATTGGTAAGTGAATTCTTGGTTTAGGTGCTAGGATATGCATCTAACCTTACATACATGAATACATCCAATGTCTTATATAGGCATTTATGTGTGTGATTGTACCTGATTATTACATATGTATGGTTAGTCCCCCCCCCCTCCCCCAATCTTTCTTTTGTCTTTTCGCTTTGAGCTTTAACAATTTGAAACTCAATATCAGTGAACCTAACTAATCATCAAATCTACTCTTGCTCTGCTTATTTAATTTCTATGACTGCTTATAAGTCCTTAAAAATCAATATGAATTGGAGTCGCTAAGAGAGATTCTTATTCTTTAATAACTAAGACATTGATTTATATGGTGGTATTTAGAGAAAATGGATATATCTTGTCTCAAAGCAAGTATAGAATTTTAAAAAAAGGGTTTCTTTTAAAAAAGAGCCCCAAATGGAGCAGGATACCATAGAGAGGAAAATATATATGTTGTGATCCAATTGATTGTGATCAGGTCGTACTTTTCATCTTGAATAAGTGAATTTAAATATAGGAATTTAGGAATCCTCTCTTGTACAACCTAAGCACACAAATGTATATTTCATAATGGTAACTCTGATATTGTTTATAATGATATATTATCAGATGATTTGACTAGATCATTCTTGTTTATCGTTGACAGAGTTTGAGACAAGAGATGCATGTGAGGCAGCATATTTTAAGGTATGTTGAAGGTTTAACACTAACTTTTTTCTTACCCAAACTACCTAGCATTTCTCAAATGCCTTGATATATTGCCAAGGTACTTGGAGAGTTGGAGAGAGTGAGGCGATTCAATGACCCGGGGTTTCAAGGGCCGAAGACCCATAGTTCCCTCTTCATATAAAAAATATCTTGATGTGCTTGTACCATGAATTAACCTCCTATGCTATTCCTTTCTTGTACATTTTAACCTCTTCATTTATTTTTTATAAAAAATTAACTTCTCCTATGGATTAATGTAGCCAACTCCAAATTGTTTTAGATAAAGGCTTCAATGAGAATTTTTCAACGTAACATCTTTTTCCATGACAGATGGATAATGCTTTAATTGATGATAGAAGGATTCATGTGGATTTTAGTCAAAGTGTTTCCAAATTGTGGTTCCAATACAGACGCAAAGACAACCAATTGGGTAAAGGTAATCATGGTTATGCCTGTAGATTGTTCCTTTTTTATATTTATTCAGTACATTTTTGCTCACTTTCATTCACTGTATGTGAAATTTAGTTGACTTTGTGCATTTTGAAAGTGTCTTCCGTACCATTTGTCGCCCTAGATTATGTGGTTTGTTTGCTCGTGTCTTGCATCTGCATGCACTTGTTGTTTTCTCCTATTTCTCTTGGAATTGGAGGAAGTTAGATTAGGCACGAACCCTAATAATTATGAACAGTCTCCATCAGATCCTTGGGAAACTGGAAATATCATGTTATAATAATCATCTAGCAATGTAAGCTGTTTTTACAGTTCCTATTGCCATTCATTATCCTGATTCCCTCTTCTTTGGATAAATCTTGAGAAAATTAATCATATTTCTTGTATACTTGTCATGCAAAACACTATCACTGTCAGTGCTGAATGTAAGACTACTAGAGTAGCTTTGTTCAGCTTGCAAGCTCATCATGGCCATCAGATGTAATAATGCTCCGTGGTTTTGATTATGTGCCTTCGAGAAATAAATGCTACCCTTGCAAATCTAATCTTGTTTCTAGGTCACTAAAATCAGACCAGCCAAATAAGTGTTATCTAGTCGTTTTAATGTCTGAATCTGAATGGCCTCAGCCAGGCTTTTTATTGAGATTTTTCAGTCATGTACAGTACCATGCAGCTTAGTCTATCAGCCTACATTTTATTATTTATATCAAACCTAATCCTAAAGTTCAGCCCAAGCCCTAAGTTGCCTATAATTTGTTTTCGTTGAGTCAGAGATAAAAATTCTCAAAACCAAAAATCCGAAACTTACTATTGAACAGCAAGAAGCCAGCTTTTCCACTCCTTCAGAGCAGGCCAGTGAACAACTCTGATGAGAGAATTTCAGTCGAGAGTTATGGCTGGGTGATGGGCATTGTCAAATTGATAAGTTGCATGCAACTGAGACTAGCCCCCTCAATGAATCAAAGCCTTCCCGTGTTACTGAAATGTATGTGACAAGAGATACTGAGACTAGTGGAGGGGCAATGAACAAGTTATGAGCTACTGGGCCAAGGCAGTTTGAAGGTTCTTTTGCTGATATATGCTCAATTTACGGCAAGTTCTGTTAACTTAGACAAATTGGCGTATCATGAATGGGAATGAATTACTTTCAAAGCAAGTGTAGGAGGATTTGGCTCTAGGAATTTGTTGCTGGCAATGGTTAGATTGTGTTTGCTGATGTAACACACCAACCAGTTGCTCAAGTTTGGTGGTTCCATCTACTGAACATGCACCAAAAAGAATTTCAATTAGAGCTTGCAAACCTTGATATTCTACTTTGTAAAGACAATTCTTACAGTGAAAAAAAAGGGGGATCTAAAATTGGATATTGCACATTATTTCTCTGTTTAAAATCATTTGAATCCATTGTCTTAGAACATCTCTAACCCTCTAAAGTTTGCCTATTCATAAACTTGTTCTCTTCTAGGGAGAGGATGCTTCAAGTGTGGTGCTCTTGATCACATGGCAAAGGATTGCAGTGGGAATCCTGCTGCTAAACAACAGCTTTCAAAATACATCCCAAAGGATGATAATAGACAGCATGGTGAAGATCAGAATTGTAGGTTGGTTGGTATTTTTCCATGGGTTCTCTTGCTCTCTCTTTCTCTCACACATGCATTTTAAAAAATGTTGCAGGTATGATATGATATTCGATGGTGAGTCTCCAGAAGTTCATGAAAAGAGGCATGGCAACCAAAATCCAGATGACCGAATTAGCAAACAAAAGATGCATAGGAGTTCAGAAGACTTTAGATATAGGGATGAAGAGAGGAAAGACTCAAGTGATCGGCACCGGCAGAGTTACAGGACTAGAGGACCTGGAGAAGATGAAATGCATCGAGAAAGTAAATCGAGTCGATCCCATGGAAGCAAAAGAGACCAGGATTATTATGAAGGGAAAATGGACAGAGAAACATTCAGCCGGAAGAAAGGAGAGAGATGATGGTCGGAAAGATGATTCGGATTATAGAAAGCGAAGTTCAGACGGCATTAATCGAGATGACCGTGCTGAAAGGAGGGAAGATAGAGATTATAGAAAGAGAACTGTAGATAATGATAGCCATATAAGAAGAAAGGATGAAGTTGACACTAGAAAAAGTATGGAAGTAGATCATAGAAAAAGAAAAGCAGTTGATGGTGACAGAGATTACAGAAGGAGAAATGTAGATGGTGACAGTGCAGACTACGATGGCCGTAAGAGCAGGAGGGAAGAGCATGAAAATAGACGTAAAGGCAGAAATTAAGATGAGATAATAATCGTGAACTTGACTGACAGTAGCCAAAGGCAGCAAGATGATAGGAGATGATGCTGATGGACCTGATTTTTTATGAGTGAGCTCTTGTTGCTTGCTTTTCTACAAAATATACTCTGAAACAAACCATTCAAATCGTTTTGCAGCGAAGTATTATCACTTTGCAGGAGAGGAGGTTCTTGAAAGGACGTAATCACTTCTGGACTAAATTTTTGATATAAGGAGGAAGTAATTTCAATAATCTGCCCATGGACTGATGAACATATTCGAGGTTATTGAATTGGATTGGATTGGATTTATTTCTTTAGACCTTCATAGACAACATAGAATAAAGGCTATAAAATTGAAGCTTATGAGTGGGAGAGAGACTGATTAGTAAGACTAAATTCAAACTTTAGTACTTCAATCTTTACTCCTGGCTTTGTCGGAATCTGTTCTTTGTTTTACAATCGTCAAACTGATCTGTTGCAACTATTTCGTTCTGGCTTCAAAGACTAATTTCGATTTAAGAAATAGGGAGACCAAGTAATCCAACCATTTCATCATGGATTCAAATTTGAAATCCCCCACCCATACTTGTTGCCCATAAAAAAAATAAAAATAATTGGTACAGTGTCTGATCTACTCACAAAAGTAGCCTCTAATCTGTATTGATGAAAGATCATATAGCACAACACAACTTATAATAAATAAGAAAGTTGACTCTAATGAGCAAAAGAAAATTAACCCATCATGAAACTAAAAAAGGTTCAATATCTGCATCCATGCCTGCAAGAGACCTCTCGTGTCAGGAAATTTAAGATAAGATACTAGTCAGTGGGCAATTTTTTATGAGATTTTGACATATATAAATCCCATTAATCAAACACCATCCTTTCAGCACAATTTGATATAAAAAAAAAGATAAAGAAATGGAGCCATGAAGGTAAAGGGGAAATGCCTTTTAGGGCACTCCCCTACAAGTTCAGGACTTCAGAAGATCGACATAGGATTACAAAATACAAACTACATATAAAATATTGCAAAAGCAATATAATCCATCATATATATATATAGGATCTTCTGAGCTAGAAATAGATACCCTCTGGAGGTTGGACAAGTTTCCTGTTATGCGGGGCTGCCATCTCTTTCTTCAGCTGCGTCAAAATATCCTCCATGGTATACTCCCGCTGCCAATTCGCAAGCAGCCCAAACTTTTTGGATTCCACCTACCAATGGGACATAAAATTTTACCTCCCAAGTTCTAATACAATTATATCACAGAACAATGAATCATTGAATTGGAACATAATGGCAAAAAGAAAAAGGACGCTGAATTCAAACAGACAAAGAAGGGCATAATTTTGAACCTGTGCACTTAACTAAGATTATCAGTACCTTTGGCTTCCTGTCTATCAGATTGAAGAAAAGGAGAACAAAAAAGACGAAGCAACCAAAACAGTTTCCCAAAATCTAAAATTCAATTAAACAAATTTGAAAAGACCATCACAATAGGACAAAGCCAATTGTAGTGACCAACCCACAAAATTTGAGAGAATGTAATAGCATGAAGCCATACCACTCCAGTTTCATGGTTGACACAAGTCATGTTGATCCGTGAATGAAATCGAGCACTTGGCGGCTTCTCTGGGTAATCTTTATCACAAAAGAGCTTCAATTGATAAATTCTGCCTTCATGTACAGTCTGAAGAAAAAGGAAAGTTGAACAAGATATCACAAATTGTAACGAGAAAACACTACAAGAGTAAATGAAACAAAATCTTACACTAATATCACATTCATAGCCAAAATAAAATAACAGCCAGAACAAAGCTTTTCCTTAAATTACCTTCAAAAGGAATTGCTCTATAAAATAACCCCAAATATCTTCAAAAACAGGGAAATCATCATAAACAATACTTCCATTTAATTGATTAATTTAGGGGCATTTGTTTTATTGACCACACTTGCAAGACCCCAACAACTTAAGCACCAGAAAGGCTTCCAAACAATCCATGAACCCTCTCCAATGAACAGGCAGCTGCATACCACACGGCTAACTACTATATTTTGTTTCTTACCGCAAAGATATTTTTAAAAGAAATGAAACATATGGCAAAGGTCAGATCATTTGGGGCCAAATACCTAATAATAATAGTACCTATAGGCCCTTAATCCAAAACCCTACAAATAATCCATCCAGCAGATAGATGATTTCTTTGTGTTATATATATGATATATTATGTAGAGAGGGAGAGGCAATTATTAAGAAATACGGTTAGGGGCTACTTGGGATAGTCTTGTTTGTCACATCTCAATTAAAAAAGTAGTTATTACGTTGTGGGGGCCAATTATTGTGCCAGTCCAGGAGCGCATATAGATGTCATCTCCGTCATCCATTCCATAGCTGACAGTGCCATCTCCAATACCTTTCTCTCCACGTTCAAGTTCCTCCAGCAATCTGAAGTTCCGAGGGACTGCATAGAAAATCAAATTCAGTGATACATTAACAATTAAAAAAATTCAAGCTGGGACTCAACGTAGTCATTAACTGTTAAAGCTCATTAAACAAAATGTTATTTTAGGTCATATCAAGTTCAACTGCATGCTAAAGGTGAGGTCCTTTTAGTGAGGGCGTACGGGGTTTTATACATGTTACTCTTAACAACTTTATCGGCAAACATGTAGTCCACGGTAGAGTTGCACAGGTTCAACCTAAAAGTCACAAGATCAATTCTTGGAAACAGTCCCTCCACATATTACGTGGGAGTAAGTGCTGCGACCTGCGTACATCCTACATGTTCCCAACCCCGCCCACTGTAGGATGGGAGTTGTTTACCCTTTATCAACTGCACGCTGAAGAAACTACAACTACATTCAAGGAATAAAATGTACCCTATCAATCCTATCTATTGAATTAAAAAGGAAATAGTTCACATGAATAACCGCAATTATTATCCAGAGGTGAATTTTCCTTAATGTGATCAGCATAAAATGGTTATATTCTAACTAAAGTAGAGAGCATCAAAAGGACAAACATTTATTGAATTAAATAGGCTATATTTCAATTGAATAATCGCAATTGTTATCCAAAGGTGAATTTTCCTTAATGTTATCAGCATAAAATGGTTATATTCTAACTAAAGGAGAGAGCATCACGAGGGACAAACACTACAATCCATCCAGAATGGATGCAAAAAACTTAAAGTCACAGCATTAGATGACACTCAGTAAAAAATCAAAACAGTAGTGAATTGAGAATATGCTCTCCCAATTTAAACCACCAATCGTCAAATTAGCAAACATTTTGTTAAGGACATCAAGAATTAGAAGTCCGCTTGTCTCTCATAAATCAATTTTGAACCACAGACCAATATTCTGAAGCAGAATTAAAAACAACAATCCGATTTCCCCACCAATTCTTGGCCACCGGAAGATATTAAGGAACCCAGTGCTCAACATCTACTCATATTACCAAAGACAACTAAATAAATCAGTGTTGTAATAATCGGGACACGTTGAACTGTAAAACCGGTAAATCAATCACAAGTCGACATAGTTTAGTTAAAATACCAGTTAAACAATCAAACCAAGATAAATAGGTAAAATCGGGCAGTTTTTTTAAAAAAATTGTTGAATCGAGTCGGTAAAATTTGGCAGTTTTTTCAAAATATTTTTTGAATTTTTGTTATATATTATTAACTTATGATATGAAACTTGATTTCTGTATCTATCGAGTGTATTGTTTTGTATTAGATATGTGATACGAACTTAATTTTCTAATTTCTAAACTTTTTATTATTGGTGATTGTATGATTTACTTATTTTTAATATTAATATATTTTAATTAAACTTGCGGATCAATGATCCATTGGTTGAACGAGTAAACCAATGACTCAATCTCTGGTCCGAATCAATATTCGGCACCATTTTTATAACATTGAAATAAATACAGTTCAACAAAAACAATTACTCCATGACCCATTGGATTCTATCAAACACCTATCATCCACTCAAAATTCAAGCTCACCTATGAAACAATAACCAATTACACAAACTTACCTGAATACGAATGAAGAACCACAATCAAGTTAAGCTAAAATTACTCAATCTCATACAACAGCTCGACCCAATGAATCAAATAGAAGTACTTTTAAAAAAAAAATAAAAAACAGCAATTGAAAAAAAAAAAGGTACACTCAAGAACCCGCAATCAATCGCAAATACATCAGTAAGCCATAAAGCCAAAAAACTTATCATAGTCCTGAGCAAATTAAGCAAACAATTCAAGATTTAAAAAAATCAAGATCGGAGAAAAAGCTTAATAGATAGAGTGGGTTAAGAGATCTCGACTCACCGACGACACTCGATCCTCCTGAGCCAAGCGTCATGGGTGATTACGCAGATGCGTGGGGTTCCTAAGATCTGATCAAGTATAGAGAGAAGAGAAGGATATGAGATTGAGGAGAAGAGAATCCAAGCGAAAGGCGACGGCGAGGACGGGAATAAAGAAGAAATGCCGAGGGGCTGTTGGGGATAAACAAAGTCGTGGATGGGTGGGAATTTTTTGGACTTTTGGGGCTTCTCCGTCTATGTTTATTAATGGACCATGACTTCATGGATCCAATCGGTTCGGCCCATTATCTCACCGATCCAAATAAATATGACCATGAGGTCCATGACCCACTTGTTTGTTTTCCTGGTGTGGTGTGCGGATCAATTTGTTTATACTTTATGAGAATAGGAGGTAGCCTGGTTGGTCAGGTTGTCTATCCAGGATCTTGAGGTCCAGAGTTCTATTCTCACCAGGGATTGGGATTTGGATAATTTCCATCAGCTGTGATGACCTTCGTACCCCTCGGACATGGTTTAGCATTTGTGTAACCTATGGGCCTTTCAAAAAAAAATATTATTAGAGCTTATCAAAATAGGTAAATGAATCTAGCATATTTTTACTTTTTAATTCCTTAGATATATGGTATGACTTCATTTACTAGTCTTTTCAATAAAATTTTTATGGGCTTTTTCCTTATATCCTCTCTTCGTAAGGTGTTTGGGTCAAAAGCTTGCATGACTTTGTTATTCTTGGACCATTGCCATCGATTATTAGGCCCAAAGATTGGTATAAGACTTAATCCCACATCTGATTGATAATAATCCAATCGAGTGACTTACAAAACAAAGTACTCAAGGTTATGACTTCAACGGGTCTAAACCTACAACGGGTTTAAACCTAGGTCTAGTTGGAGTGTATTTCTTCACCACCTACACTTACGACCGATAATGTTTTAGGGTAACCACTTCCCAATCGTCCTCTTCATTGAGATCGGGTCGACAACAATTTCCCAAAAAGAAATTAGACGAGGAGATTTGGCATCATCTAACATGTCCAGATCTGCTAGAGGTTTCTCTAAAAACTATTTAGCGTACCTTGACCACAGAAAGACCAGAATCTAGGTCAAGGCATTCCTAAACCAAGCCAAGCCACATCCAACAAAACCCTAAGAAAACATGATTACCAAAATTCCAAAAACAAATGGATAAAAGAAAACCCCCAAACAATTTGATTGGTTTAGCTTACTCATGCAAAGAACCAGTGTTGTACGTGAGCGCTTGTTGCACTTAAAGGGAGAAGCGAAGCTTGCGCCTCGCTTCGTCTCGTGTCGCCGTTGTTCAAGGAGCGCAATGAAGGGTAATCCTTCCTCTGCTGTCTCTCTGCCGATCGCAGCTCTCTCTTGATTCGGCATACGGCTTACTTTTCCAGAATTGTTCTCGGGGAAGCCCCACTAATACCGCGCTATATATAAGGGAGTTTTCCTAATTCGTGAAAATCTTACCGTTGAGTTGGAGGCAGTTCCAATTAATTCTTATGCGACGCGGTTTTCAGGTGTTTTTTTGAATTTCCTTTTTTCAGGCTTTCTCGGACAGTCACGCAATTCAAATTTCGCCAACGCCAAAACATACGAAAACCAGATAATATTTTGCTCCATTATTACATATTAAACACTGGGCATTATCTGTTTTCTGTCGACAAGATCCTTGAACTGAACGGCAAAGTTGAGCAACGAGTCAACAAGAGAGCCTGAAAGAAGGTGTGGCTGAAGTACCAGCTCGATGAGTTTAGTGTGGTTGGCATTGTAAAAATGCTCTTCTGCCTCCACTCTTGGGTTTGGCACAGATATTTTTCCCACATTAAGCCCAAGCTTTTCTCCTGCGTTTGTAACCAGGGTGGCAAAGCATTGACAGAAAACTGCACCGTGAATTGATTAAAATAGACTCGAAACTCACCACGCTGTGCCGGGTTTGCAATTGCAAGTTCGACACACTGTAAGTAATTGAACGTATTAGAATATAGGAATGGTGTGGTGTTATATTAAAATCGCCCGAACCATTTAGCTAGGTTGAAGGAAAACCAGGATGCTAAGAATCAAAGACAATTCACTAATCGTGATGCGGCCTGAATCTCATTTTCCCAAACCCTAAAGCCATAGCAATCAAAAGAACAAATTTTTGGTAACAGAAACTACCCTTACAAATTACAATTGCTTGAATGAATAACACAAAGCAGAGACAACCTTAAATACTGAACTAAAATTTTACTGATGAACTAAAAAAGAAGTGAACCAAACATAGTTCCCAAACCACATAAAATCCAATTCCTGCAAAACCATAGCTGCATTCAACTCAAACAAAGAACCAGAAAAGAAAACTTTTCATAAATACCATCCAATCACAATCACAGTACTATCAGAATTTTCTAAGGAAAATGCAAAGATATTTTCTTCAAAATCGAACACCAATTAAATAAATCCATCAATAATAACTGAGAAATTACGTAACAACATTTTGAAGCTTAGTCAACCATTAAGCATATCCTCAAAGTTGTTCAGAAACCAACACAAAACATTTAGTATAAAAACAAAGCTTAGGGTTTAAAACCTCCTTCCTGGTCCACCAGCGCCCCTTCCGAAGCCCGGGGCCACAGGTGGAGCAACCGGGTCGACCTGAACAACTCCGGGGATATCACTCATCCCCAGAGCGGAAAGCATGTCAAGGGTCTCCTTATCAACCTCGATCTGATCAGTCTTGATAGCGCTCACATCAGGGACGAAGTCCATGCGGCGCTCCCGCTCCTCTTCCTGAAGCTTGAGGGAGATACCGCGAACCGGACCTTTCTGGATCCGCTTCATGAGATGGGTTGAGAACCCAGCGATCTTGTTGCGGAGCCGCTTCGAAGGGATGATTGCTACCTCCTCCAACAGCTTCTTGTTGGTGTGGAAGTCCATAGTCATGCGCGGATAGTATCGCTCAATCACCTGACGCGACGACTTCTTCACTGTCTTCGTGCGGACACGACCCATGGCGCTCGCTCCCCCGTGCTCTGTGGGTGTGGAAGAAAGAAGAAAGCAGGGGCCGGAAAGGTAGAGCGGTTGCGCAGGTTCGTTAGGGTTAGGGTTTGGGAATTTATATCGGAACCACAGCGAGATGTCAAAAGCGCATCGTTTTGATACTGTTTTTGCCATTTCACTATTCCAGACTTCCAGTCATTGACGTTTTTGGGCTGTTATGAGCTGGGCCCGATTTCAAGGTGTTGTCTGGCTGGCAAATGCCGATTAGACTCATTTGGGTTACGACCCAATAGGGTTTCAAGTAGGTATTATTGGGCCTTAATAAAATTCAAAAGGCCTTGAGTGGGTCAAAAATCAAAATGTCAAGTAGAGATCAAAAGCATTGAAGTTGGGCTTATAGTGAAAAGGATAGCCCAAGGCCTGCTGGAATTATGATATGAACTTCTGAATAGAAGCGGCTGAGTTGATCTTCCTAATTTTCTTTAGAACATTTCTAGCTGTTTCAAGATGGTAAGAGGCAATTTCAAATAACCTAGAAGACAAAATTTCTCAAAGATGTCAAGACTCCAGAATCATGCCCTGCACACATTAATAAATCTAGCATAGTGCCTGTTTAGCACTTTTTTTTACATGGATTCCTCAACACCAGTTCCTATTAGCGAGCAGCGATTACTGCAACTAAGGCAGCTTAAGTTGAAAGCAGCAAAAGCATTATACACAAGAGATAACATCTCACAGTCTAAATAGTTTGGCACCGGGCTAGTATCCATATTACCTCTCAATAATGCTGCCGGTGCCTATAATTCTCCATAACAAGTCAGTTACTCTAGGATGATGGAACAAAGTGTGTATCAACACATTTGAGATTTTTTCACCATCTGGACCTTCTTGCATTCTGGCCTTCACCTAGCCTTGACTTGAACACAGTTCCAGGCGCTGTAGGAGGCCTCTCCTGAGCCGCGGTTCCATATTCTCGTGCAGGCAACGCCTGTCCACGTTGCCGCACTGGACTAGCATAAACTCCAGCAGAACCAATTATATTGCCCGACAAAATGTGTTCTCTGAGACCCCTTGCTGATTTGTACCCGTTAACATCATCGCCATAACCTTTAACCTGAGCTTGCTTCTCCATTTCAGTAAATCTCCCCCAATCTATTGCATCTCCGGGACTTTGGACCCTTTCAGTTTGGATGCCCCATTCGACGCCATCTGATGCACTTCTCTGCAGAGACGTGCTTTTCCTTGGCCCTTTTCCAGAAACAGACCTCCTCCCCGTGAGTTCTTCTTCATCAACTAGAGCTTTTCTTACATCAAGATCAGTATTCAGAGGGTAATTCCACTTGTAACTCTTGTTGTTGTTTTCCATGTTTAATTCTATGGAATGTAGATCACTTTCAGTAGAACCTTCTCCACACTCCACCCCATCATCTACTTCTCCTTCATCCTCCTCGTAAACTTCTTTTTGATGGTTACCGGATCGGACTTTACTCAAATAAGCTGCAACATCTTCATCATTTAGATGATATATAGAACCGCGTCCTTTTTCCTTCGTTCTTTTGGTTCCTAGAAAATCTTCAAGTTGACTTCTCAGTTTATCAACTACAGTATTTTTCTCCTCAAGTTGACATTTAGCTTCTGAGAGTTGCATTTGAGCTCTCTCCTCACGCAACAAATCAGCTAACTGCATCATCTCCCTTTCCTTCTGAACCTCTTTGCAAACTTTTGCAGAATCTCTCTTCACTTCTTGCACTTCAGCTTTCTCATCACCAATATCTCCGGCTAATCCATCATAAACTTGCTCCATTACTACTCTTGCTCGCTTCTCATTTTCAAGCTCTTTCACTGCCTTCAAAAGATATGACTTTGTCTCAGCAAGTTCCTTCCCAAGCTTTTTATTCAAGCTTTCAAACCGTCTCCTCAGCTTCCTCTCTACATCCAGTTCTCCAGTGATAGACTCGATTGCAGCTTCAACCACTTCCTGTTCTCTGTTTTTCCATGCCGCCTTTTCTTCAGCAAAACGCTTCATCAGATAGTTGATCTCATTGTGGTCAGAGCGCTGTTCTTGGATAAGCTGATTGATCAGAAGCCGAGCCCTCTCAAGCTCAGCATATAAAGTTGAGATAAGGGGCATGCTTGACGAAGGCCGATCTTCATGACCCCACATGCGGTTGATAATCTTGAGTAGCTCTTTAGAAGTTATCAAAGCGCTACTCGCATCCTTCAAACGAGACTTAACTCCAATAGTAGATCCTGTAGGAGTCTGGGCTCTAGATCTACTCTCAATCTGCATCATGAAAAGAAGAGATGCATTCATTTACTCCATTGAAATCTTTAGGAATTAGGTCTTAAAACATGATTTGATAATAAAAAGGTACCTAATTAATAGCGTATGAGAATACTTGATTCAACAAATTCTTTCAAAGAGAGACGTATCCATTCGGTCGAATTAACGAATAAGAGAAGCAACAAAGTGTATTTTAATGATTTCTTGTACCATTTAGAACCTGGAAATCATTCAACTTAGTGGGTACAATTTACTGACTTTACCTCCATTAAACTTGCGTTGCTAACAGAATCCGGTGCTCCAACACTGTGATCAGTAAGCCTAAGCCTGTCAGAAATAGATGACACTCTTCTCTGGCGACCACCAGCTCCAGATCGGTCCATCCTCTACAAACATAAAATTTTAAGAATACAAGAATCAAGAGTCTGATTCCATCACTATCTCACCCAAATTATAAGCAAATAAAATATACAGCTGAACGATCATGAGGACTTTAGATTTTAACAAGGCAACTCCACTTCCAGCTTTGGATTGGTAAATTATCCAATTCCATTGTGTTATATCGAAATTTGACAATTATACATCCGGATCCGCAACTGTAAATTAATCACACGCATCAAATGGAAAAAATAAATCAAATTCTACAGAACTGAACTTGAGGTTCATCTGTAAATCTGGACAACCAAATCAAGTATCATATTGATATACTTTAAAATATTCTTTCAATAACTGCAACATGCTGTGTGAAGATTGACAAATAACAAGAACTACGTCCAGTTACCAAAAGAAAACTAAAAGCAAATTGTTGTATAATTCTCTCTGACTAAAATAGAACGAAGGCACACCAACCTCAGAAACGGGACTGTGAGAGGGATCCGACAAATGCTGAGGCAGAGAGCCTGAACGAACAGACCGGCCGCCGCTTCTCTCTCTGGCTCTAGCTCTAGCCTCTCTCCTTGACCTCCTGTCCTCGGAGTCTTCACGAGGCATCCCGTTCATCTCCCACAGAGTCGCCGCCAGCTTCCTCGCCGAAACCGGCGCCTGCTTCATCTTCGCACTGCCTGACAGAGACGGCGCGTACTTTGGCGACTCCATGGCCCGCAATGCAGACGAAGGAGTCCTTGCCCCAATCAGTCTCCACGTAGGCACTGGCGTAGTGGATCCGCCCCTCTTCCCCACCAGTATCGCTCTCTTGAATCTGTAGTTCTGGACAATCGAAGAAGAAGACGATGCCGGCGATGAACAGCCTCGTTTTCTGATTTTCCCGGGGAGCAGCTCCTCCATGGTTCGGTTTTGCCTCGGCATTTTGCTCTGTTCCTTTTGTGAGTTCAGATCTCCGCTATCTGTGACACACCACCAGCCATAAAACAGAGAGATAATTTGAAACAAAAGAAAACCCTAGAAAGGGGATTCGATAGCTTTTTGATGATGATGGAGTTGCGTTGCGCCTACTTCTAGTACTACTACTGTCGGGATATTCATCAGTACAGAGGGTGCTCTCTCTCTCATAGACTCATACATGATACATTCCTCGTGTAAAGTGAAGAGAGTGAGGTCGGTGCTAGGGTAACGGTAACGGTAAGGCTTGTGTCACGGCGTTAACGGTCAAAGTGGACATCTAATATCAGCTGATTATTAGTCCACGTCAATGGCAAGAAACCGAAATTCCCCTTTTTTTTCGCTTTTTTAAAAGTTTTAATTTATTATTAGCGAAAATTAGATGGATTCATTTTGGGCTTTTTCTGGTGGGTCCCACGTTGAGGAGTTAGATTATTAAGTCCATTAATTAATAAAATAAAAATATGATTATCAGTCTTAATGTTATTTGGGCATCTAATTAGAGAAAATTGAAGTGATTATCACCTGTAAAGGGAGCTTATTGACCACATCATACTTTTTTTTTGAAAGGCCCACGGATCACACAAGATTTACTGGCTATAATAGTGGTCCAAATCTATTTTATTAATCTACATTAGGCTTCTACATAGTCAAGTTACAATTATGCAGGGTTTGGAATCATTGCATGCACATGACATTGAGATATAATTAATTGAAGTATTTATCTAATTTATTCTCTAGACAACCAGATCCCACCCACAATGACAATCTCTCCTGAGAATCAGTCTTCAAACAGTGGTAATATAATACTATTATCTTCAGTGTCGTGAGACTCGAGAGACCCTCTTGGGCCCATATCATACATTGATCGTGGGCTCAATCTTACAGTTCGTCTATTAAAAACGGGCTGACCATAAACATGCTTGTGTGGCCCAACTTGGTAGCCTGCTATGACTAGTAGACCAGGATTAAGTAACCCACTAAGGCACTAACCTCCCTCCACACTTCTGAAAGTAACAATTATAATAAGAATAATGCTTGAGACCCCATTTAATGTGAAGTGTTGGATGTGAAGTGGACCCTACATATCGTTTCTAATCAATGACTTTTTTAATGCTACATAGATTTGAGGGATTATTGGGGTCAGATTTTGGGGGTCTCTAGCATCGTCCTTATAATAATACACGTTTCCTTCCCTTTATTCTCTTCTTTCTTATGATTAACTATTGTTGTTATGATTGAACATTAGACATGAGTCTAAACACGGACCATCAGAGTCACATGCATATAAATCTCCCACCTAACAATAGGAAACCAACATGTGACCACAAAAATATTTCTCTTAGTGGTTCACTATTGTTGTTGCAGCTTTCAACATAAACAAAGACAAAACGGAATCTTTAATATTGGCCATACTTTGGTGAACAAACCTCAATGTCCATAACCACTTGTGTTGAAAATAGAGTATTCCCTACATACGAATAGTGACACACATATATTAAGGAAGTTAATTAGTGTGGGTTTGGGTCCCAACCTAGCTAATACAAGTTTAGAATCCATAATACTAAATATCAATCTTCTATGGATTACAGGACCTGTTATTGTCTGCTTAATTGTGTGGTGTGACAGAGGATGACTTGTAGTACTCGTTGCAGTCTATTTATTCACCCACAAATGCATAAATGAATAGAAGATAAACATGAACCACATCCACACCCAAGACAAGAAGAAAAACAAAGAAGACTCTTGATTTGGCTTACTCTAGAGCTGCAGAATGAGTCAATCCACTTAGTGCAATATAGCAATTATCAATTGACGTAACACCCACTCTGTAACAATCGCTATGATTTCTGTCAATCTTTGTTCTCTAGCTTTGAAAATCCATCAAAGCATGGGTTGCTTCGTACTCAACAAGAGAAGCCAGCTCATGTGTCATCCAGTCAAAATTATCTTAGTATTTTTCAAGACCCATAATGACACCTCCCACTAAACAATGTTCTTAAGACGTTTATCTCGATTTAAGCCAATCTGTTCGAAGTTGTAGACTTTTGGGATTCCCATCTTTTCTTCTCCTATTTCGAATCAAACCCAAGCACCTCTGTTTTCTTCTCTCTCTCTCTCTCTCTCTCTGCAGAGAATCCACAGTCATGAAAAGAGAAGCTATTGGGTTTATTTGTTTATGGTTTTCTCTCTTCTTGTCTGGTGGTGCTGTTTCATTGGCCAAGATTAATACACCTAGATTTCCTTCTCCAATTGTTCAGCCAGAGCAACTCTCTGTTTCTACCCCAAATGGGCTCTACAAAACCAAGTATTTCACTCAATCACTTGACCACTTCAATTTCAACCCACAGAGCTACCACACTTTCCAACAGAGGTACTTGATCAATGACACTAATTGGGGTTCTCATAGTTCTCCAATCTTTGTGTACACTGGAAATGAAGGAGACATTGAATGGTTTGCGCAAAACACTGGGTTTATGTATGACATTGCTCCCCACTTCAAGGCTCTCCTTGTCTTCATTGAGGTACTAAAATTAGAGAGAGAGAGAGAGAGAGTCAAAATCAGTTCTGGTTCTGATTAATTTAATTGGGTTTTTTTGCAGCATAGGTTCTATGGGAAATCAAAACCCTTTCACGGCGACAAAGATGTGGCTTATAGCAATTCAAGTACGCTTGGATTTTTGAGCTCTACACAGGCTTTGGCAGATTATGCAACTCTGATTCTCGATCTCAAGAAGAACTTGTCGGCAACTGAATCCCCCGTGGTCACTTTTGGAGGATCCTATGGAGGAAGTAAGAAAAAATATATTAACAATCATTACTTTTTTTTACATGAAACTGAGTGTCTGTTGTGTGTTGCAGTGCTGGCAGCTTGGTTTAGATTGAAGTATCCACACATTACGATTGGATCCTTGGCATCTTCTGCTCCAATCCTCAACTTTGAAGACATAACATCCCCATACAGTTTCAACAATATCATCACTCGAGATTTCAGAGTACCTTTTCGTCACTCTCTCTGTGTGCTTTTGTCCATATATAATAGCTCTTCATGTGCTAAGAGACATTAGAGATGAAGATAGGGTCACAATGTCACATGCGTGTGCACTAGAGTCCTATTATATATCATTTATTGAAATTCTCCGTCGAAACACATTGAATATATCATTTATTATGGATCATGAACCTATACGGATTTGTTTTTTATAAACTATCGTCAATAATATTTAGGCCTAGAAAACATGTCATCTCGGTTGAGTTATGCTAGACCAATATGGAACTTTAGTCTTGACACTCTCCCGCACTTATTGAGTTATGTTAGACCCAACAAGTGAACATGTAGAGTTTCGTTTGGTCATTCAACTAGACTGAGACTTTACTTCGATATCATGTTGAAATTCTCAGCATAAACATATTAAAAATATTGTCTGCTCTAAGTCACGAGTCTGCACAAATTTGTTCATCATGGACCATCGTCGTTGGTATTGAAGTCTAGAAAACGCATCTTCAATTTGAGAATATATGAGCTTTATTTATAAATCACTCGGTTGAGTTATGGATTTTACTCTTAGCATCATTGTTTCAAATGTGTTTTAACATAAATTTGTATTGTTGTGGGCAGAGTGAGAGTGAGAATTGCTACAAAGTGATTAAAGGGTCATGGCAATTGATTGAAGATATTGCAAATAAACAAGGAGGGCTAGATACACTCAGAAAATCATTCAGACCATGCAAGTAAGACCCTATATTTTGATTCTATTTAAATTTATGTTGTGTGGCTTATTTGTACTCTGTTGCATATGTGTGCAGGAACCACATTAGTGCAGGTGCTCTTGCAGGTTGGCTTGAGACTGCATTTGTTTACACAGCCATGACTGATTACCCAACTCCTTCAAATTTCTTGAATCCCTTGCCAGCTCACCCAGTCAAACAGGTATTTGAATTTTCAATTACATGGGCATTGGCCGATTGTTGAGAAGCTGTACTCTTTCTAGTCGAGGATGACAGGGTGAAATTTTAACGATGCAGATGTGTAAGGCGATCGATGATCCGGCGACAGGGAATGACACGTTTGCTAAGTTATACGGTGCAGCGAGTGTGTACTACAACTACAGTGGAGACGCCACGTGTTTCGATTTCTACGATGATTCTGATCCTCATGGACTCGGAGGATGGACGTGGCAGGTACATTTTTAGTGTAGTCCCCTCACTTCTCTGTTTTGGGCCCTCTATTAATGGGCTATGTTTAGTCTGGGTTGGGCTGAAGTTGGCGTACCTCACCTGGCCCAATTCAACGTGGGTATCGAATCTTTTTTTTTTTTAGAAGACACGGGTATCGAATAAAGCAACGCACGCTTCATGAAAAAGTAACTTTTTTTTCATCCTAAGATCATGAAAAATTACTTTATTAAGCATAAAGTGTATCTTCACAAGGCAATAAAGCAATAAAGGCTTGAATTAACTGTAATCAAAACACATGCACGGATTAATCAGTAAATAATATTAGCCAATGTAGAAAATGTTAGGAGAGTGTCCAGAGACACTTTTATTTGGTAATCGAGAAAAATATCATAGAAATTTTTGCCATTTGAAAATTTGATATAGGCATACTTGGATTGTACACAAAAGCTTCTCACCAGATGATAGGGTAAGTTGAGTCAAAACCTAATTCATGAGCTTTATCAAAAAAAAAGCCCAACTCATGACACAAGTTGATCTTTTCGAATCCATATAATTTGACCCCAAAGAAATTCACCACTATATTATAATTCAAGTGATTGAGTTTCGGAGACCGCATGCTACTCGCATGCAAAAGCTGGGTCATTATTGATCATTAGCCCTCAGTACCCTTTAAGAGTTAAAATTGGTAAAAAAATCTTATGTAGATCTCAACAATCATTCTTATTTCTTGTGTGGCCCTTCTTATTGGTGAAATAAAAACAAGTTTATCTAGCTACCCAATTAGCCTTAATTATCACGGATAACTAGTCGATGGGTCCAACCGGAGATAATATATATAATTTATGCAGGCATGTACAGAGATGGTATTGCCAACAGGGGGTAACAATGAAGAGAGCATATTTCCAGCATCTGAATGGAGCTTCGAAGGCAGAGCCAGTTTCTGCAAAATGGCATTTAACGTTGAGCCCAGACCCAACTGGATTACCACTGAATTTGGTGGCCATGTGAGTAGTAATATGATGTTAATTAGTCAAATTATAAAATATAACAAGGGTTGAGAATTAATTTTTTAATTTTGCACCTTACTTTGGACAGAGAATTGAGAATGTTTTGAAAAGGTTTGGAAGCAATATTATCTTCTTCAATGGCTTGAGAGACCCTTGGAGTGGTGGAGGGTATCATCTCACTCACCTTTAATTAATTGATTAATTAATTAAATCCATATATTTGTTAAATACAATGTAGTTAATTGTCTCTCTCAAATCTCAATGTGTATGTTTATTTATTTATTTTTGGGTTAATGTGGCAGGGTACTGAAGAGTATATCCAAGAGCTTAGTTGCCATTGTTGCAGAACGAGGTTAGCTAATCAAATTTCAAAATACATCAGTTTTACATATCCTGTGATTTTTCTCGCAATTATCTCAAATACAGAGATGGACGTACGTGATTTCATATAAATCATGCAGGACCCACGATTTCATATGGATCATGTACGTCCACCTAAACATTTGTAATTATTGGAACAAATTTTTGTTGTTGTTGTCCTTAGCATTTTCGTTACAAATATACTAAATTGCTTTAAAATCTGATTTATTGTTATTCTTTTTGAGCTTTAATTATAGTAGGAAATTAAGTCTTTAATATCAATTATATCATCTTGAACATGTTTTTACTTTACAGGAGCTCACCATGTAGACCTCAGATTTTCAACAAGTGAAGATCCCAAATGGCTTCAAGATGTGAGGAAAAGAGAGATCCACATCATTTCCCAGTGGATCTCACAGTACTACCAAGACCTGTCCACATAGAATTCCTGGGCCTGGTATGGCCCATTCGATTGGGCTCACTTTACGTCCCTTGTGTTTTCAATACCTTAAACTCCTCGGCCTATTATGGGTCCATTTGATTCTGCTCACTATGATAAAACCTCCGGTCTAGTTATGTGAAGCCACGCAAAAGGATTAAACATACATTTAATTTTCTTGTGTGCCGTATTTGCCTTTTCAATCCAAATCAAATCATAAATATATACAATTTTTTTTAACCGATAACGTTATCATACAAGTTTTTCATTTGAACATTCGATAAGAATAAAAATTATGATCGTCAAAGCTGAGCGCACAAAATTTGTTCATATGATGATATGGTAAGTCAGGCGAAAACACAATGTGACCACAATCGTGCAATTATTTATTGAATATACCCAAGTTGCGTCTTGAATTTTGACTAGTATGAATGATTACCAAATAAAACTAGACTTGGCAAAGTGTTCGACCTTTTGTAAGCTTGAACTGCCTTAAATAGCCTCCAAATGAGCTTTTCATATAAACAACACAAATATAGAACAAAAGGAAACAAAACAAAACTTGTACGCAAACTATATATTGTTCCCAATAAGGAGGTATGTCAGAATTCAAATAGATAATAATAAAGAAGAGTAATAATATATGATTTGATTATATGTAGCCATCAAAATTGAAGTTGAAAGATGGTTAGGTCGGTCAATCATTCCAAGTAAAGCATGCAAATTGCTTGATAGCCATTAACAGCAAGCAAGGCCCGGGAAAGGAAATATGGGTTTTTGTTTGATCACGGTGGGCCCACCTCCAGAAAGGCCAAAGAGAAATATATATATATATATTTATCTGGTGGGCCCAGGTCTGTGAAGAATGAAGAGAGCCCATGCACGCCTTCTGATGGCAAATTAATTTCGTGTAGCCATTTACAGGCAAGCCAAGACAGCCGGAAAAAAAGAGGAGACGTGGCTTCTAGTACTGCATATAGCCATATATACATACAAATTTTATATTTTTTTATTTGGGTATTAAAAAGTGGAATTTTCAAAGTCATAAAACTCAGGCAGTGAATGTGACGTTGATACTGATAGACTTGCGTGCATTGGGAAATTGTTTGATTAGATTAATATAATAATTATTGTAGGGAATATGAAGAGATACGAATCAAGGTGTAAGATGATGCATTGTACATTGTCCTTGGTCTAAGTCTTTGCTGCATTTTTTGTACACTATTTGATGCAAAAAGAGTCATGGACTGTAGTGAAGAATAAGTCGATAGAAGACAGATGGGTTTTGCTTGGGAATTGAAGAAACTAACCACCCCCCAGATCAGGCAATTCTTTTAATGTTTAGTGTTCTGTAACATCACATAATACATATCTTTGGTCAGTCTCTGATTTTCCTTAAATATAAAATCTGCATGCCTGTCTTGTTCTCCTCCTCATCCTCCTCACTCCGTGTGTAATAAAAAAAATATGATTTTTCATGTCACAAAACCCTCCACGAATTACATGACAAAGTCTTTATGGTCAAGGATTCCCTTACTTGGCCAACCAACATCTTTCAGAAAACTTATAAAAAATTTTCAGGTTTCGTGTATTAAAAAAGATTTATATGCAGTAGAAGCGGTGACTACAATTTTAATTATAGACCTTCAATCTGTTTATCAATACAGGGTTCATACAATTTCTTAAAATTGATAAATAAATTAGATTTCTGTTATGATCACTGTAGTGACTTGTATTGCAGGGCACACTACAATGAACTGCACTAATGTGTGCAATAATTTAATATACTAGATGACACAAACATGTTGTTTGTATTAGACAATGAATTATGTGTTCCCAACATGTACTTTATAAAAATTGAACCGCTAGTCCAACATTTTTTTAGGGATGATGAAAAGGGGAGGTGGTGTCTGAATCTACCTGGAAATTGAGGTGGGTTTTGTCTGAAACTCATAGAAAAAGACATATCTAATAGTCATGATAGAACAATAAATTAATATGAGAGACACACCCAGAGAGAGACTTTAGTGAAGTATGAGTTTTTTTATGACTAATGAGAGAGAGAGATAGACAGAGAGATTTGAGTGTGGGGAGAGGATTCAGACACGACTGATAAAAAAGACAAAAAAGAAAAAAAAAGGGTTCCAATTGTACAAATCTTATCTCATCTCCTCTGTCTTTCTCCCTGGTCATTGGAAAGGCAAAGTCATCATCTGCAACTGCAAATATTTTCTCCAGAATTTCCTTCATCTCTCTTAATTTTAAGACTAGGAATGGCCACTCCTTCCCCCATAGTTCTTTCCCCCAATTTCAACTGTGCTTCACCGTCATAAGAGAAAGATAGAGAGAGTTAGTGGATGGAGAGACTATTTTACCCTTTAAAAGCATAACAATAATACTACGTAGTTCATGCGAGTTCAAACTATTAAATGTAATTTTAAAACTTTTTTTTAATAAAAAAATTGCATATTCAGAATCAGTACATCAAACTCTTTTTAATAAGATCCATTGTTGATGAGTTTCATCTGATAAATCTGAATTCCATTATTTTTTTCAATAGAATTCCAAAAACACAATGAATTCAAAAACTAAAACAATGAATTCTAGAATGTGATTTAAAAAACAATAGAATTTATATTAAAATAATAAATTTTGAATGATAAGTTTTAGGATAAAACATTTGAATAAAGTTATTTCATTGATTAAATCAACGAAATAAATCAGTTGAGCATCTGTGGACTATTAAACTGATGAACTACCTGTCATTTTTCATAAAAGGCGAACACAAAATTATCTAAAAAAAATTTAAATTGAAAAATGACAATCTATCTGATGTCATTTAGCATGATCCAATGGCGGTCATTGTAACCGCCCCTGATACCCATCAGGTCATAATTGGAGTAAAACGTTAGAGATGTTAAACGTGAAGCATTAACAGCCGCATGATGAGACTGGATTATTATTAAATATAAACGTTGTTGGTCCCACCCTATTATATGTTTGACAATATAGTAACATTGGTTTGTTCCTTAATTGGTTTTCTTTTTCAAGATTTTATCACGCCAAGCTACCTACATGTGGTCTACTTCAGTAATTTTAATTCTCACCATATAAATTTACCCTTTAAACATTCGATATGAATATAAATTCTGGATGTCAAACCCATATGTGTTAAGACTATGATTGTACATATCTTCGTACTTTTGAATTCACCATCTTTCTCATGTTTAGCTTATATGAGACTTTGGTTTACACCTAAAAATCATTTCCTCGAACTAAGGATCACACCATTTCTCACAGTTCGAGCCTTCACTCAAGCGACATCTATCCATCTATCGAGATTAACTACTCATATTCACCACGTTGGAGGCACACACGTTATGTGAAGGACAAGAGCACCACCTTCCTCGATAGCTTACTCTATCTAGATCAACTATATTTTATTACATTGGGAGACACGCCTTGCGCGAAGCACCAAAGCATTACCATTTTCTATGTTGGGAGACATGCCTTATGCGAATTAAGCACCAAAGCACTACCACCTATCTCGAACTCAAACACATATCCATTGCGAACTAACAGGGACCCACCTCCTTCATTCGTCATATGAGGATTTCATTTACACAGTTAAGTTTGGGATCCAACTCCAATACCATTTGTTGGAATTATAGACCTCACATATCTCCACATTTTTAGATCCACTATCTTTTTCATGTCTAATTGATATGGGACTTTGATTTGTACATAAAAGGACGCGCGAAATTTTTTACTCAACGACAATATAAATTGGGTCAAAAATGAACATGTGAGCACACTTTTCGATTTTACCATCACCTCATCCTCAATATGTGAAAAAAAACTCGAAAATATCAACAAAATTACACTGATTATATATATAATGATCGACTTTTTTTTCATCACAAAAAACCTTAAAGTACTCTCGTACTTACAGTCTCTCCCTTTCTCACACACACCCCACACGCTCTATCATTGTCATATCTCGCTAGCTACATCCAATAGTAGTCCACGGTTTCCACATCAATCCCATAATCATATCACACACACACCCACCCCTCTTCCCTTCTCCTCCACAGTCCACAAACCAAAATGTCCATAAATCACTTCTCCACTGACCTTCCAAAGACATTCTGCTTTTCACAACAACAGCAAAACAAGCCTATCATGGACTCCTCCTCTCCTTCTAAATTACCACACAATAGTACTCCTAATTGGGCCGCCCAATTTTACGACCAGCCCCAACCCTGGTTCAATCTAAATCAAGAAGACGAAGAAGAGGCAACGGACGCGAACAGCGAAATCCAAACATCAAACCGCGGCGAAGGGGCGGTTGCGGTTGTTGAGAAGGAAGCGATGTTCGAGAAACCGTTGACACCGAGCGACGTGGGCAAGCTGAACCGACTGGTGATTCCCAAGCAACACGCGGAGAATTATTTCCCACTCGGAGATGGTGACTCGGTTGAGAAAGGTTTGCTACTGAGTTTCGAGGACGAGTCAGGCAAGTTTTGGAGGTTCAGGTACTCGTATTGGAACAGCAGTCAAAGCTACGTGTTGACTAAAGGCTGGAGTCGGTACGTGAAGGAGAAGAAACTAGATGCTGGCGACGTCGTTTTTTTCGAACGGCAACGCACCGACACTGACAGGTTGTTTATTGGGTGGAGGCGGCGTGGTGGTGGTGATGATCATGATGTGCACGGTAGTACTAGTCATGGGTGGAGTAGCAGAGGATCTTATTTAGGGCAATCTTATCCTCCTACGCATCATCATGGTCTTCATGTTGCGCCATATCAACCTCACCGTAATCATGAACCTGGACCAGGTAGTTCCATTCTCTCTTCACGGTCTCTCTTTTCAGTTACGGCAGGGATCCCAGCAGTTTGCTATTACGCACATGATTTTATGCGTATAATATGTAGAGTCCACGAATTCACTTGAATCTTGTGCGTTCAACTGTCGTAATACATGAGATTCTAAACTGTTGGTATCTTTATCTTCTTCGCTCTCCTTTTCCCCCAAAATTTGTTCAGTCGGTTACATAATCTGTTTCATTACTTGCATCAACGTATGTGAAAATCACTCTGCAATTAGTTTGGAGAAATGCCGATTGCTGTCGGAGCGTGATACACACGCCCTTGTTTTGGTTGGTTTGGAGAGAATTAAATACAGGAATTAGGGTTTGTTTGACGTCTTACATTGCTTGAACGTGCAAAGTGATTTTGGGTATTTCAGGGACTATTGGGCAGAACCAAACACCGGCGGTGGTGAACTCAAAGAGGCAGGTGAGGCTGTTTGGGGTTAACCTAGAGTGCGAGCCTGACGAGCCAGGAGGTTCAAGCCCATAGTGATTCCTCTCCAAATCTTCTCAATTACATGGTAAGCTATTATAGGCTTATAGCAAGTCTTCGTTTTTGTTTCTTACAGTGAGACGGTCTGTGTTCAAAGTAGGCTAACATCGTTTAGAAAACTGGATTTTGTATTATTGAAAGAAAAGTTGCTTTTTGATTGATTAAGAATTACTATGTAAAATAAGCAAGCACCCACGTCTAAATTTGATTACATAGAAATAAAATGAAGGGGGACAACATTTTTCTTGTCTCACGTACCTAAATTGTGATGTGTGGGTAATATAAGCGGAGCGGATGAGGGCAATGCAATGCAGTTTTAATGACAGATATCAAATTCAAAAAATTGTATTGACTCCACTGATATACAGAATGGACGTTTGTGATTAAAACTATGGTGACTTTTATTACAGAGCCCTTAACTTTAATATAAGTTATAAGTGATCAAAAATGACATGTAGCCCATCAGTTTGATAGCTCATGGGAGCCAACATGTTTATTCTATTTATTTGATCAATGAAATAATTTTATTTCCACTCTTTTATCTTAAAATTCATTGTCCAAAATTTATTGTTTTAATATAGATTCTATTGTTTTTTAAAGTACAGTATATAATTTATTATTTTAGTTCTGAATTCATTTATTTTTGAAATTCTATTGAAAAAAATAATGGAATTAAGATTTATCCGATAAAACTCATTAACAATGGATATTGTTAGAAATAGTTTTATGTGTTGATTCTGATTATGTAATTTTTTTTTAAAATCTAACATGTATTTAGATAGTTAAAACCTTTTAAAATTTCGTTTAAGAGACTTTGACTCCCTTGGTTACCATTATATGGGTTATCTAGCACTATTAGTAAGTGATTGATGAACATAATGGGTTTTTGATTATTGTCGGTAACATGATTTGTTTACTTGTGTTTATGGTCAGACCAGGATTTGGTAATAACACTATTCAGGTGTTGGATTTTACAACTATTTTGGGAGGACCAACTACTTTAAGAGTTTAGACACCGCAATAAAAGACTTTTTTTTTTTGGTTTTCCGTCTAGAGTTGAATCAATCAAGGCACGCCAAACCAAACCGACTAAGCACGACTAACCCAATACAGACCAGACCAGGTCGGTGTTGAATTGTGTGCATTATTATAGTTGTTGCACATGATTGTGGTCAATTTGTTGGGATGGGGGGACCATTTTCGTGGCTTGCATTGCCTTTAACTTTAGCTATCAACCATGTGTTTTTCTTCTCAGCCAACTAACTAGATGTCATGAGAGTGCCAACTCCTGGTTGCAATCAATATAAGCCTCCAATTGATGGGTCATTTAGTCATGCTAGTTTGGCACAAAGTATTCCTTTTGAATTTTTGTTTGATGAAATCAAAGTACTGATAATTACAGTGTTTGTGATTGTCACAGGATATCACTTTCTTCCCAGATGATAAGATCTGATGATGTGACGTCCTGGATTTGACTTCAAATTAAAAACCCACTTCCAAAAAAAAAATATATTTAAAAAACAAAATCCCTGATTTTCAGTTCCCCCACAACTTTAAAATGTTTTAAAAAAAAAATAGTAGAAGAAAGGGGAAGCAAATTGGAGGTTGAAGTGGGAAGGTATAGAGAGCACAGAAGGAAAGGGATGGAAAGTGGGACCCAAGTGACGTCAGCACATGAGACTTTTAAGATGTTGGAAAATTTTCTGAAAGGAATCTATTTGCTGCCCCTGTTGAGATTCTCCTCTCCCTGAAGATTTTCCATAATAATGGTTCTTTTGTAGTGGTGGTGGGGGAGTTGGTGTACTGTTGAATAGATGGATGATATATGTATGACAGCCCAAAGAGTAGTAGTAGTAGTAGTAGTAGTAGTATTAGCCCACTCCTCCCTCCACTCCACTCCACATTTACCTAATAACCTTTGTCCATATGTAGCCAATCTGATTTTGATGCTCCACTTTCCCCTGCAGTGAAAGGAAAAAGCAGCTTGAAGCTTCAGTTAATCTACTTTGTAATTTTAATTGTCAACCAAATAGAAAAAAAGACTTATTTTGTTGATGATGATGATGGGGTTCATAGGGATCTTCATTGTCTTAGGCACCTGCACATTAAAGCATATAAAATCAGACAACTGAAAGTCAAGAAAAATCAGCAACAGACATTATTATGATGACCTTAAAATTGCATTACATGGTATGCTCGCCTGAAAACGTTCTTTATCACCATTTGGCATGTGAATCTATTTGACTAAAAGTTATCTCTGCCACAAAGGTTCCAGTGGCATTTGACTGGCTCTGGTGTCTTTGGCAACAAGAGAAAACCCAACATCAAAATCCCCATGAGAGGATCCTCGCACCTATACATGCCCTCATAACATCACGCATGCATGAAAGATATAGTGCATTCCACTTCAACCTACACCAACTAATTCATGTTGCTCCAACCTAAATATACCTCTCAAAAGTTCCACTTTATTTTGCAAAAGAGACTACCAACAGTCAAGGTAGACTTTCACTTCAAGCTCTCTAAATTCAAAATCCTAATTTCAAACAAGCAGGCATCTAGTCAGGAACTACTACTTAGTCAAAAGTGTGCAATCTTTCCTACGTCGTTAACTGTGCCAGCAAATCCGTGAAAAGGCAGTTGCAAGATGAACTGATTGCATTCATATAATACCAAGATGCTAATCTAATAGACTAAAAATAATAGGTGGAAGAAGCATTTTTAGGCTGTATCATGCCCCTCAACTTCAAACTGTAAACTATCATGTTTCAGGCTTTCAGCAACATATACTTCCTCCACAACTTTCAATGATCTTTGCTGAGAAAATAAACATACAAGAGTGCACTGCTGCCTACAGGATTTTATTCTACACCCACCCAATCTAAAGAACAACTTAAAAGTGAATTAATGAAATTCAACAGTACAGGTAGGTAAATTTAGAAACAAAGATGTGTACATCACCTGAGCAAATAATCAAATACAGTGTCAAGTGATTATCAGGGCCCATAAAGATCGAGACATGGAAGATAACCCTTTGACCTTCGCTCGTGATAGAATCCAATGTTTAGTGGCTCTGCAAGTGGGAGGGCCCCCAGATGTGTTTGTTATAGTTGCCCGTCAAGAAGTGGCCAATTAATGGAGAGAACAAATGGCCTCCGCTGTTATGGGTTTGTGCTGCAAGGATTATCTAATCATGCAACGACTAAGAATAGTAGAAAATGTAGAAAGACCTTGTGAGTTTTTCTTTATCCCACTTCACTTTCCTCTCATCAGGCCTTTTGCTTGTGGGTCAACATCACTTTTACTTTCACTTGCAACTGCAAAAGAAGCATAGAACATTACACCCCTTGGTGATTAAAACCTGATGAGGAATATAAACGTACAATGAAGTTGAGATAGACAATAACATCATTGAGATCTATAGGAAGCAGAAAAGAAATTTAATGCCAACCTCAAATTTCAGAACATTATAAATTTTAACAATAAAGAAGCTATTAGTCCCAAGTTTTCCGAGACACAATTGGATAGATTAATCGCTAAAGAATTATCCAATCATCCCTTTTGGAAGCAAAAGTACAACTACTATCAGGAAAATATGAATATCCTAGCAAGACAAGATGAAACTTGATTTCTTGTGGCCAAGGGTCAACCAAATACATGCATAGATTTAAGACTATTTAGTCCATAGATACAAAGGATGAACTTTAATATATCAAGTCCACAGAACACTTGAAGCAAGGCCAATGTGCTTGAAAAGACTGCAGCAAAACCCAGTCAGCAACTGATATCAATTGAAAGATAAGCCAATAAACAAACCCCAGTGACAGTACCTCTTCCTCAATATAGGAAGAGCTACTGGTGTTTGACAATAACTCTCTTCATAATCATGCATGCATGCTTTTGTTGCTCCTATGCAGTCAACTGAAAAGTATGCTTCTGAGCCAATAGTAGAAGCCAAAGATTAAAGGCATATTCTCAATCTAATCATCTCTCATTGGCTCATTGCGCACTATGTAATGCACATATCCAACCATGTGTTGATTACCCAAATTGTCTGCCACATATATGCTCTCCAACTAAAAATATTGCCATGGAGCATCTTGTAGCCTAAAAAAAATTTCAGCCAATCAGTTTCCCAAGGATCATGTATTGAGGATCAGGGCCCACATGAAGAGCCACAGCAATAAAAAGGATGAGTAATTCAACCAAATGAAGACCAACTCTAATATAATCTGAAGAAACTGATAAGAACCATATAAAACAAAACAACTTGAAATCATTGGTGCATGCAAGACTAACCCACCTAAAATGGTATAAAGATTTTGCAGGACCACCGAATTTCCATTCATGATGACAACATTTCATCAACTTCTTGGGCTTCTGCAACTCCATGAGTATGTCTGTTTAATTAAGAAAGCAGGAGTCAACTTAGAGACCATGAGAGGGGGTTGAAGTTTAAAAGTAGGAAAAACAAAAGAACGAAAAAAAAATTTCAACAAGATTAATGCTTACGCTGCTTTTCCCCATTCAAAGTATATGTCAAAGACTTGCATAAGCACCACTGACAGTTGATCTAAATTTGGATCCATCCAGAAACCTCTTGCTTCTGTCCCATAACACAACATAATACATATTACAAACGAACTCACACTATTGAGCTGCTGGTAGCACCTATCAGGCATTCAAAACAACAAACATCATAGACACAGCAGTTATATCAAAATTATTACATTTTTTTTTTTATTATCTATCTACATGAAACACAACTCAGTTTTGATGGAAATAAACAGATATTAAAAGTAATTAATATAAAGAAAGACCAAAACCCAATGATGTAGTAAACTCGAATCATGAAATAGATAGTGGGGAAAGAACACTCCACAGCACTAGAAATGGGTAGTGGGGAATAACATTATATTTACAAAGGATCATCAAGTACATATCTCGGATGTCAGTTCAAAGTACAGTTAAACCCTCAGCTTTGATCGATCATGCTGGTCATTCTCTCAAATAAAGCTGATGGTACATCCGATGAGCCTACAGTCTTCCAGACACATGGATACACATCATTCCGCCATAGAATACTAGGTAGTCAAGTTGATTTTTTTGATGCATTGCCTCCTTCATGATTTTTTGCATCTTCCTTCTTCTCCATGACCTGCCGGACTCCTTAATATCCTTCGATTAAATTCTTGAGAGCATCTCTATATGCAGAAGCTCTTGTCATGTAACCTCGCTGCAAAGCAGGCCTTAATTTTTTCCATACCTCATTTTGCGGCTACAGCTTCAGTTTTTTCATCCCATTATCCCAATAGGAAATGAACAAAATGTCACCAAGTCAGATAATAAATAATTAAACTCGAACATGAAAAGAAGAGAAGCAGCATAGATGAAGAGAAAGAAGGGTGGAGCAACACAACTAGTTGGCAAAAACACAGAAAATCCCTGAAAGAAATTCTAAAATACACAGAAGAATATCTATATATAAAATGTCCCTGAGGACTGAATATTTTATATCAATTAGCTCATTTATTAACATCCTCATACATGTCATCCAGAATAGCATAGATTACAGAATAACTATGCTTCTCCAATTGGAACACAAAATTTACACAGACAGCCTATTATGATTTTCTACGAAAAGATCATATCCATGTATCCTTTTGCAGCAAGATGTCAATTAGACACCCTCTTCCTTTCCTCTCACATTCTTACTTGTCATTTCTATAACTTCCAAACCAGATCAAAATTTGGAAATGACCTCCACAATGAAATCGATGACCAAAATAATCAAGGATCTAAGAACTCAATGAATATGCCAATATTGGAAAACAAGCCATATCATAAGACGAAGTAGAAACTTATTCAGAAATAACATGGAAATGAAATCTTCTTTATTATTTATTATTTTCTAACAAGCGCATACAATTCTCAATCCAGAACATGAATGCACCCTAAAGCCCTTCACCTGCTCACCCAATACTCTGGTTTGGAGATGAAATGGAGTTAATGACATACCTCATGTCTTGAAACCATTTACTGAAAAATCTGGGTTCACTAATAGCCAACAAAAAGCACAGGATATAGCTTTTCAACCAAGAGATTCCAGCACTGAATGTTCTTTCTCTTTAGTAGCACTTTCTGCTCCATCAAGTATATTTTGGCTCCCATCATCCTTCTTATAATCGCTTGGCCGAAGATCGGGACCTATGTCCCGTATCCAGCTTGCTGCATAAAGCGTAAAGGCTTCCTTCAACACCTTTAGTTTTACGTAAGGGGCATGAGATATTTATTATTGGAGAGAGATATTCTAATATTTGTTCCAATTATTCATTCACCTGACAAGTTCAGATAGCAAAATCCAGGACTCATCAAACCAAAGCTTGGAAAAAATATGAGCATCTTCCAAACACATGTTTATTAACTTTTTTTTCTGGCATTTCATCTGCTCTTATTGTATTCCCAAAAAAAATACAGCTTACCCCTATAAACTAGCATATCAGCAAATACACAATCATCTGGAAATTTTAAATTAACCAAAGAAAGAAAAAGAAAGAATTGGTGGGGCTTTATAAACAATCTAAAGGTGGTTGTTTCATCAGACCTGCTATGTATTATGTGAAAACTGAAAACTAACCCTGAAAGTGAGAATAACAGGAATTTTTTTTTTTAAAACACTACATAAACCTACATTTCTTTATCCCAATTCAGCTTAGTATCAAGTCGAGGGAAGCCTAATGAAACCCACAAACCAACGCACAAAACAAACAAGAACAAAAACACATAGAAAGAAATAGAGAGCTTACTAAGAAGAGCTCACGCCAAGTCAAATTGGGTTGTTTTTTTATGTTGTAAGGATTGGGCAGCGAGGAAGGGAAAGCTATCCCTTTAAGATCGTAACAAATATAATCAATAAACTTCATTTCAGCTTCCAAATTATTGCAAAACTAATGAAAACAATAACACAACAACATGAACACATTTTGTAACTCCAACTGGCCAGACAGTAATTAATTCCCGGGAAGTCAAAACATCGCACTTCTATCTTTCTCTAGTTAGACAATTAATGCTATTCTTGATTTTAATCAAAAACTTGATATGATACGAATAAATGATTCCTAATTCTACTGTTTAGGGTATTAGTTCGTAATCAGAGGAGAAGCACACAACATTCGAAACAGTCTTCCAGAGAAAGAGATGTACATTATTCTTGCCTTCTGTCAAAATTCAGAATCGCAGCACGAATTTAAATACAAGTACAAAAAGAGAGGGTCACGGCCTTGGCGATCCGTATTTCATTCCAAACCAAAACAATTCCAGGTGAAGCAAATGGAGCCTCGAAGAAGAAAAGAAGGAAAACGAAGGAATTAAGGAGGGAGACACTGAGAGACGTACCTGTGGAAACAAATCGCCTTGGGAAAGCTGCAGTTGCGCGGGACTGCGGAATCTCTGCATTTTATTTTCCGGTGCTCTCTCCTTTTCTTCATTTGATTGAGCCGGACCCGAGCCCAGGAAGTTGGCCTTTTATTCATTTGATTGAACTGGGCCAGAGCCCGGGAAGCTGGGCCGACAAAGAAAAGTCCACGAAGGCCCAATTTTCTATTTTCTTCTGTTAGATTAGGCAGGGACTTGTTTATTTTACAAATGTTTAACCGTTTTCCTTAATTTGTTCATTCACTAAAAAAATAATTCTTTTTTTTTCCTTAATTTTCTCCATTGCTTAACTTTTTTTTTTGATAAACCACGATATATTAAAACAAAATAAAGAGAAAACAAAAGGACATCTCAGGTGATGGCCTAAACAGAGGAAAAGGGACAGTCCCCAAAACCAGAATCCAAAATACAAGATAAAAGAAAAAAATATGACAAAAAAAAAAAAAAAAAAAAAAAAAAAAAAAAAAAAGGTGAAGATGACTCGGTACATGAGTATACATATAGACTTATTAGTTTGCCCTCCTTTTTTGCATATGAGATATAAAAGTCTGCAAATGATGAATGATGACCAGCACAGCTGGTCACTATCCTTTGAGATATCTTCTTCATACGTATATCTCGGTCCATGAGATTTCAAAACCTCCTGAGACACAATCTCCACTTTCCAAGAGTGCTGTTAATCCCATCAATTTCATCTTTTGTCCCATAGAGGCACACACACAGACAGAAGAAAACATACACCAGCAGCTCACAGGAGACCTTAACCACATCAAGAGAGCACACACACAGAAGAAGAAAAACACACACACCCAAGGGGAAGAAAACATAGGTCTTCAGCCCCAAACCCCGCTGCTCACAAGAGACTTTTAAAACCACAAACAAAAACACACCCACACAGAAGAAAAGACACACCCACCCAAGAGGGCGAAAACAGAAGGTCTTCAACCCAAAACCCAGACTTTAACCTCAACAAGATAGTGTACTCACAAAAGAAGAAAACACGCACCTAAATTGATTCAAACGGGAGATACTTCCAAGATGATACCAGTGCCGGTGGAGAGGGTCTGTGACGTCATCCCAGGCAGCCCTACAGTAAGCTGGATAGTACAGTCACGTGAATTAGCCAACGGTCAGGAACAGGAGGGAAACTTTGAAATTTTGAAATTTCAAAACTTTGGAAATTTCGAAACTTTTCAGACACCACCCAACAACTACTCTGACTTGTCGGGTATGGATACGGGGAAGGAAAATAGGACAGATGATCGGGGCCATGCAAATCCTGGGCCTGGACTATCCATACAGGGTGATACAGAAAGTAACTTAAGCCCAGAAAATGAGAATGTAAACCTCATAGATTTAGCAGAACATAATAATGGGCTTGTGTGTGGATCCGGGCCCTCTCAAATAAGGGCATCACTACCATCAGAAAAAGAACAGGGAAAAAATGGAAATGTTGGCCAAACAAAGGGGGCGTTACAATCAAGAGAAAAGCAAGAAGATGGAGCAAGTGCAAGCACCCAAAAAGGCGATGTGAGGAGAATTATGGAGATCGCAGAAGAATCAGAGGGGGATATACCACCAGGTTTTCATTCTCATCGAACAGAGGCATCGCTGGAAAAAAGAAGATTGGAAAAGGGGAAAAATTACAGCCGACGAGTGTTGCTCAAATATACACTTCTGGAACAATGCAAAAGAGTGGCGGAAGAACAGAGAATGAAAAAAAGAGAGCATAGAAAGCGATTGAATCAGAATGGAAGTCAGAGTAACTCTTCGCCTTCATTATCCGAAAATTCCAATTCCGCTATCCCCCATGATAATAATGGGGAGGAGATTACACACAGGTCTATAGAGGAAACTCAAGCCACAATGGAGGTATGGAGTAAATTGGGATTATCAAATCCAGCCGATGATGACGAGGCACTAAAGTCTCGACTTGAAGGAATTGTTGTCAGAGAAATCCTAGAGTCAAGAGACAGGCAGGGCAAGGAAGTAACAGGATAATCAGCTCTGTGAGTATCAAATCATGTACAGGTGACTAATTATTAATGATTAGTTTCTTGTCATGGAATGTTCGCGGTTTGGGTAGGCCTCTAAAAAAAAGAGCTGTGAGGCGTTGGGTACAAGATAAAAAAGTTGTGTTGTTAGTAGTTATAGAGACAAAGATGGAGACATTTACTGATAGGCTAATTAGGAGTTGCTGGGGGAATAATTCCTATGAGTGGAGTGCCATTAGCGCAATTGGAACAGCAGGAGGTTTGCTTGTGGTTTGGGATATCCACGCGTTTAGCGGCACCCCTCTGAATCTCAGCCATATATATCTCTCCTTACTTGTTGCTGAAGGATGCCATTCTTTGATAAATCGAAACCATTCTCCCAGCCAGTCCCCATCTGCAAAGGCTCTCTTCAAATCCTCCTTTGCTTTGAAAGTTAATAGCACTTGGTTGCCTCCCATTGGCTTTGCTTCAACATCAATTCCATCATTGTGGAGATTCTCTTCCAGGTTTAACAAACACTCAAAATCTCTGATGTATCCCACTGCTGAACGTTCCAGCCCTCTCCATTGCTTAACTTATCTGTAGAAAAATTATTAATTATTCAATAACTGTGATTTAATTTTGTGCCAGGCCAGTTTGCTTTAATATGGTTCCTTGAAATTTTATAACTTTATGCCAATTAACGAGAGATTAACATACAATATCCACCATCATCGCCAACCAAAAACAATGATTTCCCAACAAAATTGAATTACAGAGAAAGAAAACAGATATTCATGTTTATTTGGAATATTAAAAGTTTAAGATGTACATCAATTAGTTATTGTACAAAGCAAGAACCTGGCTTTTCAGGCACAGCTCGACCTAGTCCGTCTAATGGAGCTGCCGCGACCCCTCTTTGATTCAGCAGAAACCTGAAGTATTCCAATCTTTCAGTAACTTGGTTTGGATCTTTAGCCAGCTTTTCTAAAGGTGTCCATAGCCGCTCTTCAGTCAGAGAGAGAAACCGATAGTAATGTTAGCTGGTGAGAAAGATAAAGAACGCAACAGTTTCATTTACAAATATTAGTTGCTTGTCAGCAATTCAATCTAAAGGTTGTTTTGAGATCAGAAACAATGGTGCTACTGTAGCTCCCATATCATTCTTATAAGGATAGAGCAAAAATACACTAAGCACGATGATGATGCAAAACAAATAATTACCTGAAGCTGCTGCTGCCCGTGGCCATACAGTCTGTTCAATATCTGACCCATCAACACGTTCACCCCACATACATACCTCACCCCCAAGTACTAATTTTTGTAGCTTGGGGTCTTTGATGTTGTTGAGTGGCTCGTTTGCATAGAAATTCTGCCATGGCGTTTTTACAAAGTCCAGATACCACGCATCCATATTGCTTACTATGCACCGTAACCCAGCTGCAACCACACGCTGTGCAGCAACACCTTCAAGCCTAGGAGGAATTGTAGGCACGAAATCAAACCCGACGGAAAATATTCAGGAATTGTGTTTGAATCGAGATTCCACATAGCATCCCACATTGAAGAATGAGCATGCAGCGCATCATGAGTTCATGACACATAAACTGTAAAGGTTACACTCATGCAAAGTTGGATATACCAGTTGTGCACCACAGTCTTCTTGTTCAATTTGTCGCCAAATTTGTTGAATGTCTCTTGCCTGTTACAAGTCCTCATTAGTAAATAAGCTGTGAATGTTGAACAGCATATAACTTTATCCATAAAACCCATACCAGTTCACCACTTCATATCCATGGGAAAGAGCAATGTTCTGTACTCGCAAGACAAAATGCTGATAAGCTTGGAGTTCATTCATACCCTTCTCTTCTAACCTGCATATAGAAAGAATTGTAAATCACAAGGAATTAAAGTAAAACAAAAACCATTAGGGACTATGGATAATGGATACTGGTAGATACTGTTAGGAATTAGGATAACCACAATTTCCTTTTCTATATCAAACAAAAATTATCACCAATTATGCGAAATCGTTAACTCCGTAGGCCCTAAATCTCTAAGCATCTTGAGCTCTCTAAGTAGCGAACTGATCTTTCAAGAAACCCGAGAAACTTTCACAAGGACAATTACCATTTTCTTACATGGGGAGTGTTCGTCCAGCAACCTGAAAGTAACAGTACAATTATGTGTGTGAATATATAGTTTTAAGAAAAATAAATAACACCGAATGTTTACAAGTACTGAACTTACTTGTATCAACTTCATCACCTCCCAAGTGAAGAAATTTGAATTTAAAGACCTTACTGAAATCTGCATAGGAAAACGATATGCCAAGTTAATTAAGGACTTCAAAGCTATCCTGTCTCCCGCAGGAATTGGTGGCAGTACCAGAAATAGTGCCATTTATCAATTCAAAAGTATGCTCCTTGCTGATATCAAGTGGCTCTGGACAGTTCTCTGATGGCCATAGATCAGGATAGCCAGTGCCCCTAAAGATTGAAACCGTAAGTTCTTCAGACATAGTCGCACAAGCCAATTTCTAAAGCATTGCCTTAATTTACAAAAAAGAAAAAGAAAAAAGGATAGCATAAGCATCATAAGACAACAGATTTATGCCCCTTAAACTTCCCAATCACGGTCATCTATTAACTTTGATTGTAATTTCATTATTTTAAAGGATTTTGATGACTCATACCAAATCGTAATGACTAGTTATTTTGAACATTGAAGTAAATGATAGAAATCAGTAGGAATTATCACAAACAGAGAATAATATATGAGCCTATCCAGAAAACAGAGGATGATAGTAGTGAACATGGATGAATACTTCACAAGTAACAATTTCTTGGTCAAGTAAAAAAAATTGTTAATGGTTAATACAGTTGGAATAAAAGATGCCCCATTTGCAAAACCTTCTGAAGACACTGACTGAACATGACTCAAAAAAGACAAGAAGCAGTACCATGAACGGGAATGTCCTGGAAGATCAATTTCAGCCATCACATTAATTCCTCTTCTCTGAGCATAACTGCAAAATCAATAGCATTCATATTATAAATAGTTACTTCCAACTTTGTAGGGACAAGATGACCATTTTCAATGTGTGAGAAGGCCTCAAATCCCTTGCCTCACAATTTCAGCAGCATCAGCCATGGTATATCGCTCTAATTTCGAATATGCACCCTTCCAAAGTGCTGGATATGAAGTTGTCTCCAATGGAAAAGATTGTGAATCTACAGTGTGCCAGTGCAGAACATTCTGTACAACAACAATAAAGTGAATCCATGATGAACTGGTTCAAACTTATAGTTAACACAATAAAATTAGAGTCCATATATCATAGTTGTAATGAATCTTCAAATAAAATATTGAAACCAGCAAACTCATCAACATGTTATCTCTTGAGATGAATCCAAGATATCAACACTAGACATGCTTATCAAGCCTTACATACCATTTTTGCATATGCCATTGAATCAATTATTTTCTTAATCGTTACCAGGTGAAGATAGTGTCGGCCTGTATCTGCAAATACTTATTCTTGGTAAGTCATAAACTCACTGAAACGAATGGCATAACTAAATTAAACGCACTGTAAAGAAGCATAAAATGTCTAATCATGTCATAACATGGGAATAAAAAGCGACATAATTACCAATCAATAGACCCCTGTAAGAGAATCTTGGCTGATCCATAATACTCCATGGGACCTTACGAATTTCAATTACTCGGGTCACAAAGTCAAACTGGCATATCTGGCTGAATGTCTGTATCATACCCAAGTAAAACATTATAAGAATCTGTTCGCTGTTCTTTAAAAAAAATCTGAAAAGCAGTAATAACTTCAGATAAATATGACAGAATTACCTGAAGTCCATGTAGAGCCCCATAGACTGTCTGAGCCTGTATTTAATCCAAGAAGATACAATGTAATCAGAGAATAATAAACCATCCAACATCATACAAAGATGATTAGTTGATACTGCCCACAAACTTTCCATTACCTACCTCAAGTTGTGCATAAGGTTCTCCCCCTGGAGCAGGGATTGATAGCTTGTATGACTCGTCAACTCCATATTGTAACTACAAACGGGAAAAAGATTGAAAAAAAAAAGAAAAAAGAGTGTGACTATATATAAGTCTTGGCGGAATCTAAACAACGAAAAAATTAAAGAAAAAACATTAATTTGAAATTATAAGTTATTAACCTCATCATTCGGAGAGGAGATGACGAAGTTAATCCCCTTGAGCAAGTGGGAATCAGTAGGAGCAGTAAAGCTAGAGTCAACCGCATGACCCATCCTCACAACATCAAGAAACCGAGTGAAACCATGTCTCAGAATCCCATCTTTGTCACTGTACTTGCTCCCTCCACCTCTTCTCAATTCAAAATCATTGCTTATGTAAGCTTTCTGGTCTAATTCTCCATACGTCGCTGACTTTGGCATAGGCCATATATGCAAATCTTTATCATACACTTGATCGAATGCCTTTGCCTCCGCCTCCGTCACCACCACCGCCACAGCCACAACCACACACCAAAACCTCTGCATTTTATCTACCCCACGAATCATAAGTAAAGACTAGCTTACAATGCTCACACATAGGAATACACACACACACACATATATATAAAGTGATTATCATTTGGGGGTGCATCCAATTCAAACCTCATAAACGTTAACTACTTAAGTAATCTTCTTTAACTTGGAATGAAATGTAATGTAATTCTTTATCGAAAACATTTTTCTTTGTTTTGTCTTGTTCGTTAATTTAAAATCAAAATCCACGCCTGAAACACAGCTGGGCTCCCGCCAACCTGTCAGGACCATGTTTTAGTCATGGGGCCAGCCTGCCTAATTATATTTTATTCGCCACGTGTAAAACTATTATGAATCCCTCGCCACGTGTAAATTTAAACCACAAAGTTCGGGTAGCCAGCCCCACCATGCTGTCCAACTATGGGTTTAAGGCCCAAAAGCAAAACACATGTTCAGGCCCTGTATATTGGGCCCGTTCTCAATATATATAGAGATTCTTATGATAGTCCTTGCGGATTCTCATGTTAAAAAAAATAAAAATTATCGAGTCAGTTCAACGAGCTCAATAAATTGATATATTGTGCTTTTAAGGTTTAATTTTGGCATAAATCTTAAGTAGTTGAATCATATAATGATGAAAACATCTCACCAACTCCATTTGTTTAGCTCAAAAACCAAAATGATAAACAAATACGAAACCACTTCGCTTGGTTATTTCATATTTTCATCGGATTTAAGGTCTACAGTACCTGAGGTCGAAAATTCGAACCAACCAGTTGAGATACTTCCTTGTAGAATTCTGATTCCGTAGAATTGTCCAACTTTCGAGCCTCTATCCACATGGACTTCTACCCAAAACCCAATTTTATTTATCGCCAACGTGGCGTGAGCTATTTTGACGAACTAAGATTTACACCCACTCAACAATCCAAAGGACATGTTGAGCTGATCACTCAGTTGTTTGAAGAGCATGTTGAGCTGGCGACTAACTGGTTATTTTGTTTTGAAGATAATTTTTTAAAAAAAGAAAACGAAAAGGAAAAGGAGACCATAATCTTCTTCCTGTTATAGCCTCTCACAACATGATTGAAAATATAATGATGCAGTTACAATCACTAAACAAATTAGGTGATTAGTGAGGGGAGAAAAGACAATATACATCCACTAATAGCTCCTTCAATCCATCCAAACAAGACCAGCCCCCATTATTAGATCATCAAACAGAGAAGATAACAATATAGCATGAACTAAAATGCAAGGATCAAGCACCAGGAAGGTGACTTCAACAATGAATATGAGAAGAAAATACAAATCAAAATATCTTATGATCCAACTTATCGAAGAGGGCAAAATTTTCATCAGAAAAACACAGAAGATCATGTTCAAGTAATTCAACTTTTCAAATATGAGTTTGATAAATCACATTTCAGTTACAATTACGTGTTAGGTGTATTTGAAACTGTGACCGATCTCAGAATTAGCATGGGAAAAATGTTTCGCTCTGATATTTCCTAATAAAATAAGCAAGTTACAGATAATGCTTTTATAAGCAAAAAAAAAAAAAAATTCTCATGTTTGGCGTATAATTTGGAAGGTGAGTTCATCAATCCCTGTAATTATTTCTTATACATCATAAAGAAACCAATTTCAAAAAAGGTGGAATTTCAAATGAAGGTGATGCAAAATAAATAATTACGTACCTGAAGCTGCTGCTGTATGTGGCCATACACTCTGTTTGACATCTGACCCATCAAAATTTTCACCACATATATATACATACCTCACCCCCAATTACTAATTCTCGTAGACTGGAGTCGTTGATGTTTTTGAGCGTGGCTCATTTAATTGCATAGAATGTCTGCCATGGCGTTTCGACAAGGTCCAGATACCACGCATCCATATTGCTTACTATGCATCGTAACCCAGCTGCAACCACACCGTGTGCAGCAACACCTTTTATCCTTGAAGGAAATTGTAAGCACGAAATTAACAGAAAATATTCAGGAATTGTGGCAAGCATGCATGACAGTACTCAGTGTTTTCTATCCAAAGCATGCATATAGCACTCTTTTGAAGAATGAGCATTAACGAGAATTGAAATTGAGCAAAGCCTTAACCATCAAAGCAATATATATATATATATATATATATATCTGACTCTCTCTCTCTCTATATTGCCGCTCGGCTGGTTGAACTAGTTATACTGCATTTACCGGTAAAGTTATGGTAACAATATTTAGAGCATCCACATTAGGTTACATAAACATGATATGATTCTTTATGTACAATAGGGAACATATATAGAGAACAAGTCAAAAAACACATCTGCATCAGATTACCTAAGGGCTCCCTATTTTAGAGAGTATGAATAGTCACTCTCGTAAACATAAAATAATATTTTTTTTGTTACTTTTTCAATCTCTTCCCTCCTCAGTCCTCTCTATGTTATTATTTTACATATTTTCAAATTAATTTATATTAATAAAATAATAAACGAATAGAAATAAATATTATTTTAATAAAATAGATAATATGATAGGTAATTTGATACAGTATTGATTGTATAGGATATCTATAAAATATGAAACAATAATATTTTATGTGTATTTTAGAGAATCTGTTGAAATAATCTGCTACGTGTACATACTCTTAAAAGCGATGGTTATACCTTCTTTAAGTGATTGAAAATCATTAGCTGCCTCGCACGTGTTTAAAAAATGTACAAAATTGGTACCTATATTATTGAAAGGATCCCTCTACACATCTAGCTAAAAATCTTCTTCGGAGTCAGATTTGTATTTGGACAGATAACAACAACCACCATCGTATCTTCTTCCTGATTTTTTGCATCTTCCTTCTTCTCCGTGACCTGCTGGACTCCTTGATATCCTGCGATAAAACTCACTCTTGAGAACATCTCTATATGCAGAATTTCTTGCCTTAACTCGAGACATCTATGAAATACCACACAAGTGAACGCCATCTAAACTACTCGTAGTTTTGGAGGGTTGATTACTTGACCAATATTTTGAATTTCTTCATTGCTTATCTTATCTGTAGAAAAAATCTCAATTATTCAATAACTATGATTTAATAGAAAATTCCGACCAGGCTAGTTTGCGTTAATTCGGTTCCTTGAAATTTCAAAACTGTATGCCAATTAACAAGAGATTAATCCCTTACATTCATTCCCCATGTGACCATAACATTCAATATCCATTATAACGAACTAAAACAACGATTTTCCAATACAATTCAATTACAAAAAAAAAAAAAAAAACACACACACACACACACGAAGTATTCATGTTTATAAAGGAACAGCATTGGAATATTACAGGGAAACAAAATAGAATGGACCACCGGCTACTTCTCAATCAAAATTAGTTATTGTACAAAGCAAGAACCTGGCTTTTCAGGCACCGCTCGACCTAGTCCATTTAATGGAGCTGCCGCAACCCCTCTTTGATTCAGCAAACACCTGAAGCGTTCCAATCTTTTAATAACTTGGTTTAAATCTTTAGGCAGCTTTTCTAAAGGTGTCCATAGCCGCTCTTCAGTCGGGGAAAGAAACCGATAGTAATGTTAGCTGGTGAGAAAGATAATGCAATGCAACAGTTCCATTTACATTCCTATTTAAGTAGCTGCCATATATGTTTTTTTCTTTCTAATACCAGAATTGACTACTACAAATATTAGTTGCTTGTCAGCAACTCAATCTAAAGGTTCTTTTGAGATCAGAAACAATGGTGCTACCAGAGCACCTATATCATTCTTCTAAGGATAGAGCAAAAGTACACTAAACATGATGCACAACCAGCTTCAAGTTGTTTCACACAATTCCAACCAGCTTCAAGTTTTATGATTACGTGTTAGATGTATTTGAAACTGTGACCTCAGAAAATAAGAAGGTACAGATAATGCCTTCATAAGAGAAAATTTTTCTCATGTTTGGCGTTATCTGTATAATTTGATAGAGAAACGAAGGAGAGTTGAACAATCCTGTAATTATTTCTTATAAACCATAAAGAAACCAATTTCAAAAAAGGTGGAAGACCAAATGAAGATGATGAAAAATAGATAATTACCTGAAGCTGCTGCTGTCCGTGGCCATACACTCTGCTCAATATCTGACCCATCAACTTTTTCACCCCACATGCATACCTCACCCCCAATTACTAATTCTCGTAGCTTGGAGTTTTTTATGTTTGTGAGTGGCTCGTTTTCATAGAATGTCTGCCATGGCGTTTCTACAGGGCCCAGATACCACGCATCCACATTGCTTACTATGCACCGTAACCCAGCTTCAACCACAAGATCTGAAGCAACACCTTCAAGCCTAGGAGGAAATTGTAAGCAGGAAATCAAACCCAAAGGAAAATAATCAGGAATTGTGTTGGAATCGAAATTCCACATAACATCCTACATCGAAAGAAGATAAGAATAATGAGTACAATAATTGAACTTATAAAATCTCTTTTGGGTTAATAGGTATCTAAATCTTGTAGTCCGCCCTACATTAATTATTAATTAACAAATGACTAGTCTTTTCTCATAAATAATTTACACTTTGTGCCTAATATTTGCCTATTTGGACAAAACCCACGGCCCCAAATTGAGGAAGTGTTTTTTGTTCTAAAACAGTTGCCAGTGCTTAGTGGGCTAGCATGCATGACAGTACTCAGTGTTTTCAATCCAAAGCATGCAACTAACACTCTTTTGAAGAATGAGAAAGCAATGCATCATAACACATAAACTGTATAAGTTACACTCATGCAACGTTGGATATACCAGTTGTGCACCACAGTCTTTTTGCTCAGTTTTTTACCAAAACTGTTGAATGTCTCTTGCCTGTTACAACAAGTCATCATTAGTAAATAAGCTGTGAATGTTGAACAGCACATAATTTTATCCATAAAACCCATACCAGTTCACCACTTCATATCCATGGGAAATAGCCATGTCCTGTACTTCCAAGACAAAATGCTGATAAGCTTCAAGTTCATTCATACCCTTCGCTTCTAACCTGCGTATGAAAGAATTGTAAATCACAAGTAATTAAAGTAAAACAAAAACCATTAGGGATTATGGATAATGGATAGATACTGTTAGGATAACCATAATTACTAGAACCATGCATGAATTAGAAACTAAATTAATGACATCTACATTTATAGGAGAATAAAGCCCAAGTTAATGAACCCATTGTCATAAAGTAAAATGAACTTTTTAAGTGAAATGCCATAGAACCTTAGGTATGATATGTATCAACCTGCCTCTTTTTATCTCTCTCCAGTTTCCAGTTAACCATTCAAGGATAAAGAATAAATGCATTCCTATCTGATTTCTGAATATTCAAAAATTAAAAATTTACTTTCAGAAGTCCACGCATCCAGCTGCTAATTAAACCACATAAACCGAATCATTAAATTCCTTAAACTACCATTTTTCTTCCACTGTCTCCAGATTTTTATCACCAATTTTCTTTTCAATATCAAAAAATAATTTATCACCAATTATGCCAAATCGTTAACTCCGTAGGCCCTAAATCTCTAAGCATCTTGAGCTCTCTAAGTACCAAACTGATCTTTCAAGAAACCCGAGAAACTTTCACAAGGACAATTACCATTTCCTTATATGGGGAGTGTTCGTCCAGCAACCTAAAAGTAACAGTACAATTATACGTGTCAATATATAGTTTTAAGAAAAATAAATAATACCAAATGTTTATGAGTACTGAACTTACTTGTATTAACTTCATCACCTCCCAAGTGAAGAAATCTGAATTTAAAGACCTTCCTGAAATCTGCATAGAGGAAAACGATATGCCAGGTTAATTATTGTCTTAAGGACTTCAAAACTACGTTGTATCTCACAGGAATTGGTGGCAGTACCAGAAATAGTTCCATTTATCAATTTAAAAGTATGTTCATTGCTGATATCAAGTGGCTCTGTACAGTCCTTTGATGGCCATAGATTAGGATAGCCAATGCCCCTAAAGATTGAAACCGTAAGTTCTTTAGACATTGTCGCACAAGCCAACTTCAAAAGGCATTGCCTTAATTTACAAAAAAAAAGATAACATAAGCATCATAACTCATAAGACAAAAGATCTATGCTCCTTAAACTTCCCAGTCATAGTCATCTGTTAGCTTTGATTGTAATTTCATAATCTTACTGGAATTTGATGATTCCTAACAAATCGCAATGACTAGTTGTTTTGAACATCAAAGTAAATGATAATAATCGGTCGGAATTATCACAAAAAGAGAATAATAGTGGAGCCTATCCAGAAAACAGAGGATGATAGTAGTGAAATGGATGAATACTTCACAAGTAACAATTTCTTGATCAAATAAAAAGTCAGTTGGTAATGCTCAATAGAGTTGGAATAAAAGATGACCCAGTTGAAAAAATGCCCGAGGACACTGACTGAACATGACTCAAACACAAGTTTCAAGCCCCTATTTTTTACTTAGGACAATTAATTGTGAAATGGCTGTATATTGTTTGACATTCTAAGTTGCTTCTATGAGAAAAGACAAGAAGCGGTACCATGAATGGGAATGTCCCGGAATATCAATTTCGGCCATCACATTAATCCCTCTTCTCTGTGCATAACTGCAAAATCAATAGCATTTATATTATAGATAGTTAATTCAACATTCAAGGAGAAGATGACTATTTTCAATGTGCAAGCAAGCCTCAAAAGTCAAATTCCTTGCCTCACAATTTTAGCAGCATCAGCCATGGTATATCGCTCTGAAAGTGAATATGCACCCTTCCAAAGTTCTGGATATGAAGGTATCTCCAATGGGAAAGATTGTGAATCTACAGTGTGCCAGTGCAGAACATTCTGTACAACAACAAAGTGAATCCATGATTAACTGGTTCAAACTTATATTTTAACACAATAAAATTAGAATCCATATATCATATTTGTAATGCAACTTAAAACAAAAGATTGAAACCGGCAAACTCATCAACATGTTATCTCATGAGATGAAGCCAAGTTATCAATACTATATATGCTTATCATGCCTTGCATACCATTTTTGCATATGCCATTGAATCAATTATTTTCTTAATCGTTTCCATGTGAAGATAGTGTCGACTTGTATCTGCAAATACTTCTTTTTGGTAAGTCATACACTCAATGAAATGTACAGCATAACTAAATTAAACACACTGTGAAGAAGCATAAAATGCCTTATCTGGTTGAATAAAATGTAATGAAATTAAAAGCCAGCATAGGCAAAATGTCTAATCATGTCATAACATGGGAATAAAAATCGACATAATTACCAATCATTAGACCCCTGTAGGAGAATCTTGGCTGATCAATAATACTCCATGGGACCTTACGAATTTCAATTAATCGGGTGTCAAAGTCAAACTGGCATAACTGGCTGAATGTCTGTATCATGCCAAGTAAAACATTACAAGAATCTGTTTGATTTTTGAAAAAAAATATTTCAAAGCAGTAAATCACTTCAGATAAATATGACAGAATTACCTGAAATCCATGTAGAGCCCCATAGACTGTCTGTGCCTGTATTTAATCCAAGTAAATGCAGTTTAATCAGAGAATGATAGACCTTCCAACATCATACAAAGACGATTAATTGATACTGCTCGCAAACTTTCCATTACCTACCTCAAGTTGTGCATAAGGCTCTCCCCCTGGAGCAGGGACTGATAGATTGTATGACTCGTCAACTCCATATTGTAACTACAAACGGGAAAAAGATTGAGAAAAAAAAAAAGTTCAAATCTATGACAAAGACATATTTTCAAAATCAAATGAAAAATTGGAACGTATATACATGGCTAAATTCCCCTTAGATCCTGTGTTTATGTCTAAAACCACATACACAAATCTCTGTTCTAAATTTGGGCATGCAAACCCCTGCGTTTTAGTACCAAATAAGCTGATAAAAGGCTTCTGTCAAAATTACTATTTAACATTATATGCATATGCAGTGCAAGTCCATGAGTGTGTTGTAGGCTTCTTGTAGCCCAAAAACACTGTAGCGACTTCCATAAGCAAGAAAACACACCTACGTAGATTTCCCCTAATCTCCTACGAAACTAAAAATCAATTCATCACGCTGCAATAGAAAATCCCCAATCTGCTGTTATTAACCCTAATTGAAGCGAACAGCAGTCAACATTCAATGAATTCGCATTCGATGCACTCCAGACATGCAACAAAGTGGAATCAAAGAAATCGTAAACACAAACTGAAGCAAAAGAATCGAAGCCAGGTACAATATTCACCGTGCACGGGCCAGCAACCCTCGAGGCGCAAGTATTGGTTTCATGTCAAGAGGCGGCGCGGGGCCTAAGTGATATTGCTCTCCAATAAGAATCGTGGTCACAGTGGTCTTTACTTTAATGATAATCGAATTCATGATATCCCGATCTAGACGAAGGGACATTTACTAATTAAGTTATCGTAGTTGGGGGTTGTCTTATTAGTATGGTGGTAGTCAAATCCAGTTTACCGGATTTTATGAACATGAATCCAAACAATAAAAAATAATAAAATAAAAATTATAACCTCAACATTTGGAGAGGAGATGACCAAATTAATCCCCTTGAGCTTAGAACCAGAAGGAGGAGGCTTGAAGCTAGGGTCCATCGCATGACCCATCTCCACAAGTGTAAGAAATCGATTGAAACCATCTTTCAGAATCCCACCTACGTCACTGTACTTGCTCCTTTCATCAATGTTGAATTCAAAGTCAATGCTTATGTAAACTTTCTGGTTTGATTCTCCATGCGTCACTGACTTTGGCATAGGCCATATATGCACATCTGTATCATACACCTGATCGAATTTATTTGCCGCCGCCGTCACCACTACCACCACCATCGCCACAGCCACACACGGCCAAAACCTCTGCATTTTATTTGCCTCAGGTAACTACAAAGACTAGCTTACAATGCACACACATAGGAATCACACACACACATATAATGTATATATATAATGCATAAATACATGTTTTCATTATGAAAAAGATTGTGTTGATTCCTATGTGTAATGGTGTCATTACACATAGAGACAGAAGCAAATGAAATTGATTCTCATCTTGGCCTGCTTCCAATGCAAACCTCTTTATCAAAAAATAATAATAATAATAAATCCTTTTTTTTTTGTTAAATTAAAATAAAATTGGTCACCTAAAACACAATTAATGAAACTCAAAACCATAATTAATAAGTAGTAATTGGGATTTATAAAAAAAAAAAATCCGGAATGGAAAATCCAGCTAAAGGGAGATTACTTAGCTGGTGGGTCCAAGGAGATTTTCGAAATGTTCGCTGGGCTCCCGCCAACCTGTCAGGACCACGTTTTAGTAATGGGCCCAGCCTGTCTAATTATATTTTGTTGGATTTTTTCCTTAACTTTTTTTGGGTGGAATAAAATTCCTTTCAACCCTTCAAAAGTTTCAAATATTTATTATGAATCCCTTGTAAAAAAGAAGCCAGCCCCACCGATCACTGCTATGCTGTCCAAGTGTCCAACTATGGGTTTAAGGCCCAAGCATTATTTGTCGTTAAATTAGCCCCAAAACATGTTCAGGCCCTCTATATTGGGCCCGTTCCCAAAGACTACTGACAAATACGATATGGGCCGATCTTGTTATTGTCCTAACTTGTAGAAATGTCAACATTGGTTGGTCGGATAAAGAGTAGATGAGGCCCAACTTGTGGCACCCAAGTCGGCCCAGAGAAAGAAGGCCCAACCCCAACTACCACATACTTCTCACTAAAGCTGAAAATAATCGTATTTTTTTATTCAGTGTTTTTTAACATAAATTTAACCGTCCAATCAATTGTTTATGTCGTTTTTTAGTTATCAGTCAGTCTTTTCTAACAATTTTTTAAATGTGTAATTTTTTTTGAAAAAACAATCGATTCGATTATCGGTGAATTCAATTATTCGATTTAGTTTTTAACCGTGCAACTTCGCACCGAATGCCATTACTAGAATACTTGCTTCCATTTGTAGTACAATACAAGGAGAGAGACGAAGGAGTGACAGGTCAATAAGCTAATAAAAAATCAGTGTCACTAGAGGCTATAGCACACACATATATAATATATATATATATACAAATTCCATCATGACCTAATCAAACATTATCATGAAAGTCCAAATTGGAGATTAAATTCAATATATATATATATATTTGATGAACATATGTCACATCAATGAAACCGACCTATTATCTCCTGCAAGAGTTAAATATGAACACCAACTATAGTATTAGCCAAATTCAACTTTAGTCCAGCGAAATAAAGAGGATAATCAGTTGTAATTAATGGATTCTTGATTATTTATTTATTAAGCCTCCTATTATTTTCTTTTTTATTAAGAAGTAATTATTTTATTCTATAAACATAAGCATATGCATGTATGTTAAGGAGGCAACTTCGAGTTGTAGTCAACAAAACACATTCATTCGCTTATCTCTGAAAAATACTAATAATTAAACAAAATCCAAGCTGCCTATATATAGAAAATTCCATTTTAGAAGGCAAACTTATACTTACTTACACCACTAAGAATATAAAAAAAAAAAAATACTAACTCCCAATTCACTGGTCATGCATAATGAAGAGACAGGTAGAATATGTTTGTTGGAATATTAATTAAAGCTCAATTATACAGATATATATATATATATATATGATTAGGTATATACATTGACTAATATATACATGCACAACTGGATGCAAACAAAAAGATATTAATATTAAATATAATATTCAATAGAATGATGTAACCTGCTTACCGCGCAGTCAACGCAAACATAATTGTATGTATTTATTTTGATTTGAATGACACTATCAATTGAAATCAAGAATTATTTTAACCATTATAATAATGAAAAATGAGAGCCACGAATATTAAGATAATAAATAAGTGGGTCTAACTCACCATTTAAATTATGTTAATCCTGGCCGAGTACGTAATTTCCTCTGGTTGGACCCTTCAACTCAACCGCCTCATTATCGAAAAACCAAAACTACCCCTACCACATCCAAGGGCAAAAAATTATTGTAAAACTCTCCCTCTTTTTAGTATAGAAGGAGATGGGAATGCTCGAACTTGGAACCTATATGAGATATTATATACATGAGTGTCATTTGAACTATTAACTAGTGGTTCTCATAAAACTCCCCTTATAAATCCATAATCACAATACTAAATATATGCCCACTATTCACAATGTGTTGACTGGGAGATGACTTATTCTAGCTAATGCATTTACACTTAAATTCATTACATTAACACCATGCTATATATGGATCGGGGTACGCTGTTATTTTATAAAAGGAGTAGAGTCTCCTTTTTTAACCTGACGATAAACGGTTCAACGAAAATTTTCAATTCATGTTGAAATTGATCCCTTTCTTGTAGGGGTGTTTATGATCGGTTTTTTGGACATAAATTTAACAAATCAATCTATCATTTTTTAGTCCTTTTTTCGGGTTGATTAGGTTTTTAGTCGAGAAATCTATAAAAAAATTTTTTTTACAAAATACCTATTGATTCAGTTACAATTTTGGCGTTTTTTTTGTTTTTGACAACCATGTTTAGATTCTCATAATGAGAATGGGAAGATTGAGAAATAGGAGAAGAGGGACAGAAGAAGAGCGACTTCGAAGAAATGAAAAGGAGAAAGACGCAAGATTAGAGGGATTGCTGAGGTGGCAGTATTTTAACCTTTAGATTAGAGAAATGGTTGAGATTAGAAGAATAAGAGCCGCTGCTCTTTTTTTTATAAAATAGCAGCATACCCAAATCCGCTATATGTATCCTTCAATAACATTTATGAATGGTTTCACACCAAAAATGATGAATCCCATAAAAATTGATACATAAATCTTAAAAATGAAAGAAAAAAAAATTCCGTTAGTTCAGTCCCAAAAAGAGCACTGCAAGATTTTTAAACCACCTTGTATACTTTCAATAAAAAGAACCACTTCCCCTTCTCTTTTTCTTTAACGGAAAAACTTCATCTCCTTTTCCTTTTTGCTCTTATATTATGATAACGTTCGATCAGTTCACTTTCCCCTTTTTTCCTTAACGCGATCAAACCGATTTTGAATTTTTTTTTAATGAAGAGGGGGATTCAAACTCTGATCATAAAAAAGATACATATTATTTTTATCATTTAAATTAGTGATTTCGATTAAATATAGTCAAACCACCCTTATTCCTTCAAACATATTTATTTGTTTAATAATTGGGAAGAACGATGGCAGGCTCGTTATTAAATGAACAATAGAGGTGCATTTTAATGTATGTAAGACTACTACTCAGTACTCACAACGTACTCGCAGGGAATGCGTGCTTCCCGTCCAAAATCCTATATAAAAAACACAAAGCTACCAAAAGCTCTGCGTGCCAAAAACACATGACTACATCCTGCACCGTCGCTGAAGGCGGCGCCACCACCACAATCGCTGCCATCCATCCCGATATTCTCGGAACACATATTTTGACACGCTTTGATGGGCCCACCCTTGCCTCCGCTGCCTGTACTTGCGCTCAGTTTTGTGCATTGGCCTCTCGGGAAGAACTCTGGACCAACATTTGCCTCTCTACGTGGCCTTCCACTGACACGGCACGTATGCAAAAGGTCATTTCTACGTTTCCAGACGGTCCTCGCTCATTCTTCTCCGACTCCTACCCTCTGCTGACGGTCGTAGACCCCACTGGTGTTCAACCGGTCTCCCATGGCAGTCCATCCGAATTAATCTCAGCCGTCGATATTTTTTATCGAGAGGAGCTCGTTTTCAGCAAAGTTGAGGAGACGGAGACGGAGTCCGGCTGGTTCCGGTGCTCGCCGTTTCGAATAGACTTGCTAGACCCGAAAGACACGGTTCCGACGGGGGTACCGCAACCGGACGCGAAGGACACGTGTGGGGAGCTCGCCGATGAGTTGACTCTGAGCTGGATTGTAATCGATCCGGTCGGTCGACGCGCTATGAATCTCTCGAGCCACAAGCCGGTTTCCGTTCAGCGGCACTGGCTGAGCGGTGAGGTGCACGCGCGGTTCGCGGCAATTTTGAGCGGGGAGAGGGGATCGTCTTCGGAGTTGGTGCGGTGCGGAATAGTGGTGACGTTTGGTAATGGGACCCACGAGGGTGGGATGCACGTGAGAGAGGTGAGCTTGCAGGTGGAGGACATGGATGGAACAAACTTGAATGGTAAGGATAGCTTGTGGATTTTACAAAAGGCATTGGAGGGGAAAAAGGGCAGAAGAATAAGAAAAAGTTTGCCAGAGGAAGGAAGGCGCAGACACGAAGAGTTTTTGGAAATGAAGAGGGAGAGGAAAGAAAGGAAGTTGAGGGCAGAAGCGACATTTGACATGCTTTGTGTGTCCTTCGGGATCCTCAGTCTTGCCTTTCTGGGTCTGTACATTTTGTGGAGATTGTAATTCATGGTTCCCTTCACTCATAAAACAATATTATTAATTTACTGGTCATATTATGGGTGGATTTGATGCAAAATTTGAAGCAGCATATATGCACCAAACACATATTTTAAAGTAGCATTACCTGGACAATTTTGGAAGCATTTGAGAATGCTATTTTTAGGACAATTTTAGCAGCCTTTCGAACATTTATCAAAATATCCTACCATTTTTTATTAAATTACCCACAAATTTTAAATATGTAATATAATACGTAAGAATTTGAACATGTTCCTTAAACTGTGCAATAATTACTTGAATTATGGAACAATTAGATAGCTAATTACTTTTTGTATTATGGTAAAGGCATAATACATTTGCACATAATTTGTCACAGTATCAGTCACAACATTTTAGACAGCATATACGCTAACATTTAAATCAGCATATATTATACTACTTTCTAAATTGTTGCATATGTAAAGAAGTAATTAAATCTCAATTTTAAAAGTTTAAACTTGAAAGATTAAATTAAATATGACTACTAATGTTTAGTTTAGACATCACTACCTTGTTAGAAGTTCAACTGTTCAAGTGTGGCATGGTTCACGCGTATAATGCACACATTCTTAGACAGAAACGAGCCAACGAATATAAAGTTGTCAGTTAATAGTAGGTGAGAGGCACAGGCGTGCCAAGAGAAATATGAACAAGTACAACCACAAAAACCTGAAAAAGGGTCTTAGTTTTGTTTGGAAAGTAATGATGAAAGAACGGGCTCCTGATATTTCACGTTTAAAACAAGGCCGAGCACAATGTGGAACATTCTTCGATGTTGTGGATGAAATATATCATGAGCTTGTTTAGGTCCACATTTGTAGTATATTTCTCACACAGCCTAGGCAAAAAAGGTAAGGTTCAAATAGCTCATGCAAAGATCGTCCACCCAATTTTCACGACTTGTAATTTAACCACTCAAGATTTCAAAGCCATTCAAAAAATAGGTAACCATTGGTCCATTTGTGATGTAAATCCAGGCCCAGGCCCAAGCCCAACAACAAACAAGCCCTAACTACTCATTAGAAAACCGGTCGACTAATGTTAGGATTGAGCCACTTATATACTGCAACTTGGAACCTGAATCCACCGATGTGGGATTCACGAACGATGTTTACATCATTCACACCCTCTACGACATGCCACTGTTGCCCCTCCGGGCCCCCACTGACACGTGTTTTCGAAACATGCTCTGATGTAAATCAAGGCCCAAACACAGCAACAAGCAGACCCTAACTACCCACTAGAAAATCGGTTGACTAATGTTAGGATTGACCCACTTATATACTGCAACTTGGAACCTGAATCCACCGATGTGGGATTCACGAACGATGTTTACATCAATTCAATAAAGTTCCTTTTTTTTTTTTAAAAAAAAATACCACCGAGAAATATGCTTCCTATTGAAATCGAATCTTGGACACATATATGTCTAACTTAGCCGATTACCAACCGAACCACCTCTCGTTGGTAATTCAATCAAGCTAATGTAGGCTCGCATGTAAAAGAAAACAGACAAAGATTCTTCATAGAGAGCAGCTATTTTAAGATTCACAAGTTCAAAATAACTTACAATATATTTGCGGCGATAACAATAGGAAGCATCCACAACTAGCATCATTCCCTGCACCTAGGGGTGCACATGGGTCGGGTTGGGTCGGGTTTATGGACATATCTCACCTGACCCGCATGGGGTCGGGTTAGTGTTTTACCAACCCTCACCTGACCCTCTTTTGATGTCGGGTTGGGTCGGGTTGGGTCAAACGGGTTGGGTCGGGTCAATGAGGTCGGGTCGGGTTATAGAATAATATGCCAATGTTAATACTTAATAGAAAAAATACTCCAAAAAATAGTCTAAAAACCTGCTTTGGTTGATACAGATTGCAGAATAATAGAAATTAGAAACATCATTTCACATTCATCCACTCCAATCTGCTCATTAAATTGCAGACTTGCAATAGTCCAAAATAATCCAAAAATACCAACAGTTCAAACAAATGACAGTTCACAAATTGACAAAATTTAACAATAGTCCATACTCTAAATTCTAAAATATGCAAATACATCATACAATACTAATTAGTAATCAGAAAATCAAACAGTTTTCTAGTACATTTTCTTCAAATTCTTCATTCTTCACTCTTCACTCTTCAACAATCACTTGTTAGATGAAAAAAGTACATCAAGTTATAAACCTATAATAGCAGTAGAAAGTAATGGTAATGGAAAATTGGAAAGCAAGTTTACAAAACAGTAGTTACCTTACCTTTTGCACTGCTCAATGCTCATTCCATGATAGCAAGGTCACACTCCACCATAATTTCAGGCAAACCCATTTCTAGATTTAAAAACAAGCAGATTAAGTTAATTAATTGTATATAGTCAAACACAAATGTATAAGATTATATAAAAAAGGTAGAAAGTTAGTTACCATTTTCAATTTCTTGTAGTTTCTCAACATCTTCCATCTCCGCTTCAATGTCCATTGAAAATGGTTTCTCCCTTAACCAATTTTGTGCACATACAAGGACCTCCACTGTTTTTGGAGATAAAGAGCTTCTATATGGCCCAATAACTTGACCACTAGTGCTAAAAGTAGACTCTGAAGCAATGGTAGATACTGGTATAGCTAACACAGCCCTAGCCACACGAGAAAGAACAGGGTATTTGCTGCCATTGACCTTCCACCAAGCTAATACGTCAAACTTTTCACTATAGTTCTCACAAGTCTCATCCAAATACCTCCCCACCTCTGTTTGATTTACCAAACTCTCATCAGCTCTCATTCTCATGGCCACCCTTGAAGCAAACATCCTCACACAATCTTCATCATTGTCCTCAACCCTCATTAATTTATTAGGTGGTTGAATTTGGTCAAGACTCTCTCCTCTATCATCTGTACCATCATTAAAGTGATCAAACAATTTTGTCAATGTGTCTTTCACTTTCTCCACCATAACCTCCCTTTTAAATTGATCATAGATCTCCTCAAAGCAATATTTCAGATATTTTAGCTTATAACGAGGGTCAAGGACAGCAGCCACATATAATAGGTAATTCATATTGTCCAAATTATCCCAATATTTATCAAATTTTAACTTCATCCGATCAGCCATAAGTTTCATGTCAACGTCATCACTTTTGCCCATGTCCAACAATCTACTATGTAGTGAGACAATCTCAATGAAAAATGAATTTGAACTCACAGTTTTAGAAGTAGAGAACCTCAAGGTCATATGGTAAAAAAGTTTCAAAAACCACACAAGTGACCTAGCATGCTTCCAATCTTGTTCATTGGGTGGCCCAATGTTCTTGTTAACTTTCCCCTTCCCTTTCTTCACACTACTACCACTTGCCATATCACCAATGTCACTTTTCTCAAAATATTTACAATATCGTCTATCATCCGCCTCAAGCCTCTTAAATGCCTTTTCATACTTAATAGCCACATCCAACATAAAGTAAGTGGAATTCCATCGAGTTTCCACATCCAAACACAAAGATTGCTTGCAATTGATCTTCACTTTATCCACACACTTTCTAAAAGAAGATAACCTAGAAGGTGAGGACCTTACATATCGAATTGAATTACGAATTTTTGCAATGGATTCATCATGCTCATCCAACCCGTCCCTAACAATGAGATTTAGAATATGTGCACAACAACGCATGTGAATAAACTCATGACCCAAGACGGTTCCCTTCCAATCCCTAGTGACAAGTTTCAAGTGCCTAATTGCTGAATCATTTGAACTTGCATTGTCTACTGTGACAGTGAATAATCTCTCTATTCCCCAATCTAACAATAACAATTCAATGGCCAACCCAATCACCTCGCCTTTGTGACTTGAAATTTGAACAAAGTTAATGATTCTTTTGTTCAAATTCCAATCACTATCAATCCAATGCGCGGTGATACACATATAGTTTATATTTTGAATTGATGACCAAGTATCGGTCGTGATACACACCATTTCATTTTTTAAGTGTTTTTTCAATTTCTCCCTCTCTTCCATAAATACCTTCATACAATCCCTAGCAACTGTCATCCTAGAAGGAAGTTTGAATAATGGTTGAAGTGACTCAACAAAGTTTCTAAACCCTTCACCCTTCACACACCTAAATGGCAACTCATCAATGACTACCATTTTAGCCAACTCCTTCCTAGCAACTTCTACATTAAAGTTGACAGCTCGGAGATTGACACCATCCGAAGAACCATCTTCCTTCTTCACAGATTTTAAAGATAGAGTTTTCTGACCTTTCGGTAATTTCCTAAATGGAGACTTCACACACTTGTGAAAATGATTTTTCAAGTTTGTGATTCCATGTGATTTTGATGCACACAAATATGTAGTACCACAGTATGCACATTTAGCACTTTCAGGTGGACCTACGATGTATTTATAATGATCCCATACCCAAGAAGTACGCTTACCCTTGCGTCCGCTTCGCTTAGGAGGGTTGTCCTCCTCCTCCTCCTCCTCATCCTTATGATTGTTCACATCTTCAGTTTTAGGTTGTTGTTCTTGTGGATTTGGCTCTTTCATGACAGCTGTCATGTCTTCTTCGGCACCCAAAGTTTGAGGATTCTGACTCACTAGATCAGCCATATTTCTCAACCTAAAACAATGGCAATGTAATTAGATATATAGAACACAATCCATAAGGTAAAAACAATGAGACAATCAAGTCTGGTATAGTGATATTTCTCAACCTAAAAGATTAAGATATCTACATTTTTAAGAGAATAAAAAAAAAAAAAAAAAGGCATGAGATACAAACCTGGAATTGAAATTTAATGAAATGGAGGGCTTGGATGTAGTACAAAAATCTGCTTTGTAGTGAGATAGAGAGGCCTGAGTTGTTGTCTTGCTGATTGAGAACGAAGTGAGAGACGGAGAGGTGAGAGGCTGATAGTGATAGCCGAGAAATTAGGATTAACCGATTAGGGTTGCCACTTGCCAGGTTGGGTTAGAACTTAGAGGCTAATTGTTTGCCTTAGTATTTAGTGGGTTGGGCTTTGTGTAATGGATTGGTTATTTGGGCCTCAACTCTTAAACACAAAACAAGTATTAGAGTAGTATGAGCTTATAATTATATATCAATATAAAGGATAAAAAGACATAGTATCATTGATATGAGGTCGGGTCGGGTTAATAAGGGTCGGGTTGGGGTACATGTCTCATCCGACCCGTATAAGGTCGGGTTGCCCTCTAACCAACCCTTAACCAACCCTCAACTATGTGGGTATGGGTCGGTTTACGTGGGTCGGGTCGGGTCAATGAGGTCGGGTCGGGTCAAAGTCAGGTTTTGTGCACCCCTACTGCACCTCCCCCATGGTGAGTATTCTGATTTAAAATTCAATTATATCCTCGTCATGGTGCAAAAGGATCCCTCAAAGTTCTTACAGTAGCATCCAGCATTCATTCATCTGGAATAACAGTATATATAACACACAACTCTTTACATCAGGTTCATATTAACAAATAAAATAATCAAGTTTGATCAAGATATAACATACGATTATCCAAGTCTTCCAGCTTCTACGTATTTACTTGTATTTCCTAATCAACTGCCAGATGTTCACTCAGGAGGCCCTCTAGCTATTGGCATTCCACCACCGCCACTGGTTTTGGGCTTTGCAATATCCACAAAAATAACACGTCCATTCAGAGCCTGCAAGAAATTACCTGTTATTTCCAATTTCTGAGTTAAATAAGCCCAACTTGGAAAAAAGATAAACAAGAAATATACCTTTCCATCCATCTCGGTTATTGCCTTTTGGGCTTCATCTTCAGATGCAAAACTAACAAATCCAAATCCTTTAGATTTGCCTGATACTCTATCCATCACAATTTTAGCTGGAAAGATGAATACTGTTGAGCTCAAAATTGATGAAGCTTGGAGTTTCAAAAGGAACCTAGATGTTACTGCAGAAAACTAGCATAAGAACACCTTCAGTGACATGACCACACTGAGAAAATGCTTCTGATAATCCATCCTCCGTGGTGTAAAATGACAACCCTGAACGCAGGGAGTTGAAAGGAAACAATTTCACAAAAAAAATAAAATGTTCATAGTAATGCACAATATCTTGTTTGCTAGCCAAAAGAGCATTTGTTAGGCATGCACATATACAATAAAATTTTCAGGTATAGTACAATTTTTTTAGTAAAATGATACTATAAGACCAGCCACTCTCATCAAAGAAAACAAGACCAACTACTCTCATCAAATAATGCAATGGTTATTTGTATTGTCCTGAATAATATAATATATCAGCACAATTGGCACTTGTCACTTCCTTACCATCACAATCCCTTATTGGAATAAAAATACATCACTCTTATCTTGAAATGAAGCATTTAAGACAATATCTAAGACGAAAAAAAAGGGAAGTCCCACAACAACAAGTAGCACTGTAGCAGAACACATTATGTTAGAAGATTTCAATTGGGCATAAGAGTTTCAAAGAAAAGTTATTTGAAACTATTTCTCTGGTTTCAGGGTGGTTAATTTTTTTTAAATAGGTCAAAATCTTCATTTGCATTGAATGACAAAGTTATCTCAAAACTCAACTATCTGGAAATCTATTAAGGCATACAATTGCAACAAATCTTCATGGATCAAGAGGATAAACAATATATTTTCCACATTATATAGATCAGATCACAGTCTGCAGAAGCTCCGGAGCAATCAAAATAACTTCGAAACCACAAGTACCTTTCAACAATTTTACTTACCAGGCTTTGGAGAACGTCCCTAACAGGATAAACAGAGATGACCATGAAATCGTACAGAATTTTAAATTGGTCCCAGAAAAATCGCAATCAAAGATTGAGCCAGATAACAGCTAACCCTATCAGCACGAACAAATTCAAAACCGCTTGATTCAAGAAACAAGGTAAAATCACAACCCGTAGCAGCATAGGATAGTACAGAATAACTTGAGAACACGTAATCGATAAGCGTGATTGAAAATAAATAAACAACTGATTGGATACTGAGCAAATTGAATTGCCATTTGACTCGGGAAGGAGGGAGTGAGATAGAGATAGTACCTCCAACGAAGAGCTTAGTAGTTATATCTCTGCAGCATGTGAATAGAACAGGAGGAAGACGACGTAATCCGATGCTTTGGCCAACCAGTCTCTTAACCGCCGCCATGTAGAAAGAAAGGAGAGAAGGACTGGAGGAGTACGGGATGGAGGGAAGAAGAGAGACCGAGCTTAAAAACTACGGCAATTCGGGTTTCTGGGCTCGTGGTTTATACTTTTACACTTTTACTACACACCCGGGCACGCTGAACAGGCCCATATCCAAAACTCCCAAGTAGGCCCATACCCAACAACTCCCAACCAGGCCAAGTGGTAGCTTCTTTTTCTTATATCTTGGATTAATTTTACTATATAATGATAAAAAATATCGTTGAACTCGTAAATCCGATCAAAACACATTGATATTTAAAAAAAAATAAAAAATAGTTGATTTCTATTACAACATGATCTGCTTTAAAAACAATTACCCTATCAAAATACATTGATATTTTTTTAAAATAACTAAATAGTTGTATGTCGATTTCTATTACAACGTGATATGCTTTAAAAACAATTACAGCAGATCCCGGGCACTCGGCAAACAGGTAGCATAAGGAATTACATTAAATTGCTAGACTTTTGATCATTAACAAATTACAACATTCCCGGTTACCTTCACACATAACCAAACATGGTACAGAAAATAATCACAAAACACAAGGCTTCAATCTTCTCAATTACTGCCTTCGAAGAGCAAAACCAGACATTACGACCAGAAACAACAGGATAACAGCAGTAATGAAAGAAGCCACCACAGCGCCACTGGCTTTCTGGCAAAAATCACCAAATTGTTGACAAATAGCGAGCCAATTTGTGTTTGCATTGCCATTGTGAGCTAAGTACACTATGGCAGTAGCTGCTCCACCTCCAGCAGTGGCAAGACTCAGTGCAATCTGCAACAATTAATCATACCATTTCATCAATCTTGAACATTAATAGTGTATAATTACATTTAGACAGTAAGGTTGAGAGAGCAATACAGTGTCCAAGATGAGGAGGAGAAGCCTTGGTCCAGCCACGTGCGGCCGGATGATTGATACAATAGAGAATGGAAGGGAAAGGACCAAGTAGCTTGCAACTAGTGCCATTGCTATGACGAAAAACCTGCAACACACCGAACTCTGAATTAGTCTTGTACATGTGAATATCAATGGCGTTTCTTCTCGATCCTTGGCTAGCGCCTGACTAATTATGTACAAAATTTTGAAGATTTATACGTACGAGAAAGTGGGGAGATCGTCGTAACTAGCTTGGAATTGGAAGAACTGAGTGAAGAAAGGAAGAGTCTCTTCACTAGTTCCCATAGCAGCAGAAGCAGCTAAAGCAGAGATCATAGCACAAATCCTCAAAATGAAGTCCATTATGGCAATTCCCTTCTTGTATCCACCCAGAGCAGCCGCAGTTGTTGCAATGAGAGGCGCCTTTCCTTTCGCCCCCGCGCTTGACTCTGGAACGTCGATGGCCATCGATTCACGGTGCGACATTGTTGGGGGTGAAACAGAGAAGGCAAAGAGAGAGAGAGAGAGAGGCTTGGGAAGGTTGTGATTTGTGTTGGTTGAATAAGAAATAATTCAAAAGCTGCTGATGAAAATGAATGAGGAAATGAGGATTATATAGAGAACACAAACAAAACCAAAAGTAGAGTTGGTTAAGGAGAACAGGTACATAGTTTCCTTCCATCTATGATGTATGCATTAGAAATTCTAATTTTCTATGTTAATGGGGAGTACGTACGAGGAGGAGTTGTTGCTTAATATTCAACGTGATCCAAATTAGCTGGTTCCATTCAACTTATATGTTTGGACTGGGGGTGAGCCCACGTGGGTTTACTTGACAATGGAGGAAAAACCCATCTCACTCAGAAGTTTAAGCCATTGAGTTAGACCTCCCCATGCCTTTTAAATCACACTTCAAACTTTCTATTTTTTCAATGTGAGACTTTGTGTTGGGCTCCAACACTCCCCCTCAAACAAAGTCCCTACATCCTCAAACCCATCACACTTGTCACATCTTTTGTGTGCTCAGAGATGGGAGATCTCAATTTTTTTAACTCACATTCTTTGGGCCCCAAACACACCCCCGCAACCTCGCTATGCTACCATGTTAGGAATTTGGACCGGGGGTGAACCCACATTACATGAGCCGAACACATGTGGGTTTTGGCAATAGAGAAGCCCATCTCACCCAAAAGCTTAAGCCATTGAGTTGGATCTCCCCCATGCCTTATAAATCACACTTCAACTTTATATTTTTTCAATGTGAGACTTTGTGTTGAGATCCAACATTGAATAGGTCTAGTCTCACATAAGGCCCACACTTGGGTCAACAACAAATTGAATGATTTAAATTGTAGAGGTTAAAGTCAAAACTTAAAACAAGACTTTGCTTCGATATCATATTAAGATTAATTATTTTCAATTATTGGGCCCGTACTTGGGCTTTTAAGAAACGTGCTAGCCCATAAATACCAAGAATTTGGGTTAATGTTGGCAGTAAGTAAAGTGGTAAACCACGAAAAGCGGAAGGCCCAATCCGTCAGTTTTTTGCGACAAACACACTGGTAGGCCGGTAGCCACCGGCCCACCAAGGTTAATATCTTACTATTTTTTTTTAATTTTTTTTTTAGAAAAAACTTAATGGTGTTTCCCACCTTATCCGCTCCCCGTCTCTCCGCCAACCACATCGACGGACTTGTCATCTTCTCATATAAAGAAATGAAGAGAGAGAAAAACTGCCGAGGTGTCTACCGGCAATGGCTTGCGCAACGAGGCAACTCCTCCACCCGTTCGGCGTGTGTGCCCGAATGCAACCATCCTCCACTGCAGCCATTTCGCGGTCACTTGTAAAATTCAGTGGATGCAACCAACCGTCCTGTAGGCTGAATGTGGATTCTGTTATTCTGAATCTGAAATCAGTAGCCAAATCGTTACCGGATAGTGGTGGCGTTGTGTCTGCCGATGACAATGAAGATGGAGTCTCCCTGGGGACGATGAAGTTGCCTTCGAATATTGACTTCGATCGATTGGAAACCTTGCTTTTCCAGGTATTAACTCTCATTTGACTCAATTTTGAGTTTGAACATTACTGAAATTCAGTTAGGGTTTGTGGTTGTAGTTATCACAATGTCAAAGCCTCCTTCTAGTGTATATGTTACGCCATTATTGACTTAATTAATCAATTAAGATGAAGCATTTGAAGATAATTTCAACACTTCATTTTTGTTAAACTATGCATTTTTCTCCTTGGAATAATGCCTGATTTTCCTAATGCTTGTACAGTGGGCGAACAGTCTTTGCCAGGGAGCAAATCTGCCACTTCCGGTGCCTTTGAAGGTCAGCTGTAATGTTTGCATGGGATTGACATGCTATGTCAATTATGTGTGGCTTAATGTTTACTTGTGTTTGTCTAGAGTCAACTAGCCTACAAAGGGTAGATAAACTGTCAAAATGCTGCTAAAATGAATTCAGTAATATCTAAGTTTTAATTAGCAGGTTGATAAAATCCCTGGTGGAGCAAGATTGGGTTTCATTACAATCGGAGATGGGAAGACTGAGCTCCTCGTGTACATAGATTGCTTGGTTTTCCCCGCAACTGCTGGCTCTGGTCCAATTTTCCGAGCTATAAGAAATGGAGCTTTAAAAGATAAATCGCCTCCTGGGGAGCCAAGAATCATGAGAAGTCTTCTGGCAGCCCTCAAGAAGTCAATCGAAATTGCTAGAGTTTGAAGTGCTCATTCATTTGAGATGTAATTATATATTTTTTTAACCTGTTACTTGAAGCATGATGAAAGAATGGATATTGGTTATTGCCATAAGAATCAGTCTCTCTTTTTTTTCGGCGTGATTACAAAATGTCTCTTGGTTTGTTGGCATAGGATCATAATCCTTATCTCTCAGTTGGTTTCAAATTTATGCACACACTCACCAGGAAGAGAACTTGTGCTGTCTTTTTATGTTGGAAAATCTTTTATCTGAACTTTGTTTAGTGCCAGCAAGTCTTACCACTTAGGTCAACAACCACTGACATAAGGCTTACCTTTCATCTTTGTGCTCCTCTGTCATTGGAAAGATGTATGTTCTTTTCTAGTGATCTTCTTCCAATTAGGAAGTAAACTAACAAATGCTTAGCAATTAGCAAACAACTGTGGTGTTGGCAGTTTGTCTTATTCAATGCTTTGATTTTCTCTCATAGAAACAATGAAATTATCGCTATTGTATTGACAGAGGACACATAAAGGATGAATTGAACGTCCAGAACTTATATTGTGGCTCTGTGTCTAGATTGATAGACTCATGTGAATCTGAAAATGAAATTCTCTGAGTTTTTCCTTCTTATTCCTAGTCACTGTTTTCTTAGGCTAATTGACCTAGTTAGTAACTTAGAAATGAAATTTGTTCTGGGATTTATGAGTTAATGGAGAGGCAAGAATATTCTGGAGGAAGGTTTGTTATGTGAGAAGGATTTGATGCTATTGTTGTGGGGTCTGGTTATGGTGGTTCAGTTGCTGCTTGTCGAATGTCCGTGGCAGGTATAAAGGTATGTCTACTAGAGAAAGGCAAGAGATGGGAAGGTCATGATTTTCCAACAGTTTGAAAATTATGTCTGCCGTGAGGATGGATGATCGAAACCTAGGCATCAGCTTTGAACATAAGGATGCTCTGTTTCAGGTCATACTTTCTTCTGAACTCATATACCAAAATTATGACAAGTTGGGCATAGTTTAATGTCTCAGCACTTAGAATTCAATGCGAACTAAATGGATTTATTCGTCAAAGTGCAATTCAGTGGAGGGGCTAAAGTTCTTATTGACCACTTCTTCTTGCGTAGGAACTCAAATTGCTTATTTTGTGTGCTCCCTTTGATCCATGCAGAAGATGGATGCATCATCAGGTGCAGGCAATGGAAGTCCATTCTGTTCTTCTTCGTAATGGGTATGCAACTGAGAGTTTCTGGCTTCCAACAGAACGTAATGATTTAATCAGAACTTCACTAGAGGAAGAACGTGATCTTTAATCATATCTCTGGAATGAAAGATACGCAGATATGATGCAATTTTTGTGAGAAAAAATTGGTTTAGTTAAAGCTCAAATAAATCATTAGAACTTCACTAACTCAACTTTGTTTGCAGATATCAATGGCTATGCTAGGCAAAGACAATATCATACCTCTGTTGGAAACATCGAAGGCCAGCATGCGACACCAGATTGTGAAATTCATAGCCCAGTTGATACCTCGCAATGAGAGATGCACCTGCAAGGAATGTGAGGTCTTTTCTGGAATATTTGGGAATGCGATTTGGCATCAAAACATAACCTCAGTTGTGCTTTGCTTGTTTAACCAGTCGTGCAGGGTGTTGCACATGTTTTGTTTTTTTTTAGAACTTACCAAGTCTGCACGACTGGTTAAACAAGCAAAGCACAACTAGGCTTCCCTTTTCACCATTTTTGCACCGCAGAAAAATTTTCGAATCCGGATATATCTTGGACATCAATGGTAACAACTCATATTTGATCCATCCAGAGAGAATGCTACTTTCAACACTATATATCTCCGGCGGACGGAGCCTCCTCGTGACTCCATAGACATCATTTTTAGCGAACAATTACATGAAGTTACACCAGCCTGGTTTCAAGCATGAAAGGGAGGTTGTGACGGGTTTTGGACATTCAGATTTGTTGTTTGGAGAGGAGTCTCACAAGAAGGTATTTCCTCACATTTTTATCACACAAAGTTAGCTGAACAAGGAGGACATAGTCTGATGGGATGCAACGTAAAGAATTGCGATAAAGAGGCCTTAAATTGGGCATGTGATCCTTATGACTATGAAATGTCAGAGAGCTGGTTTTCCCCTTCTGTTTTTTGTTTTCTTGTTCATGTTGTTGATTCTTATGTTTGTTGCATTCTCTATATGTTTAAGTTTAAATCCCCAGGATCGAATATTCGATCATGTTGTTCAATGATGCCATCTTTGTTTTTGGTGGAATCAAATTTGTTCATGTAGCTTTTTGTTCAGTCGTATCTTTGAGGCATATGCCATATAATTAATTGTTCTCTTGTTTATTATAGCTTCACATATAACAGGTTTCACTAGGACTAGCACATCAAGCTCCTCCAGAGTCCATGCCATGTAAGATTAAGATTTTGGTGCCGTATTGACCCAGGAGGTTTTGAGTTTGATTTTCACGAGTAATATCTATTGTTGTGCTTTTGTCACTCTGTCTTCTGTACGTGTGGGTCAGATGGCAGGAGGCACTTGAAAGATGAAATCTTTTTTCATTGGTTTGGATTGGTTAAGAAAACTGACACAAAAATCCATGAAAGAGAGAGAAATGCATAAAAAGGGCAAAAACCATAAAGATGATTTCATCTATGGCGTATGGCATGGTGACAAGTGGTGTCTGCTTCTTTTTGTCTCTTGCGAAGTAGTGCAGGCCTGCGTTTTCCTTGCCTTCGCGTCTCACGCTCTTTAGATTCCGCTAATCAGCCAAACGAAACGACACCGTCAGAGTCCCCAATGCTGTCATGAGCTAAAGCGCACAGAGAGCAAAATATGGGAACTTTCACTCTTCACTGGTATTGTAATCCATTAGTATCTCCTTCAACAATCAATTCCGCTAAAACCCTAGTTCTCTTCAGCAACGCCAATGGAATCCCCAAGCACCTCTCTTTATCTAAGCGCACCTCCCGGTTTCAGGTCCTCTCTTCGCCTTCCAATGGCTCCTCCGGCCCAGTTGATAACTCACCCAGGTTTGACCTTCAATTTTCGCGTTGGGTATTTTGTGATACTCAGAGTTAGGTAGAAACGGATAAGGTTGATGGGTTTTCAAATGTGAATTTTGCGTGCAAAACAATAGAAATAATTGGTTGCTTACTTGAACTTAGATTTCTTGGTTTCCAATGAAAGGATTTGTTTTTACCCAGGTGTGATTGCGTGACCTAATGTTCCTAATCTACGGATTGTGCTTTTCCTTATCGAATTAATTTTCTTGTATACTATGGAAAATTACGTTTGTTGTAGACTTGCAATTAATCTAATGCTGTATGTTTTTATCAGCAACTTTTGTATTATCGAAGGACCAGAGACAGTTCAGGATTTTATGCAGATGCAACTGCGAGAGATCCAAGACAATATTAGGAGTAGACGCAATAAGATCTTTCTCCTGATGCAAGAGGTTTATTATTTCAATTTTTTATTAAATGTGCTGTGCTTGTTTTGGTGTACAAAAAATACTTTTCTTCAAAAAATGTTTAATTTAATCTTTTTCAGTTAAGGCGGTTGCGGGTGCAACAGCGCGACTTAAGAGCATGAAAGTTGTAGATGAAAGTGGAGAGGAAGTGGCAAACGGGATGCCTGACATCCCTTCATCTGTACCATTTCTCCCTCACGTGGTAAGTTTCCAAAACAATTGGACATGGAAGGCAGCTTGGGAAGCTAATGCTCATCTAGGTGAGAACATGGGTACCCACCCAATAGTTATAGAACTGTGTACAATGTAAATAGCAGATAGATCATTAGCATCACAGCAGAATTGTGTACATAAATGGGACTTCGCATGTTTTTCTCTCTTGCATTTTTTCACTTTTGGCCACATGTAGTTTCAGTCCTCAATAAAGATATGACTATTTAATTTTTAACTAACACAAAACATTTTTCATTTTTGAGCAGACGCTAAAAACGCTGAGACATCTCTATTTAACAAGCTTGTCATTCATATCTGGGATAATTGTGTTCGAGGGCTTAATTGCACCAACAGTAAGTTTTGGAAGAGTTTCTCTTTTTCTTTCTTAGAATGCATGTGTATTATTCATGATCACCAGTTGTTGTCTGTCTCAATTTAGTTTGCCATTCTATTTTTGTCATGTACTATCAAATATGAACATATTGATAGTACATATTGATGATCACCAGTTGTTTGAATCTGTACCCAATTTCCCAACAATGAGATAGATAGAGAGATAGTAATTATCATTTTGAAGATAACCCTTGCCATGCCCTAGTGATGGTTCTGGTGCATCATTTGTGAGATCGCAAGAATGAGTTGGGAGGCAAGATAAATATGCAAAATGGTGTCTTTGATAACGTCATAGGTGATATAGATATGTAAGCATATGCATGTTTCCAAATTAATTGCCTAATTCCTTGATCCCATTTTCATTGCAGTTGGAAATTAAATTAGGGCTAGGTGGCACTTCATATGAAGATTTTATACGCAGCATGCATTTGCCACTGCAATCGAGGTAATCACTTTCTTTTCAACTTATTCAAGAAAAAACCTAAAGCAAATGAACTTTTGGCATTACTGGACTTAATGTTTGGTTGTTTAAAGCCTAGAAGTTCAATCGTAACATCTTAATCTCTCAATTCAGTCAGGTTGATCCTATTGTGGCATCGCTTTCTGGTGGGGCAGTTGGTGTTATTTCAGCTTTGATGTTAATTGAAGCCAACAATGTTGAGCAACAGAAGAAGAAAAGGTGCAGATATTGCAATGGAACTGGTATACATCAATTTGGTCTGAGGATCTTTTTTTGCCTGCTAATAGAATTTCTTGTTTAGGAGATATAACGATCTTCGCTAGATGTTGGTACCATTTTGGCAGTGTAGAATGTAGAAATGAAATTGGATTTGTGCAAAAGCGTAAGGATTGTACAATTTGTCCTCAATATCTATACCAAGTCTCTTTTGGCGTATGGTTTTCAAGATCTGGTCTGACAGTTACTACTTACTAATGTCCAGTTACTAAACCATACATTACTTTGTGCATGATTTTTTTATCCTCTTTTTGGATAATGCTATGCGTATTTAAGCTAAGTAATACATATTAGCATGATCCGCTACTAAAAGTCAAGATGAGTATCTTTGTGATGAATTGATCCCTTGAAACTTACATAGATTATGCTGTCTTGACTGTCTTTTTATTCCTTTGAACTTCACAAGACTGGATGTCAATGTTATTATGTTTTACAACCCAACAAGGAGAGCAGGGTTCCTATTCGGTACGGTTACTTCATCTTCCATGTTCTGATATTGTTTCTCTGTCTTTGTGAACCTATGCACAGGATATTTGGCTTGTGCTCGATGTTCTGCGAGTGGTGTTTGCTTGAGCATTGATCTTATCTCGCTCTCAAGTGCCTCCGATCCCCTCTGCGAGTGCCCACAACCCAAAGGTGTTCAAACTGTTCAGGTGCAGGAAAGGTAATTAGACTTGATTTGAAACACATAAACTATGAATTCTGGAAATATGATGTAGCATTTTAAGGCTGCGGTGCTCCATAACTCCATCTAATCAATCTTATCATTTGGTTATGATATCGATGCAGTAATAGTCAGTTGTAGAATGCAACATGTGCATTCATATTGTGGGTCGCAGTTGCTGAGCTTGAGATGGGGAGAAAATAATGGAAAATATAATTTGTATATTGAAAATATGTTCAGACTAGATAGAACTATAAGAAAATAAAATAAAAAAGAAATGTAAATAGCTGTTGTCTCCTATGCATTATTTAGATACTTCCTCGTCGTTTGAGTGAGCGGATGTTTGAGTTCATGCCTGACAACTATTTTTGTTGTTGTAGTCTGTTGTCCGTGAAACACTTTCAGCTGTCGTCGTACTGATGACTTTATTGTTGAATTCATGGATGTTGATTGTCTGATAATATGATAACGTAGGTTATGTGCCCAACATGCCTATGCACTGGAATGGTGATGGCTAGCGAACATGATCCGTGGATCGATCCTTTTGACTAAGGAAGATGGAAGAGCTCAACTTCGGCAGAGAATAAAGGATATATATAATCAAACTCAGACATTGCTCTCCTCCTCTCTTTCTGATGCACCAACACGTATTATTCAACAGATGTTATTATCTTGAGTATATTTGTAATCTGCTTAAACTTGCCCATGGCCCCAAGGAAAATGGCGGAGGCCAATGGTTGTACTCTATGCATTCTAATATAGACAATATATAAAGGAGACTTTGGGACCAACTTGTTACCAGGAAAAAGAGAGTAGTATTCCTTTTCTCGTATGTATCGTTCATACTTCATAGTACAAAAATTCCTTAGTCAGTCATGAGATGTATATGGTCAAACAATGAGAGGCTATATCTCATTTTAAGATGTTCCAGTTGGGTAAATATGTATACGATAAGTCTATATCTATAGGTGCAATGAATTAGCTCAAACTTTGTATGTGATCAAAGTTGGAATAAAATTTGGTGAATGAATATGGCCAGTGGAAAACATTCAAAGAAAATCTGATATCTATTCTCTCATTGTAACTTTACACTTTGGTTTATAAATTCAATGAGAGTTTTTTCAAACATTTTAAAATGTCGGTTGGTCCTGCATGGGTAAAAATTCAACTGATCTAGAGCATTGTCCACTCCTAGACGGCGCCATGACGTTCTAAGTGGTGAAGCATGATTGGAAACTTTATTTAAATAACTTTATAAATGTGAGAATTCACCAACAAACCGACAGTTTGGCCGAGTGGTCTAAGGCGCCAGATTTAGGCTCTGGTCCGAAAGGGCGTGGGTTCAAATCCCACAGCTGTCAAACTTTTTCATTTGTACTACATGAAAAGTCAAATAAGCCCTCCAATCTTTTTTTAAAAATTCAAAATAAACCCTTGGCCCAATATGAAAAGTCAAATAAGCCCTCCAATCTTTTTTTAAAAATTCAAAATAAACCCTTGGCCCAATATGAGTTAGGGCTCATGAAGCCCAAGTAAACCAAGACCTAGTTTTCTTCTCGGACCGGGCTCATGACTCTGGATGCTCCCTTCTCTAAAAACCCATGTCAAAAATATTTCAAAAGCCCGAAGCTCAATGTCACATTAACTGTGATAGGCTCATGACTCTGGATGCCGCCTCTCTAAAAGCCCATGTTGGCGAAACCCTAGTTGCCGACTATAAAACTCTAGCAAACACAGTCTTGACACAGAAATTTACCCTAGGTTGGTTGCGAAGAGAGCGAGCAAAGATGCAGATCTTCGTGAAGACCCTGACCGGAAAGACCATAACTCTCGAGGTAGAGAGCAGCGACACCATTGACAATGTCAAGGCTAAGATCCAGGACAAGGAAGGTATTTACTACATAACTTTTTTTTTTCCTCGATTCATTTTCTTTTTTGCCGTCTTGTTTCCTTGATTTCTGTTTGGATGGCGAGAAATTGAGTAGTTCATTAATATTGAACCTCAACAGGGATTCCACCGGACCAGCAGAGGTTGATTTTTGCTGGAAAGCAACTCGAAGATGGCCGTACTTTGGCTGACTACAATATTCAAAAAGGTGGCTCTCTATGCATTTAGATTTCTTGCGTTTTTGGTATGAGAATAAAATTTAATTTCACTGTGTAAGGCTTCTTTGACTTGTTTAATTGTTGATTGTTGCAGAGTCCACTCTTCACCTTGTGCTGAGGCTTCGTGGAGGGATCATTGAGCCTTCTTTGATGGCTTTGGCTAGGAAATACAATCAAGAGAAAATGATCTGCCGCAAGTATGTTATTCTTATCTAATTGCCCAAAAATAATGTAATTATCTAATGAGATCTTAATGTCATTCGTTTTGGATTTTCATGTTTCATATGCATGTTCAAATAATTTTGTTTGTTAGGATAACATCAGGTCATGTGGCGCTTTATACTAGTTTATGATAGCTAATGATGAAATTATCACCAATGATTGTCTTCTCCTTGCTTAATAATCTAAAATCAAAATTGAAGGGAAAGTAACTAAGCTTTTTTTGCTGGTAAAGTGCAAAAAAGGTTATACGATTTTCCAAGATTTATTTCCATTCTTTAACTTTATCAGCTGAGCTTATTTTTTACATGCAGTTGATTTTCATGGATGGGTACATTAAAATCCTATTCTAATTGTTATTTTTGATTTCGTATGTAGATTGCATCTTGCATTCTTAAGTTATATTTATCGTGGAAGATTAAATTTTTTGTGGGATTGTGTAATCATATTGAAGTTCCTCCTCAGATTGATAGAATTTAAACAATTCAATTCTCTAAAGAGTGTGTCACTTGATTGACTAAATTATTTTTAAAGATGTTCTCTCTTTCCGACTACTCAATTTTTTGCTTGTAATTTGTTTTCAGTTGGATGAAAAGTTTTAGCGGTTACTCTAAGGTCTTAATTTGAGTCTTCTATGTTTGGTTAAACCTTGTGCACCTTCAATTCCTTGCTCAAATGTTTTTGGGGTTGTGTTTTTCTTTTATCGTGTGTGGACTCTAAGTCGAACGCTTTTTTGCGTTTAACATTGCATGGGAGCACATCTGTTTTCCTCTTATTAATTTAACTGAGGGTGTGAATTCTTCATGAGAAAGCTTACTAGGTTTGATAAGTGCAAGGGATTGGTTGATTAATTAAACGGCCTTTTGGCCGTCTAATGACTCCATCCATGTAAGAGTAGTACGGATAATTTGGTCAAATTGATGTTTGATCCTAATTGGTCTCACTTTGATTGATGTAATGAGGGAAAGGAATGTCTGGTTGTAGCTTTGGTCACTATTATCTGTTGTTTCTTAATTTTGTTCCAGTACTGCCTACTTCATGTTTGCTTTTCAGGTGAGCAATTTTTTATTCAGTCTGTGCTCAATTCATATGTATTTAATTTTTGATTTGTAGGTGTTATGCTCGTCTGCATCCTCGTGCTGTGAACTGCAGGAAGAAGAAGTGCGGTCACAGCAACCAGGTGCCTACCTGGCTACCTGCCACTCCAATTTTTTTGAGACGACAACATTTTCATATATGTTTCGCATCACTTCATTTTCTTGGACCTCTTAATGATTATACTCTAGATAGCTGAAGCCTGTGTATTTTCCTTGCAGTTGAGGCCCAAGAAGAAATCCAAGTGAACAATGGTAGTGGCTCTCTATGGTGCCATCAAAGAGGAACATGGTGTTGAGTGTTTTCCATGTTTTATTCTTTTGTGGTGTCAACTAGACATGGATTTGGAGTAAACAATGAATAGCACCGTATTTGGTAGCATTTGTTTTTGTTTCTTTATGCTCTATTAGACTTGGATTTGGAATTTAACAATGAATACCATGTTATTTTGTTGTGCACTATGTATTTGTTCCCCCTCCCTGTTCGTCCAAGTCCTACAACATGACTTATTAATTATCAAGTTTGATAACTGGTTTCCTAACAAGCCTACAGCTTGATGATCGACGTATACATTAATTGTACGATAATTAACTCAGCATAATTTACTCAGCGTAGTCTAATTTAGAAGATGAGGTGAAAAAGGGTTTGGGTTTTCAGCAGTTCTGGCATCCGTGCAGTTTTCATCTACTTATTTTAGCAATGGCACTAAAGTTGACAAGAAATCTTGAAGAACTCACATACCATGCTTACTACAGAAGGAGCAAAAGCAGAGTTGAGCCTGTTGTTGGACTGTCCCCAACCATGCCCCTTCACAGAAGACGATACACATTTACCCGCTCGAAGTGATACATGGCATAATGCTCGTGTCTGAAATAAACCTTGCTTCCAGAGACCCTGTGAGTGTGAGAACCAAAAACACAGACAACATGGAGAAACAATATTAAAAGGACTGATAGAATCGGAACAGTAAAACAGCTTGACCAGCTGCATTCATAATGGAAAGGGGTGTCAGTACAAAATCAAAAGTGGCATGAGCAGCAGCACATGAAGAGTGAGAAAACTACTCAATGAAAGGTTTGCATTACCCATGGAAGTCATGTAGGGACAGCATAGGGTGTTATTCACACTGATAAGGGTCGCATGACTCCAACCTATGGTCCATAATCAAGTAACCTTACAGTATCAATTACACGTGAGGCATGAGAAGGATCTGACGAAGTTGCAAATGATTTCTAAATGAACGAGGAAAAAGAGTCGAGGATTCTACCAACAACCCAAGAAATGAGTATCAGCAAACAACTCCAGTCATCTTCTTGCCGCTGGTCATGCAACTGCATTTAAAGTTCCTCCAGTAAAAAAAAATTATAGAACGAGAAAGTACTCAAGGTACCTAGAACACCGTAAGTAACAATCTGGCGCTCACTGCTCTTTTACGAATCTGTATTGCTTGCTAAAAAGGATAGACATTCTTAGACTTTTAAGACTATATGACGATTATACATTATGCTACCTTCGGAGATGAGTATTACAGAAACAAACTAAACTTACATGTGTATGTCAGGCACATCACCAATAGTCCCCACATGAACAAACCCCATCCTCGAAGTGATGAAACCGATTAGCATCACGGACAATGATCATCCTGTGAGTAATAGCCGATACAAACTTACAAAACGTATGGCAATCACCGCAAACCCGGAGATTTTTCATAATCCTGATAGGAGTTCCCTCGGGTGTGGCAATGAGTCCAAATGCAATAGCCAACCTCTCACTATGTGTATTCAGTATTCCTATCTTGACTTCCTCATCAACGTCATGCAATACAAAGTTTGTATCAGGGACATAACCAGCCAACTCCAACTTCTTGCTCAAACCCCTCAGCATTCCATATATCTCCTTGGCACAGGGATGAGTGTTATCTCCAACACCAAATTGATGAATTTTATTGCCCACCTCAATCCAAGTCCAACCAGGAATTTTCTTCAATCTCCTTTGAGTCATCAGATACCTAATCATCGCCACATCTTCCCACCTACCTGCGTTTGCATATATATTAGAAAGCAACACATAGAGCCCAGGGTTCTGGGGCTGAAGTTCAAGTAAGGATTTTGCAGCCTTTTCTGCCATGTCTACATGCTTATGGATTCGACATGCTGCAAGCATAGCACCCCAAAGACCCTCGTCTTTTTCAATTGTCATTTCCTCAATCAAGTGGAAGGCCTCATCCAGCCTTCCGGCACGACCCAAGAGATCAACCATGCAAGTATAATGCTTCACATTAGGCCTCACTCCATAATCATCCAACATCGACGAGAACAGCTGAAGACCTTCTTCAACCAGGCCAGCATGACTGCAAGCATATAACAGCGAAAGAAAAGTGATCTTATTGGGTGATATCCCACTACTCAACATCATTGGGAACAAATCAAGAGCTTTCCTGCCTTGGCCATGATACCCATATGCCGCAATCATTGCACTCCACGAAATCACATTCCTATTCCGCATCCTATCAAAAATTTTCCTGGCAGAATCAACACTACCACATTTAGAATACATATCAATCATCGCGGTTCCTAAAATAACATCCAACGAAAATCGATTCCTATATATATAATCATCAACAAGCTTGGCTTTATTCATTGCCCCCAACTTGGCACAAGCATAAACGACAGTCACCATTGCAATTTTATCCGGAACGACACCTACGTCTGTCATCCGATCAAACAAAGCCATTGATTCGTTCGCATTTCCACAGTCTGCAAAAGCTCCAATCATGACCGTCCAAGTCACAAGGTCCTTCTTTGGCATTTCATCAAACAGCTTCCTCGCATCCTCAATCACCCTACATTTCGCATACATGTCGACTAGTGCAGCACAAACAAAATGGTCCAAATCCAACCCTGATTTAACAACAAGATCGTGAACAGACTTTCCCATCACTAAATCCACCGATTCCCTACAAGCCCTTATCACGGAAGGCAAAATATAGTTACCAGGCCGCGGGATCCCAAACCTAATAAGCTCCCTAAAAGTGCCAAAACAGTTAGAGTAATCTCCAATCTTAGCAAACCCACCAACTATTACACTCCAAGTAACTGCGTCTCTCTCTTTCATATCACCAAACAATGCATAAGCATCAGTCAATAATTTGTGCTGCGCATATATGTACAGTAGCTTGTTTGCTACATCGAGGTTATGGAGCATGCCACTGGCAGTAACTTGGCCATGAACCTCTCTGATCTGGAGAACATTGTTACACTTTAGCAGCGCAGAAATATAGAGCAGGGGGTCCAGAGATATTGAAATTGGAGACTCTAATGTTGGTGTCTGGGAATTCGAGTTAATGGACGTTTCATGATGAACGCATAGTTGAGGTAAGGTATCTTCCATGGCTGCGACCGCTGAAGCTGAGAGGAATCGAAGGTTTTCATGGTTAAAGACGGAGGAGCATTTCCTTCTGAGTTTGAACATCGGTGCTTAACGACTAGTTTTGGAGCATATGTTGGCGACCGGCTGTTTTATAAAGACATTGTTTATAAATCCAAAATATTACATATTTATAATTAAATCATTAAAAATAAATAGATTAAAAAAATAAGCTTTGTTAATGGAAAATGCTCTGAGACCCAAAATGTTAATTTCCATTAATTTGAGATTAAAATTAGAATTGGAGTGTGGTAAGTCCTTGAAAATGTGGGATATCATAAGTTCACTCTCCCGTCCGACAATTTTGACGTTGAAATTCTCCTTGCGCAGATAACTGTCACCAACATAGAGTGGACTGTGTTGACGACAGTGCATAACCTTCACGGTGCAGGCTACAGCTCAACCTGCCTCGGGTTTTCCCTGTCGAAACATGCTAGTTCGACTGTTATTCACATGGGAACGAAAACAAGGGCTTTATATATTGTAAATGTCATTGAATACTTGTCAAGCAAAAGAGTATAAGACAGTAAAGTGATGCGTCAAATGAATGAAAAGGTTCAGTTTTTCTCTTGAAGTGAATACATAACATAACACAGTAAATTACTGACCAGAGACTGAGTGAGTAATTCTTCTGTCTCATGTACATCCATCCGCCTTAGGCTAGACTGCTAAATCCCATCTAAATCCCAAGATGGGATTTATTCACTAGACAAAGAACAAGCAATACATTCTCCACCCTAGGTGTACATCTTGACATTTTTACCAGACATTAATGTGTACACTAGTAATACAAATACAGATTGAATTTCCACAGGGGGACATGAAGTGAAAGAAACGCCAGGCCGTCAGTTAAGTTGGACGAGGGGTGACCGTGGTATCAAAGAAGGCTTCAAGTCCTTCCCCTCGAATGATTCGTATGAATTATTTTCTCTGAATTCCTCGAGAAGAACTTCCATTGGCATGGCTCGTAGCGATTCAATTGTTACCTTACTAGGGATGTCTGGTTCACACCTTATAGGTGTTGTTCCAGTAGGCTCATAATCCTGCAAAGTGTTGGGAGGTGAATGTAGTTAAATTTTGTAATAGTTGGACTAGTGAATGCGCAGAAACATTATTTGATTTTCAAACATAATAGCAGAAGATGAAACTTTTTATGCAATATAACCAGTTACAAGCAAGATCTGCATACCATGTATCTCCCTTGGAGAGTCTCCTGAGCCTTTGTTTCAATTGAATGGGCTTGGTCGGAGTGATCCTCCCTGAAGATCTTAATGGTATTTGCATGAGCTTGAACAACCTCAAATATTCCAGATATAGATCCCCGCTCCTGTTCTGAGACACCTGTAGCCAAACACCCCATGTAAACAAAATGTCAACTCAAACATGAGCCTGTATGCCATGTATGCATATACACAAACTAAATATGTCATGCAATTTGAGCAAATTGTTTTTAGGGTATATGAAACAATTAGATCAGTCATGGCCCCTTAAGTCATTCAGTAGAATAAGCGTGTATTCTTATGGCCAAAACAATCTTCACATCTAATGGAAGACCGTAGGGAACTCATCATCATTGAGTCTGCATACCAAACCCACAAATTCATCACAGACATAATGTGTCTGCTAGTTAATCAATTATGATTGGAAATTGAAAATATTCCAAACAAATTTTGATACGAATTGAAATCCCATGCGACAGATGCCACGATTAAACAGAATACTCACTGTCAATGTGCTGAATGACATCTTCGTTATTCTTTGTCACGTCTTCCTGAGCTACAACCCGTGCAGAGTCAATCTCAATAACATGTTGTTCATTAATATCTGAAGCATTCCTGTACCGTAGCATTTAACATGGACATGATAAGAAAGATATGAGACTAAACATGGATCAAACACGAGATTAAAAATGACAATAGCTTTTGTAACAGTCAGTGCGACCAGATCACAGAACAATGACATCATAAATCAGTACGGAGAGAGGATGTTTCCCTAACAAACATGCTGAGAGCATTACATTACAGAGATGCTTGTCAAACAGAGAAATAGCTATTCGCATCTAAATGAAGCCAACATTTCTTATTCTGCATAAAGGTGTTGCCATACATGTTAACATACAAGGGGGGGAAAAAATGAAGACACTGATCTCTAACCTGATGACTGAAACCACTGTGTCCACGTGCTTATTGTTTGCCTCGTTCACTGATTCATGTGTCTTAGTCCAATGCTTGAAAGCTGATTCAGCTGTGCTTACACTAAAACAAAAAAGGTAAGGTCAATTTTTAAATTGAAAATTAAAATAGGATCCAGACACATTGACCGCATCGCATTCTAAACTTACCTTTGCTGTAGTAGTAACTCCATACGACAATGCTTGGCAGCAGAGTAATCTGCACAATCTGTAGCATCAGTCTCAGCTTGCATCAAAAATTCATTCCATTTTCGTTTCGCATCTGTAGTAATATTGTCCATGGATGCAATATGCCCATCCAAAAATGTATTGTTTGTAACAGCACTTTCTCGGAGATCAACAAGCCTTGAATCCACCTGTCAACCCATTGCCACGATATCTTGAAGTGAGGGGGGGAAAAAAAAAAACAACAACAACAAAAGAAAAGAGGGTGAGGCAGGGGGGAAGGCATCTGAGCAAACCAGTTTTTTCTGCCGCCGGATGTGACTAGAGACCAGATCGGTCATATCAGCAATAAGCTTTTCTGCCTCAGATTTAGACTGTTCCTGGATATGATAAACTCATGTGTCAGGTACTTCACAAGACACGCAGCACTAAACAAACAATTAAATCATACCTCATAAGCCTTTTGAAAATCAGTAATGTTCTTCATTTGAACTTCACCAGCTTGTGCTGTGTGATTCTCAAGTTTTTTGGACTCTTCATATAGCTTACTAAGAAATTTGCTAGTATATTCAGTGATGTCCTTTGTGTGCTCCACACTCACATTGAACCTCTGTTCAATTCAGTTTTCATAAAAGAAACAAGAATTAGCACACATATATCTTTAAAAGAAACAACCATACATCCATACTGAAAACTGGAGAGAATCTCAAGGAAATACTTGTATATACATCTGGTCAAAACCTAATATGGTATATTACACTGAGCGTATATATTACACATAGAAAATACAAAACAAAATAAGGACAAGCCTACCCCCCCCCCCCAAAAATAGACTATTTGTATATACATATGGTCAAAACCAAATGCGGTATACTATATAGAGCGTATATATTACACATAGAAAGTACAATACAAAATAAGGAAAAGCCTAAACTACCCTTAGAGACTATTTACACAATAATATGCTACCACATACCTCCTGTGCACAAGTGTGCCGTTGTTTGTAACCACTAAAATAAAATTTTTTTCAAATATATATAATTTTAACAAAAGTATATTAACATTTTAGAGAATAACATTTAAGCAATCAAGATTTCAAAGTGCTCATTTAAGCAATCAAGATTTTAAGTGCTCGTATGTCAGCTATATGTCAGTGTTCAACCAGCATACAAAAAGAAAAAAGTCAGAAAACACCAAGGAACAAACCTGCCGCAGCTCCCCAGCAAAAAGAGCCATTTCTCCCTGGTGGTTTGAAAGAGTACTTTGAAGATCATCAAATATAGAAGCTGCTTGACCAGTCTCAGATGCTAGCAACTGTTATAAAACCACCTTTAATACAAATAAACAGCCAAACAGATAAATAATGAAACAAACTCAATATTTAAGCTACCTACTTCTTCAACAGAATTTGCATTAGAAGAAACCAATGAAGAAATTTCCTCCAAACCAGCATTGGAATTGGCCTTATGCAGGCACACGACATTTTGCACTGCCTCAATGTGGGACATGTACAAAGCTCTTGAAAATGTCAATTTCTTCTTCAAGTCTATAACTGCCTGAAGCCAGTGATATGTATACCAAGGACAACATGAATAAGAAGAAATTAGTTAACCCTAAATACCATCCAAGAAACTACAGCATAAACATATATAACATCAAGTTGGATACTGATATTGGTGAAAAGGAACTGCTCAGAAAATTGATGGTCCAAACATATTCAATACCTTGTCATGTATATCCAAAAAAGAAGAACATAGTTTCTCAACACATTGAAGGTGTCCATTTTGCCGGGACATTGATTTCTCCACCATATTGCAAAGAGAGCCAATTCGATGGGAAATTTCCCCTTGAAAGTTGGTCACCACAGCTCTGTTATCAGCATTCAGTTTGTCCTCTCTGCCTATAAAGCATTAATCAATTCAGACGAATCTCTGAAAACTGACAAGAACTTAAAGAAACTTATTCCAATGATACGTACTGATTTTCAGAAACAATGATGCATTATCTTGATTAGCTTTCTCCAAATCGGAGCGTAAGACACAAGCTTGATGAGTCAAAGCATTTTCTGTTCAGAAATCCATAATCGTCAATATACATAGCCTCACAACTCCAAAAAGAAACATAAAAGAAAAAAGACATGCCTGCTTTTCTCTGCTCTGAAATAATAAAATCCCTCTCCTTGAGAGCATAGCGACACTTCTTCAAGTCTTCCTCAGTATTTGCGAGCAATTTGTTGGTTTGAGTCAAGTTTTTCTGCATTAGTTTCTCAGGTTCAATAAAAATAATTGCGTAAACAAAAAATAAGAAAAGTAGTGTACACTCCAAACCATACCTCAGTGGTATCAAGTTTGCTACACAGATCAGAGCATTGTCGAATCTGGGCAACATATTTCTCTTGCAGCTCCTCAAGTTGCTGTTAGCAGAATATTATTTAAATTCAGTGAAATGACACAAACAAAATAAAGTACTGATAGCTATTTGGCTAAGAGAACTTTTTCCGGCACACTAACCTTCTGGTTAATTTCTATGGTAACTCCCATTTGCTCAATCTGATCTGACATAGCCTAAATACAAAAAAAGATAACATAAGTTGAATCCATGAGTCTGTGACAGGCAATTAATTAGAGAATCCAGGTACATAAACATCTGGAAAATAAATAGAATAAGGATTCAATACCTTCTTTTCACTCTCCTCCTGATAATATCGTTCCTTAGGGATATACACACCATCTTTCTCACGTGCAGCATAAACCTCTGGAAATAATAGCAGCATCATTCATTGTCCAAAATTCGTGGTGCCATATACCACACAAAAATGCGTGTACAATTACATTAAAAGGGCAAAACAAGACCAAAAACACCTACCAGCTTTGAGTCGTTCAATTTCCCCATAGAGATCCTTGATAAGAGTTGATTTCATCATCTTTTGGTTGACCTGCCAACAGCCATAACAAACAATCAGCTTCTTACTGGAAATACATCTATTTTTTACATAAACTGAGATAATTCATTTAAGCCGTAATCTCTAACCATGTATCATTGTCTACAAGTAGCACACTTACAAGTGAGAACAAGCAACTGTAATATCCATTGACAAAACTCCACTAATCTTAAGTTCTTATATCTTAACAACCACCACCAAACTTGAACAACAAGCAAAAATAACCCACTGCTTCCAATAACCAAAAAGCATAACCTTGCTATGCACCAATAGTAAACAATGCAAAATTGGGAAAATCAGAATCAACAAGTATTTCCAAAAGCAATGCCAACAAAACATACCTACATAGACCAAAATTTTTGGCATGTCAGAACCGTAAATAAGCTTCTAAAGGGAAAAGGTTGATCAAGAGGGAAAATAAGATTGCAATGTTCATAATGTAAGAAAAATAGAGATCGACAATTGAAGACCTGTTGAACCCTTGGGCTCATCCTCAACATAGCTAACCATTCATCAAACCTAGTTTAGATAGGTAAACAGAACCTAATGTAACAGAGAGTGTGAGAAACTATGTTATACCACGTAACAAAACAAAAAAGAAAACAGAGTACATATAAGAAATATACTCGAGAGGTATTGAATACAACCTCAGGTTTATTTCTAATATTTTTTGCCCTGTGTGCATAATCCAAAGTACTCAAAGTCTCTTCCAGACAATGGACTGCAGGAGACACTGTGGCTATAATACATGTTTTGGTTCTTCCACCGAGTGAATCACGAAGCAATCTGGTAAGCTTGCTATCCCTGGATTCCAGTGCAAGTAGGGAAAATAGAGGTCAGAAGAGAAAAGAGTAAAGGTTCCAGGCACAGAAATCACACTATGAGTTCAAACCTGTAGGGAATGTGCCCAAGATGCTCCACAAGTGCATTGATCACTCTGCCCAGGGTGAGTAAGCTTTTATTGATTTCACCAGCTTCCCTTGCACGACCCTATAACAAAGATGTAAAAATGCATGGCTCAAGTTGGAAAAAAAAAATTGCTTCTTACTGCAAAGACCAAATTGTAACGGATTTGCAGTCTAAGATTATCTACCTCCCTAGCACCAGAGCGAGATATATTTTCAGAGCCAGCCAGATCAACCAAGTTTAGCTTGCCACATTTGATCAGTTCTTCACCCTCTGGAGTCGCTTCCTTGATATGTATGGTAATGGAAAACAAAGAATGCGACCGACTGATAGAGGAAACCAACTTTTTATAAGGATGGGATTTGTTGTACTGTTTTAAGATGAAAACAGCAAAAGAAAAGTTACCTTGATTGCTTGTTTAACAAAGTTTCTGCAGTACGACGTTTTGCAGAACCTCTTTCCAGTAAAGTAAAAATATCACTTGCACTTGTTACAATTTCCTCCTCTAGACCTCTCACAAGAACACCACCTTTCCCATCCTCCATGAGAGGCAGCTGCTTTTTTTGCTTATCCTCTGAAGCAACCCTAGAGATTTCTTCAGGCGCAAGCAGATCAGTGATCTCTTCATTGTACAATTCTAGGAAGGCAACTTTCACACTGTATTCTGCATTCTGACCCTCAAGAGTATCAAAAATTTGCTTGACAGCTCTAGGTATGACCCCCGCTTCAGGTGGCAATTCTCCATTGGGACCACTCTGTAGCATTTTTAAATGACACCAATAATCAAGATGTTAATAATTAACATTTTTAATTATCAACAAGAACATAACCGTGAAATCAATGTTCCATACCTTTGACCTTTTGCATTCACCTTCCATCGTGTATGTTTTCCCAGTACCAGTTTGTCCATAAGCAAATATTGTACAGTTGAAGCCTTCTAACACTTCATTCACTATTGGGACCACTGCTTGCCCGTAAAGATCTTTCTGCTGAGCTGAAGGGCCAAAAACCTGCATAGGGCTCATAAAACACTTCAGCCGGTGGGATTTAATCCAACATGTAAACACATTAAACATATTGGCAATCGTAAAATGTTCACCAAGGGAAACCTTCTGAGAGGGTACTAGCATGCAAGGAAGCAGGTGAATCAAAAAGTTCTTATATATGGTAGAAGGACAAGGTATTTTGCAGGTGGTCGCAAAGGTCGTCGGTATAGCCAATTAAGTACAGATCTTAAAGCTTGAGCTCTCAACAATATTCTAAAGGGTTAACAACTCTCGTGCACAAGGTTCCTCAGTGGCTGGGGTAGGGGGCATGCAAGATGTATGCAGCCTTCCCCCAGCATAATATGTGGAGAGACTGCAATGTAACTTAGATGTCATTGGTTCAAGCCCCGGAAATGGCCTCTTCACATATTATGCAAGGGGAAGGCTGCGTACATCTTACATGTCCTCTACCCGCCCACTGCGAGAGCCTTGACGCGGAAATTATTGTTGTTTAGGTTACAATAATGAAGGACCAGATTTTGAGCAATGACGAAGATATTTTATCTTTGGGGTTCCATTCCAGAATTTAATATAAATCCATCTCTGAAATGTGCTGCCATGAGTGACAGAGCTAAGCACAAAAGTTTGTAAGGATCCACAAACACTAAAAAAATATATATATGTTTAGACACAAGTAAGACTGTCCGGACAAGAATACCAAGAAGCTGTGTTGGCGCATGAGAGAGAGAGAGACTTCTAGCAACCAAAAGACTACTTCTTGAAAAAGGAAAACATTTTATGTGTATGGTCAAATATCACGAAATGATATCTTCAAAGTAAATTCAGTGCCATACAGAAGGACAAGTATAGCAGTGCAAAAGAATGGACTATTAATTGAACGACATGGAAAAGGCTTAAAGAAAACAGAAAAGACGTATATCTGCAGTATAGAACCATATCCACGACATCAATATTAACCATTTAAAATCCGAAAACAAAATTATCCAAGGATACCCAGTAAATAAAAACCATTACTGGAAGCACGTTGATACTAATCAAGACCCAATTTAAAGAACATCACCACTTCTGCCCTAAATTCAGTGTATTCAAGCAAACAGCCACGCATTTATCAAACAAACCCTAAATAACTTGTTTTCCACCAGACAGAGAACTATAATGCAAACAAGCAGAAGTAACACTAACACCCCTAGCAGCTTTAATCAAACAGAAATCATAATATCGTAATAAAAAAGAGAAGAAAACTCAAATCACCTTATCAAAGGTAAAAACCCTATCGAAATGCTTCCCAGCAATATTCTGAGAAACAGAGACCTCTCTCTGGTAATCATTGCAAGTGACAACCTGCGGCGCATTGTTCCTCAATTCACCTTCACTGAATGGCCTAAAAAGCATCAAAAAAAAAATAAAACAACTAAGAAATTGCAGAAGTTTAACCACGGTATACAACAAACCGAAAGCATGATCGATCTGAAAGATCCAGGAAACATTACGAAGGGGCAAAAAACCCTAATTTGACAAAGTGAATAAAAGAGTCCGTATGCCGATATACGAAATACCTGCAACGAAGGAGAACCTGGACGTTGACTCCTTTCTCTTTCTCGTGACGGCCCGACATTTTTTATCGGCGAAGAGAGGGAGAATCGCACTCGCCGATGGTGTTGGTGGCGGTGTTACCGTTAGATCCACTATTCAAAAACGCTATACGCTTTTTGTCTCTCCGTCTCTCTCTATCGACTGTGAAATATGGAGAGAGCGGGCTAGAGACGCGATATTTGAATTTTCCGACCCCGCTCGCTTGGTGCGTGCTGGACGGCTAAGATTTCAGGATTCAGAATCGTGTCGTATATGTGTTTTGTTGAGATGCAGGTTAAACTCATGTGACTAGATTACCCCTCTTCTTTATACGCAATGCCAGTTCAACCCTAACACGCATGGAAATATGCATACTGGGCCGAGCCAGCCTAGACAGCCCAGATCCACCGTCAGAAACTTCTTTTTGCAGAACTGGGCTTAACCAAACCCAATATAATAGAAAGCCTTATCGAAAATCCCTACTCATATCCATTATATTGTCCGCTTTGAGTTTATCGGTTCCCGTAGATACATTTGGAACGCACGGCTTTATTCTTTTCTAAACCGTTTCACTTAATGGTACTTGGACCCAAGAGAAAAGGCTCATCCAACAGGACCGAGACAATCCTCTGATGTCATGTTGAGAATCTCAACCTTATTCACATCCATGATATTATCCGTTTTGAGTTTATCAATTCACGTTGATACATAGAATCCGCATAGCTTTATTCCTTCTTGAATCGCTTCACTTAATGATACTTGGGCTAAAAAAAAATTGTCGCATGCATGTGAGAAGGGAACTGTCTCATGTAAACCCACGTCACTTGGCCGCAATGTAGGACATATCAACTTGTAACAAGTCTGCTAGAAAACAATTGATAGACGGAACCCTCGACTGATGGATTGATTTTATTTATGTTTGCTTTGTTGCGTGTGTATACCTACCAACTTAACTCGATGTGATATCACAATATCCAAATCCCATTTGGGTTTTGGGTTTGCATTGATGCAAATAGACTATTTTGGCAATATCGTACCCGTATAACATTCATGAATACTTTAGGACAACGTGAACCAAAATGTAACAAAATCTGTATTTGCAAATGAACTTCCTAATTGAGAAATTGAAATTACCCTATCGACATTGATAAACAACACTATTAACACTCGATAATTTATAGGAGTATTAGTTTTCTATCCTATTTTTTGTAACCGATAAATGTATCATACAAATTTACATTTTGAATATTCGATGTATATAGATTTACACTCGTATCATTAAACTTGTATGCAGAGAAGTTTCTCACCTAATAAGAGCTGACGTGATAATTTTAACCAAAGCACAGTATGTGACCACAAAAATATTATTCTCAATGGAAATCAAATTCATGACATTTTGAATCTATACGATTTGATCCCAAAGAAATTCATTCTCTCCTCCTCGCTAGCGGTTTTTTTTATTTTTTTTATTTTAGTCACTATGAAGAAAATTTTGAAGATAACACATGGTTGGAATGAAATTTTAAATTGGGCAAGCAAATAAGCAATAAAAGGAAAAATTTCGGGGCTCCGGCTCTCATCTCTATGCGGTATGCACGGAACATGACTACATAAATTCACATTCATTATCAAGACGTTCCTTTCTACTAACATTGTGGGAAACATTTAATACCACCCAATCAGAAACCAACACGAGTAATCCGATATTTAATTAGACAATCCACGACACCTAACATCGGATCAACAATACGCAAACGGTTCATGTCATAACCATAACAACCGGCATGGAAATTTTATTATATAAAATTATTTGTTTATTTAAACCTAAGTTTATATTTCAAATGCAATATATTTCACTTACATGCTCGTTACCAGCACCTAACATGCGATGTCAGTCCATACAGAGAGTAGGTGTCTTCATAGAAATAAGGTAGTTGTGTAGAAAGTTATAAATGCTTGATAACTATAGCATAGAGACGGTTCAAAATAGGCTGGGTGAAAGTTGAATCTACGGACATCATTAATATATGATCCGTAAATGTTAAGAAACTCAATATTTTTTTTTCCTAACTATTCCAAATGTTAATACTCTACATGTCTCGCATGATCCATATGAAATCGCGTGCGTCTATTTTAGCATTTGGTATAAATGAGATATAAAAAATACTGGGATCCGTAAGACTAGTGTGGTTGGTCTGAGACTCCAAAGATTTGTACATTTAAGTGACATGCACCTACAAACACTACATTTGCCTATAAATTCATACCCCAAGTGCACCATAAGACCATCACCTTTTTCTGGCATTTCATTTACTATATACTCTGCTCTTTTTTTGACTAAGGTAATAATGGAGCCCAAGAGCAGAGCAGTTGGTGGCACCGAACACAGTTGGTGTTCAGCCGTGCCCGGCGGCACCGGCATTGCTGTTTTGGCCATCCTCACCTCAAAAGTTTCGGAGCTATTACCTCTCCAAAACGCCCTCCAGAAACTCCAACATTCCCATCCTATCCTTATGTCAAGACTCCTTTACAACCCTGCTTTGAACACTGCTAGTCCCTTCTCTTTTATCACTTCTCCTAATGCTTTTATTCAACTCAAAACATTTGATCTCGCATCAACTTCTGATATTCTTGAACATTGTCGTTTAAATGCCGACCCCGAAACCGAACCAATCTCTCCCTTTCATGTGATTATGGAGCATGAGCTGAACCTGAACAGCTGGTGCAGTAGTACTGATATTAGCAGCAAAAGTGACTTGTTTTATGCCACCAACTATGCTTTGGAGGATGGGAAGTGGGTGCTGGTGCTCCGGCTTCACGTATCGGCCTGTGACCGGACCACCGCTGTGTCATTGCTGAAAGAGTTGTTGATGTTAGCAAGTGGAGAGGAGGGTGGTGGAGGAGGTGTAGAGAAGGAGATGTGTAGCAAAGAAGAGGTTGGTTTGGGAATTGAAAGTCTGATTCCTAATGGGCTGGCTAAGAAGGCTCTATGGGCTCGTGGGATGAATATGGTTGGTTACTCTGTGGATTCACTTCGGCTGTCCAACTTGAAATTCAACGATGTCAAATCACCAAGGTATTCTCAAGTGGTGAGGCTGCAGATGGACCAGTTCGAGACTGAGAGGCTTGTCACTGTAAGTTATTGATTATTATTAATGCCAATTAATAACAAAAATATTAATCCCGACTATCTAAATGTTGAGATGGACGTATATAATTCATATGAAATCGTGGGTCCCACATGATTCATATGAAATCAGATGCATGGATTATGTGCATCCATCTCACCATTAGGGATAACTAAGATAAAAAATATTGGGATTCGTAAGACCGTTCAATTAATAGATACAAAGTTGGTGATGTTTGATTTTATTAGTTTGTTGTGGAATTTTCAGGGTTGCAAAGACAGAGGAATCAAACTATGTGGAGCACTAGTTGCTGCTGGACTAATTGCTGCTCATAGCTCTAGAAGTCATAAATATTATAAGCAGAAGAAGTATGGAGTTGTAACCCTCACGGATTGCCGTTCAATTTTGGAGCCTCCCCTGTCCAGTCATAATTTTGGTAAGCCCTAGATTGTAGATACGGGTTAAGAGTCATTGCATTGCAGTATAAATTATTGCAGTTTTCGGTCATTTGAATCATGACCTCCAATATATTTATCAATGTAGGGCCCACAATTTTTTTTTGGGTGTTTTTAAAATTATTTTCCTCAATCTTGCATAGTTGCAGTTAATGATCAATTGATGAATGAACAGAGAAGTCTGCCTTTTGTCACACTGACTAGTTGTTATTTTTATTAACTCAACTATACAGGATTTTACCATGCCGCCATCATGAACACACATGTCATGAAAGGAACAGAAAAGCTATGGGAATTAGCGACAAAAGCATACATGTCCATGGCAAATTCCAAGAAGAGCAACAAGCACTTCTCAGATATGGCAGACCTGAACTTCCTCATGCGCAAGGCCGTTGAAAGCCCTGGACTGACCGCCGCATCCTCCTTGAGAACATCAGTCATCTCAGTCTTTGAAGATACCGTGGTCGATGACACTCGCAAAACCCTAAAAGAGGCGGTTGGGCTTGAGGACTACATGGGCTGTTCTTCGGTCCATGGCATTGGGCCTTCTATTGCTCTCTTTGATACGATACGGGACGGACGGTTGGACTGCGTTTGCGTTTATCCGGCGCCGTTGCATTCGAGGGAACAAATGGTTGAGCTGGTCGGGAATATGAAGAGGGTTCTTGTGGAGGGCTGCAACGACGTCGTAGTGTGAGAATAAGGGATTTGGTATTGTAGTGGGCTTTGGGCTTTCTAACCATTTGCTTATGCACTTATGCAGTATGGGCATCGACATATAAAACCCATTAATTTTTATAGTTTATTTTATTTGGCATGATATATTATTAAGACAAAACTCTGTGTCTGTATGGGCGTTATATATATATTAAAAAATGAAGAAAACTCTATCCTGCACTGTGGTGTTCTTATCCAATCAAAATAAACATGTTTGGCAGTGTGTTTCAACAGCGTTCAGTTGCACCGCACCTTACAGCACCACAGTTTTTTGTGACACGCCAAACAGCTTTTGCGTTCCAACTCACCTCACAGCACCACAGTTTTTTACCTCACAGCACCTCACCACACCTCACAGCACTCCCAAACGCTTACAATATATGTTGAATTGTCCTAGGTAATCAAATTAGGTCAATTATTTTATTTTAGATTAATGTACAAGGTAAACGTTAAATGATTTTATATTAATATTATTAGTCATCTAATATAATCGTAATTTAGATACGCCAAACGCACCTCACAGCACCGCACCACAGTTTTAAAAATGATACGCCAAACAGTTTTTTGCGTTCCAACTCACCTCACAACACCACAGTTTTTTACCTCACTGCACCTCACCACACCTCACAGCAGTTGACAGCACTCCCAAACAGGCCAATATGGTTAGTAGCAATATTTCTGTACTTTTTTTTTATCTGAAATGTTGTGACAAAGTACAATACAAGGGTGGGGTATTATGCATTTTACCTTAAATAGAAATATTTAGATATCTAATTGTTTTACAATTAAGTAATTCTTGCAGATGCTTAATTCTTTCATATTTACATTACAAAATATATTACATATTTAAAATAAAATAAAAATAATTTCTTATTTAATGATTTTATTTTTACACATGCTAAATCTTTTAAAACAATTACATATGTCAAATTTATTTGTTTATTTAATTATTTATACACCTGTCAAATTTATTTATTTAATAATATTTCAAATTTTATGCTACTTATGTTTCGTGCTTCAAAATGGTGCACCAAACGCACTGTATAGGCATTGGGCAGCCATCCATGCATATCCATCAAATATCAACCGCTGGATCATGAGGCATGACTCGCGCGTAGAGGCAAAATCCAGGAGATGAGATTTAAGAAGCGGACAGGACCTTTTGTTATTTTCCTTTCATTTTCAGAAGCGTACAGGACCTATCAAAATTCAAATGTGTACTGAAGTACTACTATAACATTATTGTCGTTGTTTTATTTGGCAGAAATTCAAGATCTATAACATTATTGTTGTGGTGGAGAACTGGAGATGGAGAAAACCATTTTTGTACTGGTACATATCAATAATTGAAATTGTACTCGTCACACCATCTGAATTTAGTTGCAAGGGTTTCAAGTGCAGGTTCTTCAAATTCTTCTATCCTCAGTCACTACTCCTGTTGAACCCAAATATGTCCAGCGAAGACACTAACCCAGAAACCACCGAGCCCACGGCTCGAGCGGTTGGAGGGACCGAGTATAGCTGGTGCAAATCCGTCGTTACTGGCACTGGCATCACGGTTTTGACTCTTCTCTTCTCAAAACCCCCAGATTTTCCATTTCTCGAAACAGCCCTCCACTACCTCCAAAATTCCCATCCTATCCTCCGCTCCAAGCTCCGTTTCGACCCCACCACCAAGAACTTCTCATTCGCCACGCCATCCGCAGCCACTCACAAAGAAATCCAGCAGTTCGATCTGTCATCGACGAATGAGATTCTCGAGAATCTCTCAGGCTTCGATGCGCACATTCCCCCTCACCATCTGATTCTAGAGCACGAACTTAATCGGAATACGTGGCTTAATCCGAACCATCCACTGGAAAGTGAATCCGATCTTGACCATGACTTCGACCTCTTCTTTGCCAGCGCGTACACTCTAAGCGATACGCAGTGGTCGTTGGTGCTGCGGTTACACACTTCAGTGTGTGACCGCTCGTCGGCGGTGACTTTACTGAGGGAGTTGATGAAATTGAGCGGTGGGGGAGACAGAGGGATACAAAAGGAATATGAGAGCGAAGGGAAGGTTAGTTTGGGTATTGAGGATTACATTCCTAATGGAAAAGATAGAAAGCCGTTTTGGGCGCGTGGTATGGATTTGCTTGGGTACTCTCTGAACTCATTTAGACTGGCAAATTTGGAGTTTGTGGATGCTAATTCGCCCAGATATACAAAGATGGTGAGGTTGCAGATGAACCCAGATGACACTGAAAGGCTTGTTGCTGTAAGTGCCTTGCACATTGATTTTTCAATCTGTAGCTTAATAGCACAATTCAGTAATTCACTATATTGTGGCATGAATTGGATTACAACTGTTGTGCATTTCCTGGTCATAGAAGTTCATTATCTATTAGATTTGGTCCATTATGCTGTTCTTTTATGATGGGTGGTTGTCACATTTAAGTTTTCATCCTTATTAAAGTCTGTTGGAGAGATGGCTTTATTGAGCTTTCTGAGAGGGTTGGGCCTGCATAATCTTGTGGTCATTTAATCAGTCATCGAACAGGAGACATTATTTCTAAGAAAGTACGAGAATTTATTCACTTGCAGGTCGATGCTTGTCAATTGTCAAAACTTTCGGCTAAATGCTTCCAGTACATTTATGGAACAAAAAGGAACAGTTGTGGAACATTTGCAGGCCAATATCTTAAATGTTTTTACATTGCATCCTTAAAAAATGTGTTTCCTTGGCTTTACATCTCCATTTGACTGGTGAGGGAAGAGCTCTTTATGCATTGATGTTTGTACATCCTCTCGTCATAGATTGGATTAGTAAATAACAACGTTTATAAATATCATGTTTTAGTACATATGTGTGACATGCAGTGAATGAGAAAACTTTGCTTACATTTGCTGTAGAAATACCCTTTGATAATGAATTTGAAATATGTACATAATGCAGCATGATTACACTTTTTTGAGTCAAATGTCATTGTTTTATGCTTTCAACCATTTTGGACCCCCTTCTCCCAATTGTAAGGACCCCCTTGAATTACATGTCAAGCTCTATCCTTTTGCGCTGTAAATTGTTGAATTTGATAAATTTAGAAGGCAATCCAATGTTTACAGGGTTGCAAGTCAAGTGGGATTAAACTCTGTGGTGCACTGGCTGCCGCTGGACTTATGGCTGCACGTTCTACTAAAGACCTTCTTGAACACCAGATGGAGAAGTATGGTGTTGTAACACTCATGGATTGCCGTTCACTCCTTGATCCAATTCTCAATTGCAACCACATTGGTATATCTTCTCCTGCTTTTCTTTAGGATTTCATGTAATAGAAGAGGAATTACACTAAATTGTATAGCAAACAAAATGACATTGTATTCCTACTTGATTCAGGATTCTACCATTCTGCCATCATGAACTCACATGACATTAGTGGAGAAGAAAAATTTTGGGATGCAGCAAAGAGATGTTACACAGCCTTCGAAAATGCTAAGAACAACAACAAGCATTTCACAGACATGGCAGACCTGAATTTTCTCATGTGTAAGGCAATCGAGAACCCTGGCATCACGCCATCATCGGCGTTGAGGACTGCCTTCTTAACAGTGTTTGAAGAGACAGTGATTGATGAGTCCAGCAAGCAGCATGGAAAGATTGGATTAGAGGACTACATTGGGTGCTCTTCAGTTCATGGTGTTGGACCATCCATCGCTATATTTGACACGATACGGGATGGACGGTTGGATTGTGCCTGCGTGTATCCGTCGCCACTGCATTCAAGGGAGCAAATGCAGAAGCTGATTGATGATATGAAGACAATTCTTGTAAAAGGCTGTAATACAATAGATTGTATGGAGACATAGAACCTGGTGAATATTTGTGTAACCCTTGAATTCTAGTAGATGATAATAACTGAGAAAGTTCCATATGAAATAATTGTTTTCTTTATTCACTTTTCAAGCGATTGTTTTGAACAAAGGGCCTCAGCTGCCCTGCCTCTATGAACACAACGGACCTGAAGCTTGAGTCAACTTATCAAACTTCTTCATCTGTTGATTGTTCTAAACTGTAAATAATCTACAAACCAGGGCTTGTGATCTCAAAAAGACTACTCAGGAAAAAAATGAGAGATAATCTCTCATCTCTTGTTCTTCCAAACTAAACTAATCTACAAGAACTCCTCAACCAATTGGCCAAAATCAAACTTCCCATTACTACATTCAATAGCATTAACCACCTCTTGAAAGGTAGAAACACTACATGGAACCACTAGTTTGTTCCTCCGGTTGAATCCATTCTCACTATATGCCTTCTCCAACAACATTTTGAAGAGTGGATGTGAAAGGAAGCTCGTCGGCACCACGAACCGCTCTCTCTCCTCGCCCACGTAAAGCGCGAAAAACCCAGTTGGTGTTGTTGCTGCAGAAGGAGACATGCCATCCTCAAACCCCCTGAGCAGACATTCATGTTGTGTAGGCTCTTGGTTTTGACCTCCACCAATAACCTTCACTTTCTTGGCTAATTTTTTGAGGGAAACAACCTGTTTGCCTAGCATTGTATGTTCTCTCTTTTTGGCTTGTAGAGGTTGAACAAGATGAAGATTGAGAGAGAAGAAAGGGGGAGCTTTATAGAGGAATAGTAGTCTCATTGCATGACTTATAAGGGAAAGTGTGTGTGTTATTGTAGTGGAATATGGTGGGGGGATTTTTCTTTATATGTAGTAGTGATATTTTGACTTATGAATGAATGCTTTGGAATCTATGATTATGGTAGGTTGATTATTCTTAATTGAATTTTTCCTTCATTAATTTTTTGACTCATTAACAGTCCAAGCACTTGAAGAAACTCATGACCAATAAATTATGATTGGTAAGACTAGTTGCAAGCATTAGTACCAACAATCTTACAAGTCATGTAACTATACATTTTAACTGAGAATTAATGTCAACAATATATCACATCGGATTAACATAATCCATCCGAATAGTATATACGTAAAATCTTAATATCTCTCACACAAATACGTTTTCTGAATCCAAGAATCAATAGCTACATCCCATCAATAACAAATCATTTGGACTCATAGCCCAAGACAAATAATATCGATGATGTGTTTGAACGTAAATTTTTAACAATTAGCACGAGAGACTATTGAGACCAATTTTTTTTTATGAGACTCAATTTGTTTGATGAAAGATCAACTCTAGAAGAAAGTCTGAAACTTACTAATTAAAAAACCCAAATTACTTACCCTTTATTATGATAATGTTTTGTTAATTAAAATAGTACATGTATTGACCAACCATGAACCATACACTGAACAACAAAAGGCTTCGTAGAAATCATGCCAGTCACTTCTTTCCTTGCAGTGGGATGAGAGCTTTTCCATCGACTAATAAAACGACACATATGTGGGTTTTGTCATCGATTCACATATATAATATTATAATCCCCCCACCTTCGAATAGTTTAAGGTTTAGATACTCAAAGAACCAACCCATTTTGTTGTTCAATCAATAAAGAACAAGAGATGGCTGCAACTAAAATGTTATTTGAGTACGGTTGGTTGGTTAGGAACTACTAGTGGATCGCAAATAAAAAAAAAGGAAGGAATCATTCAATATTATTAAACAGCTTAATCACACGGCTTTAATCAATTTACCATGTATTATGTAATAATTTTTGTGTGCGCGACCGGATAATCCTAATTCAAATCCATATTAGAAGTCTAAAAAACAGATTTTTATAGTGTGTTTCTCGATGGGAAAAAAATAATAATCAAACTTCTGAATGATTTCTTTCATCCTAACACGTCAATTATAGGGCTTTAATCAATTTACGTTATGTGAAAATTTTTGTGTGCGTGAATTTGATAATCTAAATTTAAATTTATATTAAATATCTAAAGAATAAATTTGTATAATATCATTTTTAATTGGAAAAAAAAAAATCAACTTCTGAATGGTCGTCACAACTTACAAACGGCAGTAGTCGTACACCAACTTGAATTCAATTTACACGACGTGTTAGAATGAAAGAAGCCAAGCAAATTTTGTTGACAATCAAGTCAACTTTTTTTTATTTTCTGATAAACGACAATGACAAAGCTATTAGGTCGGTTTGAATGTTAGAAAAACAAAGAAAGACGTAGAACTCGAGTGGTTAGCGATGGCGATGAAGATGCCTCTACTCGCTACAGGACAGACAATGGCCCGAGCCTGGGCTATAAAATATAGCCAATTGACAATTCTAAGTTGACTTGGACGATAATCATTTACGCCAAGGACGGCCTTTTAAGTCTATAACCCAAATTGTACCAAAAACGTACTTATTGGGCTGGTTTGTTTTCTAGAATGGGAGATAGTTTGGTTGATCAGGTTGTCTGCTCAGGACCTTGAGGTCCAGGGTTCTATTCTCACCAGGGAGGGTTTGGGATTTGGGTAGTTTTCCATCCGCTGTGGTGACCTTTATGCCCCTCAGGCATGGCTTAGTGTGTGTAGCCTGTGGGTCTTTAAAAAAAAAATAATAAAAATCCGTAAACAACTTCTTATTCGACTTTGATTGCTTGGAAAAAAAAACCACAAGAAATAGTACTCAACACAAAAAATACTTGTGTGTTGATAAAGTGGTACAGGGCCTAATAAAAGCCCATGATCCGGTCACACAAAAGAAATTAAAAGCCCGTGGTCGTCTCCGAAATAATAGGTTTAGAGACCATGGTCCAATTAGATTCAGACTGCTTAACTGAGGCCCATGGGCCGCTCCACCACCTTCCTACGCAAAACGAGGGAGAAAAAAACGTTAAGTGGGGGTTTTCCCAATTCCTTCGTTCTCTAGGACTAGGGTTTTGAACTTGCGAATTCTCCTGCAAAACCCCTCTGTCTGTCACTCGTTCTCTACTAAAGTACTAAGTACTAACCATGAGCAGATCCGGGCAGCCACCAGATCTCAAGAAGTAAACGCTCTTTCTTCAATGGCTTCTTCGTGCATTTATGAATTACCCGTCGGCCGTCGCGTTATTTATTTCTAATTTTTATTTCTTGATTTTTTTATGGCTTACAGGTACATGGATAAGAAACTTCAAAGTATGTTCTCTTTAGTATTTACTTTCGTTTTGATTCATTACATACACGCTGTTTTCATTATGCTTTGGTATGGTTATTGCCGTGCGATGGATTTTTGGATGGAGGTCTTGGCTAAAACTCTAAACTCTTGCATTTTTTTTTGCTGAGCAGAAGTAAAGGGATATATGCTTAGTGTGGCCAAATGCGAATGTATTTGTGAGGTTTAATCAGTTTTACCAAAAAACTAAACAATCCTAACATTGTGAAGTAAAGGGATATATGCTTAGTGTGGCCAAATGCGAATGTATTTGTGAGGTTTAATCAGTTTTACCAAAAAACTAAACAATCCTAACATTGTTGTCACTTGTCAACTGGTAAACATCCGTCTCCAAACGCATGTTTGGATGGTGAGGAAACTGAGGTATCGAAAATTTGTTTAGGGATTTTAGGGTTGTGTGTGTTTTTGGTATTCAACTTGCTTGGTAGAAGCAAAGCATATGCCAATTGTGGCCAAATGAAAATGACGAGTATATGGTTCGTTTTTTCGTTCCTTGAAGTAGAAACCAACCAGAGCCTTGTTTTGTCAATCAGTTGACATTGCTCTCCAAATGACAGTTTCTTTATTTTAAAGACGGTTGTCTTGCAGTATGATAATTGTTTTGCTTCACCTTTTGCATTATCATTAGGAATAAGTCGCTTGTGCAGCTCAGGTGGCATACTTTTATAGTTGAGTGGTTACTTTTGTGGAGCCTCTACAGGTACGGATCCCCCCATCCTCCTGGCTACGCACCTTGTGATAACCTTGTTTATGGAAGTTGATTACAGCTAAGAGGCATCATCCTTAAAGTAATATAGGTGGTTTGTTGACTGTTAACCTTCAAATTAAAATGTTAGATTCACTGAGGAGGGGACTATCATGAATTCATGATATGAATTTAGTATATCGGAATTAAATCATTTGAATTGATACGAAGAAATCAATTAAACATATTTGATGTGTTCAACAGTTATGAAAAAAATAAGTTTGTCTGTAAGCCTAGTTAATGTTCATTTGGACACTTTATATCTCATGTCCTCGGTAATAATATATCTGCATAAAGATGCTTGTGAGTGCTGACTATTTATTTTGTCTATGTTTTCTAACCATGACTTGACCTTTGTGGAACTCAAATATATAACCTTATAAACTGGGGTTTACTGAGCTAATGAACTAAACAGATCTTGTATTTTTTTTTTCTTTTTTGAAGTCCTTTTGTGTTTGTTTGCTGTGGTTCCTCTCTTGGAAGTGTAATTTTTTTTGTTATCCTTTGATACATGTTCATGTGCTTTACTTTGTTGAAGTGTGCTTTTTGCCCACTAGATTTTTACTGTGCATAAAGTGAATGTTTAGCTACACATCCTACACAGTTAATATCGTCTCATCTCATTCCATGCAGTTGAAAGTTGTATTCTATTAAATTTTGGTGCCCTGCTTGGATTTTCTTTTAAATGCGGGCTTAGTTCTTGAACTTTGTCTCAATTGGAGATGGAGGGAGCTCACGAATTTCTAGGTAATATGAAAAATTACCTTTTTTTTGTGTGTGTGTAGAAGCTATTGAAAGGAACATTGGTAGTTGGCTACTTTTGATGTAGATAAGATCGAGACAGATGCTTGTGGTGATGATGTATATGTGTTCCTGTGTGTATTCTGCAATCTTGATTATTATGACTTCTTGATGGTGTATTTCTTCTTGATTATATTTATATGACATGATATGGTAAGAATTGACTATATGTTGCTAGAAAAATTTTGAAATCAATGGTTTATGCTGCATATTTTATGCAGTTAAGCTTAATGCAAACCGGATGATTGTTGGAACTCTGCGTGGATTTGACCAGTTCATGAATTTGGTGGTTGACAATACTGTTGAGGTGAACGGCAATGAGAGAAATGATATAGGCATGGTGGTGAGTTGTTTTGGTTTTTGTTGTTTGCTTAACAATTAACTGATTAAGTTCCATTTTGAGCGTCATAATATCGACCTTTTGCACAGGTTTCCTATATAATGATTTTGGAACTGTGCTGGCACTCATTCGTGCCCTGTAATACAATTTCTTTTTACTTATTAGGAAAAATCTGCATTTGTTTAAATTGTTTTATTTTCTGCTGCAGGTGATCAGAGGAAACAGTGTTGTCACAGTAGAAGCTCTTGAACCTGTTGCGAGATCGCAGTGATGTATTGTTTACATATGAATATCATTCGGGTCTACTACTAATTCTTCTACTCTCTTAGATAATTTCTGCTAGTATGAGATGAATGGATTGCTGCCTTCCTATCGGAGTTGGCAGCGGCCCACTTGATAGTCAAATGCGCCCATAAGATTTCCACAATCAGTAGATTGTTATTCCGAGTGAGCTCTGTTATTTGCTCTAACTGCTGGATCAAAGTTGATATAAATTTTGCCATTAGGATGATAAAAATCGTCTCCCCCGTTTCCATTGAGGAGATTTTCTTTACCCTTGTGATTTTATGCTCCTTAGTCCTTATAAGTTATATGTGCTTCAAAATTGCTTTTGTACTTAAAAATAGACTTGTGGGCTTGGGTACGCTCCTGTTGGACTTAATCCAGATCCGTCAAGGCTGCGTCTTTCTCCAGCCCAAGGGACAAGGACGTTAGGGGCACCCGACACTCAGGGAAAATGTTCATGAGCTTTGAAAGCCCTCATTGGGCTTAATCCAGATCAACGCCAAGAACAAATCCGTAAGAAAAGGAAGTAAAAAATAGACTTATGGGCTTGGGTGTATCTTTTGTTGGGCTTATTCCAGATCCGTCAAGTCTGCGTCTTAGTCCAGCCCAGGAGTCATAGAGGCCCAGAGGGACTGTGTTGGGGCGTGGGGAACATTCGTGGGCTTCGATAGCCCTCATTGGGCTTAATCTAGATCCATTCCAGACGAAGGAGTGGACAGTGTTCAACTTCAACAAATAATCCAAGTGATTTTCTTGTGGGCTTGGGTAGATAACTCATAACTGTTGAGCTTAATCCAGATACGTCAAGGCTGCGTCTTAGTATCGCCCAAGGACAGCCGTTTTTCATTGGGTTTTTCGGAAAAGTAACACTTTTTTAAACCAAATTTTGAAAACTAACCCACTTTTTTAAAAACATGAAATCTAACACTTTTTTGAAAGGAATTGTCCCAAATACCCTTATTCCACATTGGAACGACATAGTTTTGGTTCAAAGGCCGGCCTCCACTTCCCGCGACATCCTTCACCTTCTTCTTTCTTCTTTAACGTTCTTTTTCGACGATTTCCGATAGTCTCCATTCTCGAATACACTGTCATATACGATTTCTGTGACATTCGACCTGGTACAGCATGGGTATGTTATGTATTATTTAGTGTTGTATTTGTGTTTCGTTCCAGTAAGCAGTGATCACGGTTTGTGTTTTTGATTTTATCAGTGGTGGGTGCTTAGGGTTTTAGTTTTTCCTGCTATAGGGTTTCCATATTTCATTAGCGTTTATGGGTTTAGGTTTCCAGTATGTTGTTAGTGGATTTGGGTATGATAGGTTGGTGTTCGAGTTTTATGATTTGATGTTCGGGTAAATAGATTATCCTGTTTGAGGATTTGGGTTTGACTGTTCTGTTCGAGTAAATATGGTTTACTGTTCGAGTTTTATTGGTTGATGTTCGAGTTTTCTGGGTTGACTGTTCGGGTAAATAGATTATCCTGTTTATATATTTGGATTTGAATGATCTGTTCGAGTAAATATGGTTTACTGTTCGAGTTTTCTGGTTGATGTTCGAGTTTTCTGGGTTGACTGTTCGGGTAAATAGATTACTCGAACATGTGTAACAAAATACTCGAACACATATGAAAGATACTCGAATATGTGTAACAATATACTCGAACATGTGTAACAATATACTCGAACACATATCACATATTACTCGAACATGTGTAACAAAATACTCGAACACATATGAAAGATACTCGAATATGTGTAACAATATACTCGAACACATATCACATATTACTCGAACATGTGTAACAAAATACTCGAACACATATCACATATTACTCGAATCATTTAGGTTCAAATTTAATTCATAGAATTTGAAGAGTTCGAGTAGTAACCGTTTTAGCTTCCCCACGTTCTTTTAAAATAACTGCCCACTTATTAGAACGTTGTTCCTTCAACTATAAATAGGACATAGGAAGAAACTGTTTAAGGTCATCCTTTATCCTCTTAAATCAAAGATCACCCATCTCGATCTAAAATGAGTTCTTCTCATCGAACTTCTTCAAAGAGAGCAATAAATGAAGAGGAAGACCCCATTCCTCCAAAGAGAGCAAAGACTGAAGACCCGTCTTCTTCAAAGAAGACAGGGGTCCAAGAGAAAGGTTCCACTTCGACGAACACCGAGGAGCCTCAAGACCCTATCGTCGACATATTCACTGTATCTGAGGAGTTATATAGAGAAAATCCTGAGAACTCCATTGAAGGGTTGAAAGAACTACTGAAGGAAGCCGAAAGCAACCTTCAGAACGAATATGAACGTAACCAGTCCTACACGGACGTGCTCCGTTCAGTGAGGGATGCATTGATCAGAATTCGTGACAATGCATGGGGTCACGCTCGAGGCCAAAATGCTTATCGGCTACAAGAGTCCCTTTTGGACCTTGCAGCCCATGTTGGAACTGCAATGAATGACATAAACGATGTAATCCTTACATGGGCACGTTAGAGTTTATTTCACCTAATGTCAATTTTTATCAAATATTTCCTTTATCATTCTGTGAAGTCAACAAATACTCGAACATCAATAAACAAAAACTCGAACAGATATATCGATAAATACTCGAACAGATATCAACTAATACTCGAACAGATATATCGGTAAATACTCGAACAGATCTCAACAAGTACTCGAACAGATATATCGGTAAATACCCGAACAGATCTCACTCGAACATATCTACAAAAATACTCGAACATCAATAAACAAAAACTCGAACATCTATCGGTAAATACTCGAACATATCTCAACTAATACTCGAACAGATATATCGGTATATACTCGAACATATCTCACTTGAACATCTATCAGTACATACTCGAACAGATCTACAAAAATACTCGAACATCAATAAACAAAAACTCGAACAAATCTCAACAAATACTGGAAGAAGAACATAAACTAAATCAAATGAATATGGTGTGTATACGATTGAATGCAAGGTAAGAGAGTTCTAACGAAGCCTATATACCATGCGAACTTAAAAATCACTCACTTGGGGTTATTAATGTCGATATAGAGCAAGAATGACGGCAGCGATGGGAACGCCGATAAGGCTGAAGAATGCCCAAGCCTAAACCCCAGACCTCTTGAAGAAACACCCGAAGATTTGGTGCGGCAAATAAACACCGGTAAATGTCAGGAATGGAGTTTCGGTAAATCGGATTTTGGTTTTTCTCGATGGGTTACGGATGTCTCTGTCTGCTGTGGGATGTGAGTGGCATTGATGTGTATTGTGGTATGTGATAAGGGTATTTCAGTCAGAAAAAAGCAAAAAAGTGTTAGATTTCATGTTTTTAAAAAAGTGGATTAGTTTTCAAAATTTGGTTTAAAAAAGTGTTACTTTTCCGAAAAACCCTTTTTCATTCACCGGACAAATTCGATTTCATCGCCACCACGAACTTCGTTAGCTGCGTCGATAATGGCAGTACACCGCCTCATCCGACTATTGTTGAAGAAGAATCTGGAGCCGAATTTAAATCTCCATCTATACGAATGAATGCCAATCCTGCTGAAAATTAGTTCACTAGAACGAAACTGCGCAGCAGCAATGCCTCTCCCTTCGACTTCTGATTTCTCCAGTTTCAAATTAGTCTCTCCTGTCATCAATATTTGAACATAAAATAAGCACGGTTGAAGTTATATGTAAGTAAGATGGATTTCTACGTCTCTTTCATCTTTCTTGTTGGTTTGCAATTGCATCATTGATTCATTAGGTTTTGAGTTGATAGGTTTTGAGGTCGGGGAGGAATTGGATATCCATTTTTGTTTCTTAATTGTGAAAGCATGTAAAAAGGAGCTCTTGTTGGGTTGACTATTCTCTCGTCCATTCCTGTAGCTTAATATGTATATTCATATGTATTTTCTGCTACTTAGATCATTATTATCTATTCTTATAAGTTTCAATGATGTCAGTTCTGTGCAGAGTCAATTTCAAAATGCATGCGCGTTGGTTTCAGAGGAATTTCTCTTCTGCTTTGTCCCCTTTAGCACACCTATAAAGCTTCCATCTCGAATGTATGTAACATTTTCTGGTATATTGTTGTTCTGTGATTTTTAAAAGTAGTTTCTACTTGTGTTAAGTTTGAGGCATTATGTGCATTACTTTGTTGCTTCTATGTATTTCCTGTACCCTTTGTGATTTCAACTTGTTTGTTTTAATTCGTTTGCGTTGCTTTGATTTTAGGGAGACACATTTTTGGTATATTTTGCCTGATGAGGTGCAGAATACAACACTGTTGGATCGATATATAGAGCTTCTATCACCTTGTGAGAGAGAAAATGTCTTCAGCATGCATGGAAACCATCTCAGAAAGCAAGCCCTCCTCGCCCGAGCATTGGTTCGCACAACAATTGCAAGATGTAGGTCCTTTTATCTCATAGTTTTTCTTCTCGTAGAGCCAATAGTAGGCATAGTTGATCAATTTGAGACTCTAGTCTTAGAAATCTAGCCCACTTCATTTTACCTGGTTCAAGGAAAAATTTTAACCTACGATACTTACAAAAGTGCATAAATATCAGTAAAAACAATTTGCATTTAATGTGGCAATGCTTTGAGAAATATTTTTTGATCATTTGTTACTAACACTAAAAATAAACTTAATGACCGTTTGGCAAAAAACTTGTGTCAAACAAGTTCAATGAAAATGTTCAAAACAGGAGGAATAAAAAATTGGGCAAGTGAGGATGTATTATTATATCTTGGGTGATAACTTGTTGGAATTCCTTATTGTAATTTTGATTTAGTGGAAACTAACTATTTGAAAACTTTTCACTTATCATTGTTATAACTACTCACCTACTTGTGTGTATTGATTTCATTTCAAAATGTCATAGAATATCATATGGATATTTACTCAATGTTCTTTATTACTAGATCAGATAAATTGTCAAGTTAATCCAAGATCCTTGAAGTTTAAGAAAAATATTTATGGGAAACCAGAGGTGAGTCTCGTCTAATCTGTAGTGGTGGAAGATTTCCCATCTGCTTTCTCATGAACTTGCTCACATCCCCTCTCAAGTCATTTTTCAAAGGTCAGTTTACTGCAAATCTTTCACGTCATCATAACATATCTGAAATTCAGAATAGGTAGAGTGGCCGATATTTGATGATTGGGACCCGCCGGCATTGAATTTCAACATATCCCATACATCTTCTTTAATAGCCTGTGGAGTGACTGTAAATTCTCCTGTAAGTGCTTTAGTTATTCATTCATTGTTGTTTTTTTTTTCTTCCTGAATTTTGAGCTGGACATTAAACTTGTTTCATAGTTATTTCTTTGTTGTTTCGATGAAAATTTAATTTCTCAATTTCATAGAAGTTCTCAATCTAAGCCGTCTCATTACTCTTGTACTTATAGATTGGAGTTGATGTGGAGGAGAAGCAACGCAGGTTAAAGAGTGATATCCTGTCTTTTGCTCATAGGTACTTTTCTCCTCGTGAAGTGGAGACTTTAACAATGATATTAGACCCTGAAGTTCGGCGCCAGGAGTTTATCAAGTTATGGACTTTGAAGGTAAGGAAAGGTTTCATGAAGCAAGTCTTACATTTTTTAAGTATCACTTGATGTCTAAAATGATTACTTATTTTGTTCACCTGCCCTCCAGGAATCATATGTAAAGGCACTCGGAAGGGGCTTCTCTGCTGCGCCTTTTAAAACTTTCACAATCCAGTTCAGAGCAGGAACTAAAGGAGGCCGTCATCTTTCTCAGAAATTAGATTATGAGGTATGTTCTTGTTATGCAACACATGGTTTTGGCGAAATATGAATTCTTTTTTTACTTCAGTATAAGAAGATGATTTCCAGTGCATCACTTTACTCGTGACTTGTGTATGGTTCGGATTTCCTGTCTACAGCCTTTGCATGCAATGTGTTTTGTGGAGGATGTTCTTATAGCTAATTTTGATGATTGCAATGAATCATTCTTTATCATGCCAGTGACCTATTCAATTTTAATGGTACCAGACGCCAGAAATAGTTGTTGATCCTTCTAATGACTCAACAATGCGCGCAAGAAAATTTCAATTTTCACTCCTGGATTTGACTGGCTCTCATTATGCTGCCATTTGCATAGAAAATGATAAAACAATTTGTGGTGAGATTTTCTTTTCTTTATACTTTGTTTATTGTCCTTGGTCAAAAGGATTCTACTTCAAGAGGAACTGAATAATGCAAAATGCCTGATTGCAAGTTTTTGTATTTTGTCCTAATTGCAGCTGAAGGCTGTGTTCCATTGAAATTGAAGGTGTGGAAAACCATTCCATTTGTCAAAGATGAATATGTTTCGGGACCGAGGCAGTTGTACCAATCGGGGGCTTAATTCAGCAGTTCTAGTTTCATCATGGTGCAAATTTTGTTACAACACTCTTTGCCATAGTTGAGCAATTGCTATGTAAATTGCATTATTCTCAGCATTGCCCTCTTTACATAGTAATTGGAGCATCACATATCAATTGTCCGATGGAATCTTAGAAATTTGATAATGATGATATGGTATATGTAGCAGCAGTTATCTGTGGTTTGTTTTATAAAACATCATTCATGTACAATCGCGTAATATGAATCAGCGTCCAGCACATTCATCCTGGTTCTTCTTATAGCTTACATTCGCGGTGTGCTTACACCAGTAACCAGCATCCTCCCATCTGTAACTTCGGGCCACCGCTCATAGGGTTTGATTGATTATCCTCGTATTGTAATAGTAATTGTATTCTCATTACATGATAATGTTTGGTTTAATTTTAACTTTTTTATTTTTAGTAATCACAATACCAATACTTGACATAAAATATATAATTTTAATAACAATACTTGTCAAAACTTGGTATTCTGATTATGCATAATAGGGTATTCTGATTATGCATAATAGGATTCCTATTACAACTGTAGTACATCGAAACCAAACAGGGCCTTAGATCAATCCTTTCAGTGACCACCATTGGCAATATATGTTATGCAGACACAAGTTCTTGGCAAAACATTATGCTAGTGATATCTGGAATGGCCAATCAGGTCCATAATGAGAGGCCTCGAACTTGCCTTCTCACGTCGAGCAAGTCCTTTTGACTCAAGTTATCAAGAGCATTATTTCACCAGCTGCGTGACTCAGGCTCCTCCACACCTATTAGTTCCTCTTTAGCCATTCCACTTCAAGGTTCATTCTTCCCCCTCTGCCATTCTCTTTCGAGTTTTGACATGCACAAGTTCCTCCAAGACTTTTCTAGCTTATTCAATAATGTAATATCTCCTCCCAGGCCGAGTTCTCTAGCATGGGCTAATTTCACCGCTTTATTTGTGAAACATAGTCACCTAATTCACATGTCCACTAGCACAGACAATTATGCAAACTGGATGGTGATTTCTCTAATGAATTTTGCCTCGACAGGCCAGAGACCAAGTGGTAACCAAATAAATGTTCTCATTATGAAATGGAGGAAAATTTCTGAGAGAATCCATGCTCCTGCTCTCTTTATTGCATCGAGCAACCCAGAGTCAGCGGTGAAAGATTCTTCCAGCATCACCACAGCTATCCCAAGACTAATTCCAGGATCTTGCTTTATTGTCAACAAAGGGCTTGACAATGTAGAAATGTGCCAACCTTCAATTTGTGTTACCAATAATCCTTGCAAGAACAGAATCCATTGCTGAAATGATGGAAACGGGTTGCATCTCTAACAACAAACCGACGATCGACAATCTTGCTTACCAATTTTATGAACATATGACAGTCTCCACATACCCTAAGATTTTTTATCACAATGATCTCTGTCCCTGGGTCTGTGACTAAGAGCATGAACGCCACAGCCAACTTTTCGCTGTGCACGCCCATACCGAGTTCTTCCTTTCTTTTTTCATTTTCGTTCTTCTCAGAAACTCCAAATCCCTTCACTGAATTTTCTAGCTTATCCAACATCTTATATATTTCCTTGGTCTGGAGATGTCTTCTATCCCCAGCCAAGAACAGGTGAACTTTCCCTTTATGTTCGACATAGCTGCACCCTGGCTCTTTTCTGAGCTTCCGCTCCCTCATCATCACTCGAATCCTTAATACCCCTGCAAGATCCTCTGCCTCAGAATATATATTAGATAGCAGCACATAGTAACCAATATTTGTGGGTTCAAGCTCAATGACTCTTTCAAAAGCTAACTCTGCTAGCTCTACATTTTTGTGAATTTTACAAGCACCCAGAAGGGCTCCCCACACTGCCCCATCAGGTTCCACCTCCATTGATTCAATGAACTCTCGAGCTTCTTTGAGACGACCTGCCCTACCTAAAAGATCCACCACACAAGAGTAATGCTCTGGACCTGGCTGCAGCCCATATTTCTTCATTATTGCAAAATAATTTAGGCCCTTATCAGTCAGTCCCGCATGGCTACAAGCAGACAATACACTTACAAATGCTCCTCCATCAGGTTTAATGGCAGTTTTGATCATTTTGTCAAAAAGGTCCACAGCAATCTCCCCATGCCCATGCGTTCCGTAGCCACCTATGATTGCTGTCCAGGAAACTACATTCTTGACAGGCATTCCATCAAAAATGGCACGTGCCTTTACTAGATTGCCACACCTAGCATACATATTAATCAGGGCATTGTCCAAAAATGGATTAGAACCAAACACACGAGTCTCTATAAGCTGTTCTACTTTCTTGCCTAGAGAGCGGGCACCAAGGTGTGCACAAGATGATAAGACCCCAACGAGAGTTACAGGATCAGGACAAACCCCAGATCTTTCCATCTTCCCATAAAGGTCTAACACATTGCTAGCAAGTCCATTTTGCGAATACCCGCTAATCATTGCATTCCAAGTAACCAACCTCTTCTCGGGAATCTCATCAAACAAATTCCTTGCGTAATCGATACACCCACATTTAGCATACATTGTTAGAAAACAATTTCCAACAGATGTATCTATATCCAAACAAACCTTCAAACTATAACCATGAAGAGACATCCCAAGTCCCAAACGCTCAGGCAACCCACATAAAGGGACCAAACCTAGCATCGTAACAGCATTAACCTCCACATCCATTTCTCGCATTTTACCAAACAACAAGAGCGCATCAAGAACTCGAAGATTGGACGTGTACCCAGAAATTAAAGCATTGTAACAGACAGCCAACTTACCCGACAGAGGGTTTTTATCGAACACCTTGCGCCCATCATCAATCAATCGGCATTTAGAATACATTGAAATCAACGAAGTTTGCACAAAGGGTTCAGGCTCGCATCCGGTCTTGACAACGTGGCAATGAAGTTGCTTGCCGGAGATAGGGAGAGAGAGAGCGGCACAGGACTTGAGAGCGAAAGGGAAGGTGAAGGTATTGGGGGCAGCACCAGACCGGAGCATCTGGGGATATAGAGAAAGGGCTTGAGTGAAGAGGGATTGGTTCGCTAGCTCTCTTAAGCGAGTGTTCCATGGACTTTCTGGGGTTTTGTAGGTGATTTTACTTCCTTGAATTTGGTACAGTTTATGCTTGACGCCCATAGTTCTGGACTATAGGAGACGACAACGGCTTTGTTTGATGTTTTTGGCGGGTAGAACTAGAACATCAAACGGTGCGTTCAGCGAGTCAAGGCGATTTTGGAGTTTTTTTTTACCAAAATGACAATTTCAACATAAATAATTACCTATATAATTATCGGATGAAAATATTTATCAAAATAATTATCCATGTCGTTCAGGATGGCGTGACTGTATTTAAAATAGTCATGCCACTCTAAGTGACGTGACTATTGTACATATGGAAGTCACATCACCGTGGATGACATGATTATTGAAAATAACAAAATAACATCATCGATGATGTCGTGATCAAATAATAGTTTAGTTCACGCGGTTCTAGTTGACGTGATTGTTTAAACATTTTCTCACGCACCGCAATAGAGACTGTAGACACGACCTCATTAACAACTCTGTTGGTTATGGACCTGTCATTTTATTAAGAGACATTTTGTAACAATATAAAACAACAGTAACATTAGTTCTAAAGATAATGCTACTAAGTTGCAGATCAGAGACAATAAATTCAAATTTTCTCTTGATGTCATGAAAAGATTAAAATCAAAAGATAAGCCAAAGACAAGATGTACATATGTCAATACTTTCAATTGTCCGTGCAATACCTTTTTTTGGAGGACTAGTGCTAGAAAGTATGATAGTATACAGTCTGGGCTAAAAACTGTATTGACCTAGTCAACAGGTTTATGACTAAAAGTTCATTTTTTTTTTGAATAAAAGTTCATTAAATTAAACTGATTAACAAGCCCACGATCGTTTATTATTCCATTCAAGCTTGGAGACTGGACTAGAATGGGTGAAGTTTTCAACTTGCTTTGCTAGATAGGTTGAATTGATTGAGATTCGGTCTTGTGAATCTTATATTATACGTGTAGGGATCCAGCTTGCTTGGAATAGACCCATAGCCCATATTAGGTATAACAATTAAATATTTGGTTAAGTGTCATACATGTTGCTAGTGACACACTTTGACTAATGCTTGAAATTATGATTAGTATAAAAACTCTTTTGCATCATACAAATTTCGTGAATGATACTCAAATATGGCAAAGTATGTTAATTGGTACTATAATTTGCAATAGCTGAATTTTTTTTTAAAAAAATTCTCTATTATTGTAAACCCAAAACGGGTCTCTAGGTTAATTTTTACTCCTAAAGGACCTAAAACCTACTTGAAAATTTAATTTACAAGCCCAAGGCCCAGGCCCCAAATACGCTCTTATGGTCTTCCCAATGGGCCTATATAGTTGGGCTTGGTCCATGCGGTTGTATGTGATGAAATCCGGTGAGAAATATTAGAGGTGTCTACCGGGGTCGGGCCCAACCCAGTATTTTTGGACAATGGAGTGACCCGCCTGGTAACCCTATTAAGAGATCATCGGGTTTCGGGTGACCCGATATCCTTAACAGACCCAATCCATTGTCACAAACCCACATTAATCACATAAAATATATTTTTTAAAATAAAATAATTTTCTTACTGGGTTGTCGGGTCACCCGACAACCCAAAAATCCCAAAAAAGGCACTCGTGACCCAAACCTGTTAAGGTAAAATCCGGCCTAGTCAGACCTGGCCCAATAAGAATTCGTTCGTATCACCACCCGGAGGACAACCCTTAGAAATATACAGAAAACTAAATGAACAAATTCAAATGCTTATGGGAAATAAAAACGATAAGCAAATTCAAAAACAGAGATCAAGATAAAACATAAAACTAAACAATAAACGAGAGAAACAAATTCAAATATTATAAAGCAAAGTATGGAGGATTAAGATAAAGCATAATTTAAAATTTTAAGATAGAAAAAAAAATCCCAAATGATTTAATTTGTATTGATAAGAAATCTTTAATTACTTTTGGAGGCAACTCTTACCTTTCAAATGTCTCATTCTTCACTATAAATATCACATACTCATACAAACCAACCTCGCTCACTCAATCAGTCACTCTTGTGTTCTAGAGTTCTGCACAATGACTTATTTTCCAATGGAGGCCACTGCTTTTCTTCTTCTTCTTTCATTCTTCATCTTTGCTTCTTCTGTTCATGGATCCCCCTCTCCCAACTCCACTGCTCATGAATCCCCCAATCTGAAGGTTTCTTATTGTGATTTGAAACTGTGTTCTTAATGGAAAATCTTTTGTTCATCAGAGAAGTGACATACATATATTGTTATTTTACAGCATTACATTGTGTACATGGGAGTGCATTCGTTTCCGGATTCGGAAAGTGTTATCAATGCCAATCATGAGATTCTTGCTTCAGTTCATGATCTGGGGTAATACAAAGTTTTATTTTTTGTTTTGTTTTGCTTTGAAGATTTGAGTACTAAAATTGTGATTAATTTGTTTGTGCAGAATTGAAGGTGCCAAGAGTGCAGTAGTTCACCATTACCACAGAAGCTTCAGGGGATTCTCAGCAATGATTACACCAGAACAAGCTGAACTACTGAGAAGTAATTGTTTAGACTTTGTAAATCTTCTTCTTCTTCTGGTTTAATTCTTTTGACACTAAATTTATGGGATATTTGAATTCTGCAGATAAACCAGAAATAGTGTCGGTTTTCGAAAGCACGACTTACAAGCTCACCACAACAAGGTCCTGGGACTTCATGATGGATGGTTCAAGAGGATACACTCAAGGAATCTTCAAACATCTTCGTAAAGACAGAAGTAGAGATGTAATTGTCGGTCATCTTGATAGCGGTAAGTTGGAAGTCCAAGAACATATTTTATGTATATCAGTAGCTATGTTTATGTATCGAGTACTTAATTTTTTGTTACTTGTCAGGTATTTGGCCTGAAGCTCCATGCTTCAACGACAATGGATTTACTCCAGTCCCTGCTCGTTTTCAAGGATCGTGCGCTCCAGCAGATCAGTTCACAAATGCCTGTAACCGGTACTCTTTCAAACTTTGTGTTTTAAGGTTCTTTGTTTAATTTTGCTAGTTCTGCTATTAACTTCTCCAGTTTTGTGCACTGCAGGAAATTTATCGGTGCTCGTTTTTACTATCAATCATTTGTGCAAGAAAATGGGCCTCTCGAGTCATTTGGAAAACTAGTCTATTTATCACCGAGAGATGATTTTGGCCATGGAACTCATACTGCTTCAACAGCAGTTGGAAATGAAGTCGGAAACCTTCAAGTAGCTGATAAATCAGACCTGGTTGCCAAAGGAGGAGCGCCTAATGCTCGCGTATCTGTCTACAAAATTTGCTGGTTTAACAAGTGCAGTTGTGGTGATATCTTGAAAGCTTTCGATGATGCTACTGCTGATAATGTCGACGTTATTACTATCTCGGTTGGAACTTCTCCGAAGACATTTCTAGCTGATTGTGTTGGGACGGCCTCTTTCGTTGCTTTCCAGAAAGGAATTCTCACAGTTGCTGCTGCAGGCAATGACGGAGACTTTGGTACTACGAGCTCTAATGTTCCTTGGGTTCTCACTGTTGCTGCATCAACTACTGATAGATTTTTTCAAAACGTTTTGACGCTCGGAGATGGAGAGAAGATAGTGGTACCAACCTTACAATTCTTCAGTTTCATTTACAGATGAATGAATTTGCTATAGCAAGCTTTTTGACAACTGAATCTTTCAGGGTCATGGAGTACCAATTTTCAATAACGATTTGAACGATTTCTATGGACTTATATTTGCCGGGCAAGCACCTGCTCAAGGAGTTTCACCGGAGCAAGCAAGGTAAGTTTGGCTTGCACATTGCTTGGCGATCTTCTTACTACATTCCCTTGTATCCTCACTCACAAAATTTTGCAGCTATTGTGGACAAAATACACTCAATCCTTACCAAGTTCAAGGAAGGATAGTCATATGTTATGTGACAGACCAGAAAGATTCCAGAGGCCTTAAAACATCGGCGGTGCATAGTGCTGGTGGTGTAGGAGTGATAATCATTGATACTGCTCTTGATAATGATGTCGTATTCCATGAATCCTATGAAATTCCTATTTCCGTAATCGGCCAAACAGAAGGACAGATGCTTGTATCATACATGAGGACAACCAAGTAAGTGTCAAAACTGTTGTTCTGCATAATCTGTCTACCAAATCATCCTTAAAAATATTTGTGTTCTCCATTTGCAGTCAGCCAACCGCTACCATTTCACGAACAAAAACAGCGCTTGGCGTCAAACCTGCACCGAAGATGGCTTACTTCTCTTCAAGAGGTCCTAATCCCGTGGAATCTGACATTCTCAAGCCGGATATCACAGCTCCAGGTTACAATATACTAGCAGCTTATCCTATCCCTGAAGGTCAAAACATGAAAGCCAACGAAATATATTATAAGTTCGATTCTGGAACCTCAATGGCTACCCCTCATGTTAGTGGCATTGCTGCTATTGTAAAAGCTGCAAACAGTAACTGGAGTCCTGCTGCAATTAAATCCGCGATTATGACAACAGGTCGGTTGCCTATTGAGACACTATTTGTTTACTGTTCGAGTATTTCTATCATTTTCTATTTAAACCATATTAGCTTGTGTTACCATTTTTTCAGCCACAAGAAGAGATAATACTGGTAACTATATCCAGTCGGGCAACGCCCAAGCGACTCCTTTTGATATGGGTTCAGGACACATACAGCCTGATAATGCACTAAATCCAGGACTTGTCTACGATTTTGGCGTCGATGATGCCATCATATTCCTATGTACACAAGGCTTAAGTGAAGATCAGCTTCAAAATATGGTTGGAAAGCCAGTGAATTGTCCTAATCCAGCACATCAAGCTTACGAAGTCAATCTACCTTCAATTTCAGTCACAAAAATGACAGGACCAGTCTCAGTTAAGAGAACAGTCACATTTGTTGGAAAAACCAATGGCCCTAAAGTTTTCAAGCCGGTCATTGAGCAGCCTTATGGTGTTACTGTCGACGTGGAACCAAAAATTCTCGACTTCACTGGTAATAAAACCATAACTTATGCTGTGAGTTTTGCACCACAGATATGGGGAACAGGATTTGCCTTTGGACAACTGGTGTGGACCGACGGTTCTCGCTATCAAGTTAGGACTCCTATTGTAGTTAAAGTTGGTTAGGGGTACATAATCAATAGTAGTTATGCATAAGTTTCTTTTGTACAGTTTTCTTGAGTTTGGTCTAAGTTTTCAGTTTCTGAACCAAAGGTTTTTTATGTTAGCTTTGTTTTAGAGTTGTTCAAAGTCCTCCTTATGTCCATAAATAAATAGAAAATCAGTTTTGAATATCTGTGGATTCTATTTCTACTGCTTATTGGGTTATTATGTATTATATAATGTGATATATTGGCAGCACTCCTCATTCATAAGACACACTGCATCATAGTATCTAGAAAAACTTAACTTCTCCTTACAGATAAACTATCTTGTCCGAAAGATAAATTGAACGACTTGATCCAGAAATACACAAGGAAGCCATCAAATTAGTATCACAGGAGGCCCAAAACCCACTTTAGATCCCTACCCAGAAAACACAGAAAGAGATTTAAAAGGAAGTTCTCATGTTCCAGCTATTCTCAAAATCACTCAAATAAGTTAATCAATGGAAATCAAGAACATAAAGGGCAATGTATCAAGCCATTCTCATTGCACTCACCACATCTCAATGTCTTCTTTTGCTCATTATCAAGCACTTTGCAGCTTCCATTGCAGTCTGTACACATAACAAACCTCATCCCTGCACATCCTTCACATCCCCCGGCGACAGCTCTCGCGATCCCTTCGAACAGGATTTCCAATTTTCCCTCCTCCTCCAACTTAATTATTTGATCAACTCCACCAAGTAGCCTTCCCTTCACAAACACAAGTGGAACTTTCACCTCCTTTGTTCCCATTAAGGTCCTTAACTCCTCCTTGAACCCTGAATCCATTGATATATCACGCTCATAAAGCTGAATCTGATGCGATTCAATAATTGATCTGACACAGTTGCAATCTTCAAAAGTTTTTCTAATTCCTCTCAATGTGGTAGTGTACATCACAACTGCATTTTCTCCACCTGGCGGGCATTTTTGCTCGAATTGGCAGAGAAAAGACTCCAAATCTCGTGTATTCTTCACTTTTCGGATTCCGGGTGATGGTGAAATGATCCTCTTGATTTGTTCTTCCTCTTGAGACAATTCTCTCTCGTATGAAGCAACAAGCTCTGGATCAAACAGGGGAGTCAAACTCCTTCTCCGCAATGCGACCGTGGAATCATTACCAAACCCTCCAGTTCTGGTCCCAAGTGGAGACCCTTTGAATGGAAAACTCAATCTCAACATTGCCCTGCCAGAATTCGCAGGAGAATTTTTTGCTTTTTTCGAGCTTGATTTTGGGGTAAAATATGACTCTCCCACATTCTTGTGAACCCCAATTTCACAACCTTTGTTCTCTTTACCTCCAAATCTCTTCGCTTTCTTCGGAGAATCAAACTGGTTCAAGAACTTCAAAGGACTTCTAGCATCTAAATCCGCTAACCCACGAAGTATACCCAGCGATTTGGGGCTTTTTTTGGCTACAACCGAAATGGGTACTCCGTCTTCAAGATCACCCATGAGTTCCCAGGCATTGATGACCTCTGGCTCGTCTCGCGGGGGCGATCTCTGCATCTTCTTGGGCTCTGCAACAATATCTTTGATGGGCTGATTCTTCGGGTCATGATTGTTGTCTAGTTTGAGAGCACCGTAAGTGGTCGAAGTGAGAGACACCACGTGGTTCACGCACTCGCCGCCATTGTTGAGGAGGATATCGCGGTGGATCTCTTTCTTGAAGAGTTTTGACGAAACGCAACCCATCGATCTTGTGGGGTTTCTCTGTTTGTGTTTGGATTTTGCCAGAAAGAGACAGGAAGTTAATACTCATGTTCGAACTTTTAACGGTTACTTGGTCCCCAACGGTCTGTTTTTTCGAATGGGCATTGATATTGGCAAAAGAATCCCGCATGTCTGTACGGGCTGGCGTGGCGGGCCAAAGGGAATGAAATGTCCCATTAGGCCATTACGTTAGCGAATGTGGGCCGATGAACAATCTGGCCCAAACTCTTCCAGACTGACAATCAGGCCCAATTTATGAAGTAAGTTATTGGGGCTTCTTTTGTCCAATTTTGTGCCTGAGTAAGCATTGTGGGTGCGCTGCTCTTCTGTGAGAAAGAGGAGCCCCTCATTTTTCTTATTTTTTTAGATATTATATATATTTTTTTAAAATCTCAAAAAATAATAAATAGAAAATATGAAATATTTTACTGTTGGATCATGTATATTTACTCCGAAATTCCATATTTAGAGCCTGAAAAACGAAGTAATACCAATTAATTAAAAAAGTATAGCAAAATAAAATATTGAAAAGATGAAGAGGAGTGGATAAGGTGGAAATAAAGAAGAAGATCGTGAGAACACTTTATTGACCTATTTAATTGTAAATTTAACTTTCATTACTTCATTTTTCCAAAATGCATATGAGAAAGTAATCGATGAGGGATCTTCTAGACACCTTTTATGTGAAAAGAGTGGTTCACATTTTTGGTTCACATAGGAGAATTTATGTATATTAGTAATTCTCCTATTTGAACCAAAAGTGTGAACCACTTTTTAAGAGTATGGATGAGTTAAATGACAAGTGGAGACCACTGTTTTTGAGACTCACATGTTCCACATCAATGATGAAAAGAGTGGTTCACATTTTAAGTTCACACTTTTGATTCATATAGGATAATTTATGTATATATATAATATATATATATATATCATTAATTCTCACGTATAAAATAAGGTTATAAACTCTAAAAAAAATAATTTTTTAAGGATGTAGGTGAATGAGATGACAAGTAGATTTCGTTGTTTGGGTCTCATATGTTTCAATTAATAGTTAAAACTTAAATATTTATTTTATACAGTTACTTTATGTCCTTATATGATAATTTCTATGTCTAAAGGTAAATAACTTTTATACACGAATTTTATCCTCAAACAATATATAAAAAAAAATTTATTTTCAGGAATTAAATTAGCAACCACTTCTTTTGCGCATTTGAAATTTGACTTTTATGAACAAATGTGGAACACAGTGTTATTATTCCATGTATCCATAGACTTCATCTTGTTTGTTTGTTCATTTAGATTTATCCTGTTGAGGACCACTACTTTTGCAACTATTGAATAACACAAAATATTGTCTAATGAACACTAGTAATTGCTTTTCCTTTTTCATTGTAGTGGGTTGGGAAGCCTAACATTAATATATAGTTACGAAAATTGACAACCATAAAGTTTGTATGGTATGGACAAGAAGAAAATCATGATTCATGCGCCTTGAATGTTAGTGTGAGATTTTTTGAAAGTGAAAGGAAAAACCTTTTAATTATCTATATAAAAAAGCTCATTCTTTATATATTTTTTTTAAATACTGAGAAATATGTTTTTCATTAGAATCGAACATTAGACACATAGTTTTAATGGACACAAATATCAAACTATGCGTATGTTCACAATAAATAGTAAAAGGATATATGAACAATTTACAAGTTCTAGAAGCTTAAGAATTTATATGGGCGGCGGCGGTGGCTTGCCTTTCTTTTTATAAAGAAAGCATCGGAGGGTGTTATTTTATAATTTTATGTCTTGTTCAACTAGTATGAACGTGGAAATTGGACTACTCTTTAATTTTCAATTTCTCTTTTACTTTAATTTTTCAATGTTTGAATTATGCTTAATTTGTCTAGTTGGACTGAAAAAAAATAGGAAAATAACTTCGAGTATTTAATTATTGATGGATATTACACTAATAATCGTTTGTGTACGTGTAATTGTTCAAAAAATTCAAGCATGAAATTAGGGTTTTTTGACTTTTTTTTTTCTGGTCTTGGCCTGCCACATTTTACCAAAAAAAAAAGAAATATATATATATATATATAGCTATACAATCATATTAATAGAGATAATGAATCCTCTTCTACGAGCATGCATGCGCAGAATCATTAAGAACATTCTCATTCTCGAGAAACATTCTACAAATTAATACTGGACAAAGATGTCTCCAATTTTACCGGTAAAATAAGTGATGATGAGTGGTAGAGTTACGGAAATACAACTTAAAGGTCATTGATTCAATTACTGAAAATAATTTCTTCATATGTTACATAAGAGTAAAGTCTACGTATATTTTGACAGTACCAAATCTCACTTCACTACGAAAACTTTGTACTGTTGTGCACATGAGTTGTTTATCTTCCACAAGTGATCATGGTCAATGTCCAAATATACATAAATGGTACAAATTAGACTCACTGAATCGAGTCAGCGATACAAATCCTTATAAAACGACATGGCATCATGAGTACAGCCGGCCTTGACTGAATGTAGATGCTATATTTAGTTGCAGAATCAATACAAGACAATTCAAGAGCCCTAATTATCCACGCATGTTGAATAATATTAACAAGAGTGGGCCTCTCAATTCGATGTTTATGTTCACTCAATTATTCAGAAGGCGGAGGGCATCAATTATTCAAAAAGTATGTTGAGATGCGTGATTCTTCGGTTATAAAAACAATAAGTCTATATGTATATGTAATATGTGTGCATACACATACATCCTGTGTGTGAGCGTATCAAACAAGACGCGCGACACGTACGTCAAATGATTCTTGGCATACTGGTTGTTCTCTCTGTATTTGGCACCTAGTTTCAAGGCCTACTCCTTAAAATAGGGGTGTCGATGTCATCACCTGATTTAATTCTTTTATTTTAAATTTGTTTTAATTAATTCATGTTGATTGAGGCTTTGTGGTCAAGATTAATGATATAACAAATCTCACTCCAGAAAAATTAATTTTTTTTGTCTCAATACATCTAATGGACGATGAACCAGACTGTACGTTAACGACTAATATAAGCCTCCATCTTCCCCAATTATCACCGAATCAATCATCAATCTATATATATATAATGGAGGATCCAAAAGGCTTCTCGTGGATGCCTCTAAAAAAACCTACACAAAAAACAAAAGAAAAAATTAAATATATTAAATAACTTTAAGACCCACAAGCACATACAATTAATAATATACAAATAATTTTAAAATGATATTTAATAATACAACAAATAGTCATATCAATTATCACCTATTAATTGCATATAAAAACAAAAAGATAAAAGCTTAAATGAAACATATTCACAATATAAATATAAAATAACACACAAAAACATATAATATCACAATAAAGTTCTAGGACATACTACAAAAACTTCATGGGAAAAATGAACAATTTCAACAAAATTCCTAACGATATGTCCCTATAAATCATGGAATTAGTTGTCAAACAACAACCAATGATGATGGAAAAGATCCAGTTTAGGATGCATTCTTAGGAGATTTCATAGAGGATGATCCCAATGATCCCGTATAAGATAATCCCTTAGTGGATGATCATACAAATGAAGAATTTAATCAAATGTGAGATACATAATACAACAAATTATATATTATATATGCTTATTGACATAGTATGAAAAATTGTGGCTTGCTGACATAAAAAGCAATAATAAATGAGATGTAAAAATTAGGAGATAAAGAAGGTGCGCTATATTTTCTATAGAATTTATAATTTATGAGATGTTTTTAGTTATTTTACAACTTTGTTCAAAAAACCAACGCAAAAAATAATTGTTAAACTCTGAGCATATTTTTTCTTTATGCATCAAATTTTCGCTCATTCTTAGAAAATTATTTATTAACATATTGAGAAAAATGTATTGTAGTTATTTGTTCATCTCATAATTATTTTCATTTTCTATAATTTAAGCTTTGTTATTCATTATGGTAATAAAGTATCGAAAAATTATCAAAAATATTTATTTTTTAAATTAATTATGTGTCGCGCGAAGCGCGAGTATGCAACTAGTTAGTGAATATATATATATATATGTTTACTAATATAAGCCTCCATCTCCCTTTGCAAAAGCTCTAATAATATTCTTCATCCAATTAAATAAGCTGTCTTTTCTAACATTTTTTTGTTTGTTTGTAAAGCTAATTGGTTGTATTAGATTCCTCCTACCTCATCCAATATAAAACCTAACCATATGCGCCGCCTCCTCTCTATTACTTTTCGACCATAAAAAAAAAAAAACAATATATACACATAAGTCCATCATTATATATGTCTGTCTTGAATTTTTTTTAAAAAAAGCAAAACTATAGATTATAACAATATCAATGTATGTTTGTTTTTTTTTTGGGAAGTTTCGATCGATGGGTCATCAACCATACAACTATGATTATGGATTCATAAAACACATTATTATTATTTTGATCATACTATAGATATAGCGGATCTGGTAAAAGGACTGTGGAAGATTAATTTAGTGGTCTCATTGGACTTTGTGTAGAGCAGAAGAATTTTGCCATATTTGGTCAAGCATGGTTGTTGAACCATTTACGTATAATGTTCTAACCTAAAAAGAATGTATGATTCTCTTTTGCAATACTGAGACTTGAACGTACCTACCTAACAAGTGATAAAAGGAAAATAATTATGATAATATCAAAAATACCCTTCCAATGAGATGTTTACAAGTGTCGTCACACATATAGAAGGTGAGCATCTCGGTCAATCAAGATATCACCTCAACTTTTACTCCTCGGTGTGACCTAACAGACATGATCTCGGGAATCCTAGGTGGTCAGAGCGCTCATCATTGATAAAGAAGAAGATCTACTAGGAAATCTCCAAGAGATCTTTAAGGGATTCACCCTCATATATCTCGTTCCCAATAAAGGGCAATCGATAATTCAAAAATATTCATATAAAAGGAGACCTCCACTCAGGTAAGTCTATCAATTTTCACAATTCACTATTAGTTAAAGAGAGAGCTCTAATTTTACTAGTCTTATTGTATGAGCAATCCCTTTGAGGAACACTTTGGAAACCCCAAAGCTCACATTTTCAGAATCAAGAACCCCAAATCGTTCACATTTTCTACTTGTGCAGAGACATAACATAAATCTTCTGATCCCTAATTCGATCAACTGAGACATCAACATATCCGAGCAGCACAAACACAAACTTGGTGTAGATTTTTTTTTTATTTGTGCTCAACTACCACTACTCCCACTTGTCGTTTTCTGATAATGCAACTACTCTCTCCCCCAATTTTTGCAAGCAAGTAAATGGTAGAAGCTTTATCTATTAATCCTGCCGTTTCCCAAAAACAATCTTGATTTTTGACCCAAAAAAAAAAGAAAAAAAAAAGAAAGACGCGTCCTTATTTTTGTCTCGGCTATTCGCAAAGTGGCGAATGCGATTATGCAAAGAGAATCGACAACTTGGAATTTGGAATTCTCCCTCCAAATTATTTGACAAACACGTCTTCTATAAAACCATCCTGTCTAAACTTCCTTCACGAAGCCTCATCTCTCTCTCTCTCCCCCATCCCTCTTTGAAGCTTTATTCTCTCTGGCGGTTCCTATTGAGCGTAAGATGCCACAGGTGGATCTGGAAACCCTAGTTTCTGCCTGCGCCGGAGGATCCAGCGACCGTAAGATTACCTGCGAAACCCTAGCCCACGCCGGTGACGATCACAAGCCGGATGAGGCGCCGGATTTCCCGCCGGAATCATTCTGGCTTTCCAAGGACGCAGAGCTTGACTGGTTTGATCGGAACGCTTTCATCCAGCGTAAGGACTCCACTAAAGGAAACGCTCATTCCGCGAACCTAAATCCGAACTTGATCCCTGGATCGAACTCCAGTTCTCAACGATTCTCTCACAATTTGAAGTCTAAAGCGTCTATCTTTACCCTACCAAAGCCGCAAAAGCCGAATTATGCCGATACGAAGAACCGCAGGAACTGTAAACAAGGAAACACTCGACTGTTCCCTAAGCGATCCGGATCCGTCGTTAAATCGGACTCTTCGCTAGTTGAGCCGTCTTCGCCCAAGGTTTCTTGTATAGGAAGAGTAAGATCCAAGAGAGATCGAAACCGTCGGTTCAGGAATCGGCAGAAGTCATCTGAACGGGGGTTGAAAAAGGAATCTGAACTGCAATCCAGTAAGGAAAAACCGGCGGAGAGACGAAGGGATAGATTCTTTGCAGGTTTTCGAGCAATTTTCCGGTCTTCTCGTAGAGACAAAAAAGCGAAAGACGGGTCACATAGAGTATCGCCTTCAAGAAAGGGCTCAGCGACAAAAACGACTGATATTAGGAGCCGATTACCACCCGGTGATTCCGACATAGACTCACCGGCGAGACGGAACTCATTGGACAGAGCGCATGACGTTGCTGAACCGGTTGGTTTGGGCGGAATGAAACGGTTCACGTCTGGTAGAAGAGCGGAGTCTTGGGGCACCGTAGTTGACGTGGCGTGAAGCGGGTCGTTGGATCGTTGGGCTCACATGCAGCAGTTTAACAGATTTCACCCAAGCCGGTGGTAAATTACCGTTATCGCCCTTTTTGTTTGTTTTTTTTCCGGTCTTGTTTTGTTTCGGTTTTTTGCTCTCTTTTGACCTTCCTCTTCTAGAATTTGAGAATACGTCTTGTAAATATGTTTTGCGATTGTATTTGGAAGGAGCTAGGCTGTGTATATATTATTGTATGAACCAGCACCACCTAATAAAACAATGTTACGACACCTGCGTTACTAGTTGAAATGGTGAAGATGGTGTGTATCACCTTGATGATCAGAATTCAAATCCCCCTTCAAAAAGCAATAAAACAAAACAATGTTAAGGAATTCAACCATTCAAGGGTGGGTTTCGATCATTTGGATAATAAGACATGTTGGTTGTTTTCAAAGCATGGAGTGACTCAAACACCGAGAACACTGTTATGGCAATTCTTCTGTCTGCCTCATAGCAAGAGAAGACAAATGGGGGTTTTTGTATATATATATATATATTATATTTTTTTTTCTTCATTTGGTGGGAGATATAGTTGAAGATTTGAGTGTTGGGAACCAACGTGTAAATCCAATCTCCTAAAGATAGAGAATTTCCCACTTGTCTTTAGTCATTTATTTTGAGTGCACTCAAAGTGGTTATGATTCCTTTCTTCGTTATCGTGTGGGGTTGGGTTACAGCCTCGCAGGTGAGGAGTCGCTGTTAGGACATTGTTATTATTGACTCTTGATAGGGTGTACATAGTACATACATGTTTAGATTGCTTTGCAGTATGGGTTTCGTTCACTTTTGTTGACCCATTTTACGTTGCGGATTACAGGAATCATTACCGCAGGGCGCAGGCATAGAGGCGAGGTTATGAGCGCCTTTACTGTCAAATCGATTTTCGACGGAAGGAAAACGATATACATGAATATATGGTTGAATCGAAACCATGAAATACAACCTTAATCCAAATGCATACATTTGTCTCATACATTACATCCCATAAGGGCCATAGTTGTGAATACGACTTTCTCTGATGCGCAGAGGTTGTTATAAAAATGAATAATGTCCTACCTTTGAGTCCGATTTGAACTATTCATTGGATATACCATTGTTTTTGGAACAGAGGTTCCTATAAAAATTGGAAATACGATACCTATGAGTGCGGTTTGAAGTTTGAACTACTGATTTATGAGGTTAGAAGTAGCTAATTAGGTTTACGATTGAAACCTAGATGATGTCAAACCTATCAGCGGAAAATTTGTTTTGTTTTGTAAAACTTACGGCATAAAAGCAGCAGGAAAATATGCCCACAAATTCCCTCTCAGACTAATCAAATTCCTGTTAGCAATGATCATATTCTTTATCGTGATTGAAATTGTTTGTTTGCTTATTGAAAAAACAAGGTGTCTGGTATTGAAGAACAGGAGGAAACAAAGGTGTCTGATTGCATTATCAATATTACTAACAAGTTATAAGGCAGAAATTACGGAGAAATCAACATAGTTGTTATCAGCCAAATGAACACCTCCAGTCAGTCATTAAAGGTTCAACAATGATCATCATGTTTAGTGGACCCAGCAACTGAAAATGAAAAAGGAAGGCATTGCCCTTGTTTTCAGACATTGCTACAGTGAGTTCAAGAAGATTCGAAGTGAATTGACAAGTTAAATATTTTTTTTCAGGTGGATTAATAGATAGAGATGGTACAATTAATATACATAATAACATGTAAGATGAAATAATACAAAAGCAACTCATTCCATTTTTCTTTCACAGAAGGGAAATTGATTAATTCAGTTTAGTGGGTGAGATATGATTTAGTCGTCGCCCGTTTCATCATATAGCTCAATATTTCTCCCATTCAGTTGCTGTGGAGGCCTTGCATTCTTCTTGCAAACCGAGTCCAATGGAGCTTCTAGTGCCTCCACCTGCTCCTTTGAGATTGTTCTCACCTATATATATATAAACATGTTTTTCATTGTCATACGACTTATTTATTTTCATATATTTGCTGCCGATTATGTTGCAGTGACATGTCTAAATCTAATTACCTTGCCAAGGATGTTCCAGATGACATTCTCACTGCATGGAGGAGTTGTGAGAGAACCCATATATCTGTAGTACTTGCGAGAGTTTTTCCTAATCTGCTTAGTGTCGATGGTGCCGAGTGCAACGTGTGCCTCTTCGTCACTTCCACACTGCTCGTTCGCGAGTTTATCCAAAGAAGTCTTCAACTGCAATTCCAATCCCAAACCATGATGAAACAACATTCAACAACTCAATTTACTGGAGCAAAGACAATGAAGATTTTCTAATTTGACGATTTAGATTGTTGTGAGATGTGAACTTATATCACAGAAAACATGGACAAGCACAGAAAACATGGACAAGCGATTAGTACCTTAGAGACAAATGGATCTGCATTACCATAGGAGTAGAGGATTCCCACAACTGCAAAGTTGCCGTCGTTGTCCTGGTGGACCAAATGAAGTTCAGCAGCGAATCTGTACATGTTCCAAGTGTCAACTGAATTGGCCAAGTTCAGTGCCTGGTAACTTGGTAAGTGAAAAAAAAAAAAAACTTGCATTGTATCATCTAGCCCAACATGGGGTTGCGGGATATTACATGCGTCCAGGGGTTTACTAGTCATTTGTCCTGTGGACAGCTGGGTGGATTCTATGCTACGAAAAAAAAATCTAGCCCAACAAGGGTCATTGGGTGCTTTGATTGGTATGAGACTCTGGACAAAGATTTGGGCCTAGCCCGTGTAAGGGCTAATGTTGGCTAAAAATTTGGGCCTGTTTTTAACTTTTTAAACCAGTTTTGGTTGGCAATCATAATTCTTGCCAATCCATGAAAGATTATAGAAGCAAAGATCATAGGGCAGCAACATTCATGGAAAAATTACTTTGTTTAGACATGTTGAAAATATAAGAGGGGATGAGAGATCATACTGTTCTCCATTAATCTGGTGCTCAGAAGGACAATGCCAGTGCATTTGCTTCAAGGTGTAATTTTTGCCATCTACCAACAACACTCCCACATTTTGTTCATAGTGTATCTGCATAAAACATTCATAAGCATACTTGTTTATAATCTTCATGTTTCCAGTCTTAGAATAATGAAAAGAAATGAGGAAGGTAAAACATGGTTCAACTTTCTTATGCATTAATTGTATCTAGCAGAAGAGAAACAAAGACAAGTGAATTAGGAACCAACCCCAATGTTGAAGCCATTGTTGACCAGAGTAGCATTAGCAGGTTTGTAAGCCCTGGTCAAGGGCTTCAGATTGCGATTACTGACTGTTTCATTCTTCAGAATGTTGACAGGAGACTGGAGCTTCCCAGATGAACAGGCTGAAAAATGTGGACTCAAACTTCCCCAGGAATCGGGTCCCTCAGCACCAGTATATCCAAACTTAATCGATTCAAGACCTGTATACACAATCATGTCAAAAAATCTCAACAATATGTTATCAAGAAAACAAATACCAATAGGCCATCTCTATTATATAGTGGCATTGAACACGATAAAAATGCATGTTTGACAGAGAGGGAAATCATACTCTCAAGGTCATATGCAGAGGCAACACCAAGCAGCAACGCAATAGCAAGGACAGAGACAGAGAATGGAGAGGCCATTTGATCTCAGAACTTACACCCTTTCAGCTTGACAAAACAAAAGCTTAACAATGGTTTGTTTTTATTTATACAGCACTACTCTCATAAAACTGACTCAAATTGTGGCCACACCTATTGGAGCTATATTTGGAGACCTTTCTCCTAAATTTAGCTCCTTTCTCGAATCTGTTGGTGTTCAATGCACAGCTTTGGATCATTGGATGTCCCCATCTATTTATACACCCAGTGGTTTCTTTTTAATCTGTATGGTTGAATTCTGTTAGTTTCAGTTACAAAATTGACCATATAAAAACTTTTCATTACAGCCTCACCCGTAAAGTTAACAAAATAACTTTTTTATTCTTCCCTTTTTTTTGCCTTGCTTTAAATCCATGTATTTAGCAAATGCATACATTGGGACCTTTTCCCACTGTACATGAAATTTGTGGAGGTCGGTTGATACACTTATGTCTTCACCACAATTCCAATGATGGCCTAAGAGGGGAAAGGTATCACTGAATTATAATAACGGAATTGGAAATTTTCATCCAGTCATTTCAAGAAAATATATTGCAATAATTAGTGAAGTGTACATGCATATGCCTTCACTATATATTCCTAAAGACTACTATAATTTTTACACATTACTAGCTAAATACATGTGGCCCAATGGTGGATTTGCAATGATTCAACCCAGAGGTCACCGGCTCAATTCCATAAAACAACCTCTTCATATATTATGTGAGGATAAAGTTTGCGTATAACTTGCATGTCTCCAACCCCACCCATTCAGGAGCCTTGTGCATGAGTGTTGTTTTTACTAGCTGATACATTTGGTTTGGTTTGGTTGTTATCGGCTAATATTCAATGTGAACCTAATGCATATGTTAAACATCATCATGCCAATCCACTTCATAAAAGGGTAGCAAGAACAGATAGGAAGAACCACCTTCATCAAAAGAATCTAGGCAGAAACTCCAAATAAACTGACATCATTTCATAAATATTGTCATAAGCCGACATCATTTCATAAATATTGTCTTATGCCTTAAATTTTGTTACCCATCATCATTCCTTAAGCTTCAAATAGTTTCTGCTTTCATAACTCTAGGCCCTACACAGTGCTGTCTGACTTAGGAGGCCCTGGCTTAGGTAGCATACGCACACTTCTAGGTCAACGAATGAATTCATTTGCTTCAAGCATTCATTAGTGTTGAAAATGATCACAGATCAAGTTGCCTATCTACCTTGATCAGAGGATATATGACTACCAGTTTCACTTCTACTCTCTTCTTTTTTTTAACCGAGGAATCACCGAGCCTAACATGTCCTTCGGACAGCTGAATGAGCCTAAACCTCAGGCAGGCAGGCAGGCCTATGCACACGAAAGTTTCCCACCTGCCAATGGTAAAGTCCTGGGCCAAAACCTAGTGCGCAAAGACCCACTAGCAGACCACAGCCCACCCGTATCCAGTATCCTTAGAACACAAAGGTGATTCAAAACTCATTTCTTTTAGTTTCTTGCTTTTCAATATATGCCTAAAAGCAAGAACAATCTCCAAAAGAGTTGTCAGGTGTTGTTACCTTAGTATGATACCAGTAAAAGGAATTAGTTTCTTATTCCACAACGGAGTTAGAGATTCTTATTCTATGTTAATTTATTTTTCCCTAACACAACTTTTTCATCGTCAGTACTCAGACTAGGGACAAGAAGTTGCTTTCTGCCCAGTAACCTTCCACTGAATTTTTTTTTTCTCAGAATCCTAACATTACATACTATCAGACAAAAGGGGAAAAATGAGCAACGAGAACCACACAACATGATCTCATAGGGCATACTGCCAGAAGCTTATGATATGCTGAAAAGGTAAATATTCAATGAAGCCATAGATAACTTGCTTTGTTTCTTGCTTTTGGAGTGTCCTAGATTACCCAATTCCCCCAGCAAAAAAATATGCCGCAAAATATTATACTCAATGAAAACGATCGGGAAAAAAACCCAAAGTATAATCAAACAAGAGCGAGAAACAAATAAGCAAAAACAAGGAGAAATGAATGTTGCCTACCCTGTCACGCTTGTAATCCCAAACCGCTAATAAGAAAAGCCCAAGCATCATTCAACAAGTCCTTTCCTGGCCTCAAAGTACCGTTGGCAACGGCCCATAAAAAAAAGCCGTACAGCCCGTCGTGGAACCGGAAAACAAAGCTGACAATACCCAGAAACAAAAAACCCAGTCCTCAGCCGGAAAAATGGGGCAAGAGAAGCCCCATAGATGTCTCCACCCTTGTCGGGTCGGACCGAGAACCTCTTCGGCTTGGGAGGCTTGAAATTGGGTGGTACAGTGAATGTCTGGCTTGCTGTTGATGATTGCGGGTCTCGGACTAGTTACAATCATTGTTTTTGAAAGGTTTCGTTGTTTTGGCGCTGTTTGGCATACTCCCATTGTTGTTGGGAATAGAATTGCGACCTTCGCTCCTGCGATTTTTTGACATTGGGCCTGAGTATGGTATTGTTGGGGCCGCCCGTCGACGAGGACCAAGGGCCCATATTAGTAATGTCCGAGGCCTTTCAATACTGAAAACTTATGAGAGGGAAATTTTATCTACACACCATAACAATATTATCTTTACACCACTTTTTGAACATGATAAGTTTACGCCAAAAAATTATAAGTCTAAGCACAAAATTATTGTGAAAATACCAATTTACCCTTGATGTGTAAAATATTAGAAATACTATTGTTAAGTTTACACACACATTGTTTCTCTAACCCCAAATTCAATCTCACACTCTCTTACCGATTTCACCACTGTCCAGACAATTACCACTACTGATTCTGCACACCAGATTCGAAGTCCATTTTCGACCAAGAAGAATCCAATATCAAGGGTGGTGTGCACTGAGATGATGAAACTGTGCATTGAGATGATGAAAATCTCATCTCTGCAATGTTTTAGTGTGGTGCACTATTAGGTCCTCCATCTATGCTTGGACGTAGTACTTCATTTGCAAACACAGTGTTCCCCCTGAGAAGTGTAATAGTGCAAACACAATCCTCTTTTTGGTAGGAGTAGAGATGGACATTTCCGTAATTAAACGGACAGGTAAAAAGGCGATGGCAATTGCCCTTTGTGGCATGATCTTGCCTTTTATTATTAGTTACTCATTCTCTTCCCTTCTGCTCAAGGAATCCCAAGGCATGACCCAGGGCATCTTTATTCTATTCCTTTGTGTAGCTCTCTCTGTAACTGTATTCCCTATGCTCACAAAGCTCAAACTTGTCAACACAAAGCTAGGCAAAATTGACATGTCGTCAGCTCTTGTTAATGATACTAGTGCAAAATTGTGATGAACCAGAGTAACCAATGTGAGTAGTGTAATTCTTACTTTTTCATATCGGCAATGGTTCTCAATCCATGAGAATTTGTGTGTAAATTTATAAATTTTTAATTCAATATATAAATACGTATTTAATATTTATTTTCAATGAAGGGTATATTTGTTATTAAAAAACAAGATATATGTGTAAATAAAAAAATAAGAAAAATTGTGTAAACTCAATACATTTTGTGGTGTAAATAAAATCTCTCCTTATGAAATTATGAACCTCAAAGACCCATCAGGCCCATCAAGCTCAGCAAAATTTCTACAAGCCCATAGAAACCAAAGCATAGAACAAAGCCCAAGGCTTAAATAATATAATAAACAGGCCCATGGTCTCATTATCAAGCAACCAAGGCCCCATTCAACTCAACGGCCCCCGTAGGTCCAAAAGGCTTGGCCAGCTCTAATACCCTTCACCGCAAGCCATCACTTCATGCATTGGTTAAGAAGACAATAGATGACCTCGAGCCACTCTCCCCTTCTCATCACACTGGCATCAAGATGTGATTTCGGACTTTCCCTTGAACTGACTTGCAGCATCCACTCTAAAAATTTATGCTTTCAAATGATTGAAACAAGAAGACATATGATTTATCAATTTTTTATTTTTAATAATATTTTTTTATACTTTCAAAGGTATAATTAAAAAATAATCAAAAAAAATTCCGAGAATATTGCCCTGGAGCCACGTTTAATTTCGCCTACCTAGACATCAAATCAAATCATATGTTTATCACGGTAACCCCTCATGTTAAGTCTTGGCTTTGCCCCTAATTATAGGTCTGGCCGTTTATAATGATCAATGCTCAGATTCAGTTTGCTGGGTTTCAACAATCTACAATATCTATCTAGATACAGGAGAAACGACTAAAGAGTCCATGATTGGGGTGATCAACCTAATTATTGCTCAACACAGAATGTCAAAAAAGTATCAACATAAATTCTATGCGGCGGTGCCACCCAACCATTAGGAGGCAAGTGTCATGATCTGCCATGTCAGCCGACCACGATCTCCTCTCTTGACCAAAATGATACGAAAAGGACAAGAAACTTTGGGTAGATTCATACAAGAGGAATAATTTAGTGTTTCTTTTTGGATTTGTGTGGCCAGAGGAATATATGTCTGGTTTGAAACTATGGTTCCTTTTACATTTTGAGTTCCTCAGAGGACAACAATTCTTGTTTGAACAACAAAAATTCTATGCTTTTTCAAAAGAGAATCATACCTTTTCTTTCAGAAAGGAGGGGTTTAGATACAAAGATGACAGAACAACTAATAAATAAAACGTGTATCAATCTATCCAATTATTCATGAGAATTAATCAAATATTTCTAGGTTCATAAACATTGTTGAGATTTCCCGTCCAAACACATCGAAGATATTGTATGTTATGGACCACGGATCCGCATTGATATGTTTTCATGGGCCGTCGTCAATGATTCTTAAACCCAAAAAACGTATTTACAATGTGAGAGGAGCTCAACTTTATTTATAAACCACTCGGTTTGAAATTTTTTAGTCTTGGACAAAAATGACTCGGGACTGCAAATCTTTGATCTGAAACAAGACAAGGACATGCATGGTTTGAAGTAAATGAGAGGTACCCACCTAGCTAGAGCCCCAAGCACTTGCAAAGAGTTGGGCCAGTTAGACTATGAATGCACGAGACATCTTTGCAAAGATTGGTGCATTTCATCAGGCTGACATAATACATTACACCATTCAAATCTTTAAATTCCAACAGAAAAAACACGGAAGGATTCATTCATCAATATTATATAGTTTTAGACTGCCATTCTAAAGTACTACGACCAAAGACAAAAGGTTTCTTAATTCTTATTGCTTTATGCTTCCATTTTAACCAAAATATTGCTCCATTTTTGGTGTTGGAGGTGAAGCTTTTTAGATATCTAGCCACTGATTGTTTGCTATGTATCTTAACCTAGACCAACCAACTTTTCCATTCCAAGAATATGCCCGTCACAATCAACTGCAAAGCTAAATCAATGTTTTAAACTCAGGGATCTGAAACAACTACTCATTCCACTACCTCTCCAAGTTTGACTGTTGCTGGGATTCTCAATATCGTATCGAAGCATAATCTCGATTCAGATTCAATTAGATTACTTGTCCATTTATCGGATTTGTCATAACCCAACCCACAATAAGAAGAGTGTTAAGACTAAATACCATATCGTTTGGGTAAGTCCAAATGATGTGGTCTATAAGTAAAGATTCACACCTTCTCACACAATCAATATCTTTTCCTCGAACATATAATTAAGTGAGACGATCCGTGCGGACTTGATATATTCACGAAAATCGAATAACTCAAAGTGTGAAAAATATTGGTTTATAATGAATGGATGGATGTTCTGACAGAGTTCTGTTCCTTGTGGTCAAAAAAATTAAAAGTTGTAGCTATGATGGCGAGAGGCTAGGGTCGTTGAAATGAATGACTATAGTTCTCTACTTGTATTCATATTACTTTCTGCCACAGAATTCCCATAAAGTGATGGCTCATATTTCTACCTCCACTAACTAAGATAATTACCCACAACCCCAATACTGAGCATGCGTGTTGAAAACATATCACGCCCCACTGACCAAATCATCAACTTTGTCTCAAAAGAGTGCAAGTTCATCTCCTAAAGTTATCGCCATGCCATTAAGCAATCGCATTCCAATTTCTCAAACCCCTTCTTCTCTCTTCATTTTCTACTGTAGAACATTTTTCAGAGACGTAAAGTACAGTAGGATTTGAAGAAACCCCACACTGAAGCCTAAAGCACAAGTGGAACACCACATTCCCATATGGCTAGGGGCCTAACTAGCACGCAGAAGGCTGACATTCCAAGGGAAAATTACTTGGAAAGCTACTGATAAGGAAATCAACAACTTGTAATCAGAATTTTAAAATAGGCATGATAATGATCAATATCATTCACAAAAAAAGGATGAAGATGAGCGTATCTCTTATTTACAAGCCTGTTCATGCAGAGCTTGAAACTTGACTTGTAATTTGTGTATTTAGCCCCCATTGCTCACAAGTTCCATAGAGCCAAAGTTGGGTTTGTTAGCGCTTCATCCATTTCTGAGATATAATATGAAACGTAATTAACATGCTTGTCAAGTTCAAACGATCCAAGAAAAATTCAGTGAACTTACCGAAAATCTTCAAGTTGTGCACAACATGAGTCTTCATCAGCAACTAGATACATTTACTCAGCAAAAACACACTTTTTTTGCAAAAAAACAGAAGAAGAAGAATCGTGAAAGCAACAGGTAAATAAAGTGGATTCATACCCAACCTACCTCATTTTGTAAAATTTAATTTTTGATGTTACTGCTGAAAGGAACGGACCAGATAGCAAATATGGCACAAGTAGGAGGGTCAAGTAGAGAACCCAATCCACGGTGCACAATGGTCAACCATGAAGTTGGGTGGGTTTGAGAGGCCCTAATAGCTCCAAGCTCATCTTTCACAGTTACAAATTGTCTACATCTTGGTCACAGTCCCCTTGCAATCAAACGCTAGTAACATGCTTTCTGACATGTCCCATTGCAACTTGCAAGTATCAGTAACTCAATGAGCCAACTCAATGACCACCAATGAAGAGATAGATTTGGTCAATTAGAATATAAGTAACAATAATAATGCGCTCTGCATATCTCTAAGCATTATAAAAGTTATCTGATCTAATTAGTTTTTCCCTCCACCTTTTGCTGTCTAACCAATCTGCTTAAGCTAAATAAAAACAAAAAAAAAACCTTGTTAGTTACCCTAAAGCTTTAGAATTCAAAAAAGGCACGACTTACTTGGGGCGAATACGTCCAATATACACACCAACAAAAATCAACAGGACGGGGTCCACAATCCACAGCGTGCTAAGGCCCTATTGTAATATTTGAAATATGGTGGGGTCTTCATTCCACTTCTATATATACAAGACATTGTGCTCTAACACCCCTCACTCCACAATACCAACCTTTGTACCCCTCTCTTTTCACTAACAAAGCCGTGTAAGCAAATCATGGGAAACTGCCTAGTTGTTGAAGATCAGGTAATCCAGGTAATGAAGCCAGACGGAAAAATTCTCGAGTATAGAGCACCCATCAATGTAAACCAAGTGACCTCAGAATACTCCGGCCATGCAATATCTGATACACTTCAGGTCATCCATCAGCATCTTCTGCCTGAAACCAAACTGATTGGGGGTCACTTGTACTACCTAGTACCTCTTCCATCCTCACCCCCAGAAATTAGAAAGAAGAAGAAAGTGAGATTTTCTAATCCAGAAAAGGAAGATGGACAAGGATCCAGTGTAGTAAGGATAAAGATAATTATCAGCAAGCAAGAACTACAGGAGATGCTGCAAAAGGAAGGAGTTTCTGTTGATAATATGCTCTCCCATCTTCAAGTTCAAGAGAAAGTAAGTGAGGTTGATAGATCAAGTGAAGATGACAACAGCAACAGATGGAAGCCTGCCCTAGAAAGCATAGCTGAAGTAAACTAGTAGAGCGCATCCAGTATAGTTAGACTTCCTTTTTTCCCTGTTTGTATCACTTTTATATACAATAGTATAGAAAGAGAATAACAATACATTTAAAGCTTGTTTTCTCATAAGAAATGCACTCAACCTACTCTTGTCGTACGTACGTTTATCCATAACAGGACTGGAACTTTAGCATCTCAAAGAAGGTTTGCCGAGAAACCAGCATAATAAGGAAGAGCCAAAAACTATAAACCAACAAGAGAGAATGGAAACACTATCAACTTTACCAAGATATATCTATTATCACGCCTTAATTTTCAAGTTACATGTCAGCATATACAGAATACAAAAAGAAACTTATTTTCCAGGTTGCATCACATGTCAAATAGAGCCAGATAACTTGTTGTCACATATGATCTCATATTACATTGAGACAAAGCATATAAGCGTTGAAGGGAAAGGATGCATCAATACATGAAAGAGTTATATACAGAATACAAAAAGAAACTTATTTTCCAGGTTGCATCACATGTCAAATAGAGCCAGATAACTTATTGTCACATATGATCTCATATTACGTTGAGACAAAGCATATAAGCATTGAAGGGAAATGATGCATCAATACATGGAAGAGTTTTACCCCAATCTCTCTGCCAAGTCATTGACAAGGAATTTGAAGAAAAAGACAATTTCCAATTAGGATTGGCAAAAAATCGGTTCCAGATCGGACAACATCATGTGCTTAAGAAATATTTACACATCCGGACCCTAACTTGGATTGGATTATGGACATACTTAATTGACCACACTTGGATTAGTTTAAATTCATACAAGTAAATCGAACAATAACTTAATCCGGGTTAAGGTCCAAACAACTAAACAGGACAAGATTTTTATGTTTGGACCCGGATACATTTTTAAACCAGACAAAATTTTTACGTTTGGACCTATATTTGGGACATATAACTTATGTCCGAACTTGGTTTAATTCGGGTCAAACAAATTCGATCATCTAGACCGGACAGAGTTTTGCCACCCTAATGCCAATGACGCGTTAATCCACTTGCCATAACTCAATTCTTCTCCTAAATCATATATTAAGAATAAAATATAAATATTCACCTTTAGCATCTTTACATTTGGACCTATATTTCGGACATATAACTTATGTCTGAACTTGGTTAATCCGGGTCAGACAAATTCGGTCATCTAGATCGTTTTGCCACCCTAATGCCAATGACGCGTTAATTCACTTTCAATAACCCAATGACGTGTTAATCCACTTGCCATAACTCAATTCTTCTCCTAAATCATATATTAAGAAGAGAATATAAATATTCATCTTTAGCATCTTTACGTTTGGACCTATATTTCGGACATATAACTTATGTCCGAACTTGGTTTAATCCGAGTCATACAAATTCGGTCATCTAGACCGGACGGAGTTTTGCCACCCTAATGCCAATGATGCGTTAATCCACTTGCCATAGGCCCATAACCCAATGACGCGTTAATCCACTTGCCATAACTCAATTCTTCTCCTAAATCATATATTAAGAATAGAATATAAATATTCATATTTAGAATCCTTATTCCTTAATTATTACTATCATTGTGGATCTGCTATAACTCCAACCATGATGGTAGTGGTGCTATTGCCTGTAATTTTTAGGCATGTGATGCATTAGCTTAAATGCACAAGCCCACTTTGACCTAAAAGAGATGCATAAATGTAGTGGAAGAAAAACTCGGTACTTGGTCTTTGGCCATTTACCCCGCATGAATCATGATGCATCAGAAAGATTTAATACACTCATTAGAGTCCTTTGGCACTTTCCATGTAAGAATAAACTCTCAACTTGGCATCATCTCCGTCATCTTTGGTACTGTTTGTTACTTCTCCATCTAATTCAATCGTTTATTCGTTCCCTTGTCTACTTTTACTAAACTTATATTTCATATATTTTGTTTTTAAATATCCTGAAAATACGTCCTAACAAGAAATACAAGATACCTCAATGTTTTATACATAGAACTATGGGGTTACGTAAACCTTATGGAGATTGTTTATAAAGTTGTTATCAACTAAAGTACCAAAGATATCGAGGTTGTTTCATGATCACCTTCAAATACGTAACCTTAATAGCATATATAACTTATTAATTTTCTTCTATCAGTAAACTTGTAAATGTTTCACTGAACCTCAATAACATATAACTTATTAATTTTCTTCTATCAGTAAACTTGTAAATGTTTTCACTGAATCACTAAATTTCATCAATGGGTCCAGGGCATTTTTGTAATCTCAAACATATGCAAGATGGCGTCATCTTTACCTCATTTGAGTTTGAAAGGAATGCTAGATTATGGATAATCTTTACTTTACTAGAATATCAGAAACAAGAATCCCTGTTAAATTTCCAATCTTTATAATATCAGGATCTCTATTCTGTCTCTTGTTTTCTTGTGTAGGTAGTCGTACTCCATTATAAATTACAACACATAGAACTAATAATATTTTTTGCAATTATTAGAGAGTACAGAAAACACATTACAACTTTTTTTCCTAAGAATGGGTTAAAAGAATTGGTAACACCGATTGTTCCAACGAACCTGCAAAAGAATCTCACAAGTGGAGTCATTTCAATTATAAGTTTGTTTTCTGGTTGCAAAATGTATCAAGTTTCCCAATTCATTATTACAGAAGGGAGGAGAATTCTGGAATTGTGGTTAAGTATTTACTAAAGAAAGATTTAGGGCTTGTAAAACACCAGAATAAGGCTGCATTTTAGTTAGACCAGGTTCCAGAATTTAGGAACTGGGGTGCAACAGTGCATTGACGATTGTCATGGGTCTCAATATGGAAGGTTAATATAGCTAAAAAGAAGAAAAGAACAAGAACAGCAGTGAGGAAGGGAACAAAAAAAAATCACAGCAAACATGCAGTTATCAAAAAAAAAAACCATTTATTCTATCTTCCATTCCAAAGGTCTACGAAGGTAAGAGAAGATATAGGTATTTCAAGAATTGATATTGCCCAAAGTCCTCTTAGAACAAGTACTTGAGGAAAACTCAATGATACACTCATAAAACTATTAGAACCTTTTAAGTACATGTAATGCACCAGAAGAATACAAAGGAATCTAGAGACTAGCAATATTCATGAAATGCCCTTAACATACATCACTCATGCAATCACATACTTGCAACTGAATGAAACTATTCAATAAACAAACAGATTGCTATAAGAACCTAACAGACTTCGCACGCTTGGGCCCTCACGTCTTTACCTCTCCCAAGCCAGTGTCTCATGGACACTGGAGAGTCCAGGCCCATCAAGTTTCCTTGCAGGGACAACATGAACAAAGCCCATGTTAGCCCAAGCCCACAAGAAAACCTGGTGTTCTGATTTAAAAGTGCTAAGCCTACCCTTATCAACATATTGCAGCTAAACAGTAGGATTGCAACATCAGTGTTATCCTTATGATAATATAGTCAGTACTACGGAAACACATGATGTCAATGGCTCAATGCGTCTTTATGAGTGATATTTCAAACATTTTGCACGATTGCTTGATAGTAGTGTTTTTTTTTTTTAAAAAATGGTATACTTGTGCAGAAATGACTAGTGTCATCCTCCAGGCATTCCACACATAAAAAAAAACCATCTTTTTATTTTGATAGCAGACCATTAAATCATCATCTGTTCATTATTTTAACGACTAATCTTCAGAATTACTATCGCCTTTAGCATATCAAGACTTGAGAATGAAACCAGATCATGAAGGGAAAAGTGGAGAGTTATGTGAGTGGATCTATCCAAGCCCACGAGGACAAAGTATGACAGTAGGTCAAACCTGAAAAGGCAATGAGCCAATGACAGCTACAGTTTTTTTGTGCACCTCTTTGATCCTCACGGATTGATCTTTAAGAAATGGCAACTTTGCACCATACTTTGACGGCATGACAAAAGACATTTGCCACTTTCCTGCCTGCCAGCTAAGTACAAATGAAGAGTATTAAATAACAAAAAATAGTAAAGGACAGACTACAATTCCAAGATTTCTAAGAGGAAACATTGAAGCTATGCATAGTTTAGAAATACAAGGTTCATCAGGACTTACCTTCTTTGTAATCACAGGGGTAGTCATCGCTATCTTCTGTCCATCAGATTGAGTCTTCCGAGTAAAATTGGGGTAGTCCATAGTCATCTCCATTCTCTCTTTTGTTCTGTTATAGAAACAGCACAACATCCGGGGTAAGCAAACTAACAATACTAAGTTCATAAAAGACTATTGCAGAATCATTAGTATTTCATTCCATGGCACTTAGAAATACCTTACCAAACAGGTACTCAGCTAAGACATTGAAGGATTCCGATGCACCATTGAAATTAAAACCAGTCGTCCCAGGCATGGTCGTTTCTACTATGTAGCAAGGCTACATCCACCATCACAACCCCAATTTTTAAATATATATGATCAAGGGAAAAATTGTGAGAGAGACGAATATGTTTCAAAACCACATTCAGTAACAAATTCCAAAGAAAGAATTGATAACTACATCGAGCAGAAATTACCTCGATTGCTCTAATCTCGTACTCATCTTTCCTACTTACAACTTTATCCTCAACTGTCCCAAGTTCCGGAACTGCATGAAATAGAGATACATGAACAAAGCCAATAAAAACCCTAGCTCCACTTACAAGGAAGGCAAGGGACTGCAATAGAAACCAGAACACGATGCAAAACCTCAACAAAATAACACCAGCCATCAAAGCGTCCTCCAAATTCCGGTTCTCAAACCTCTTTGGAAACACATATTTAGCGGTTTCACTCACCACATCCATCAAAATTCAAAACAGAGTGAAAAAAGCGCGGAAAGAAAAAAAAATCAACGAAGCCTTAAATTGACTGAGAAAGAGAATGAATAAGTTAGTAAAAGTGGTTAAACGTAGAATTATTTGAACAATTACTTCTCTGAGAGAGGAAGAAAGCTTGGGAAGCTAGAGCGAAGACGAGAGAGACTCGAGCTTCAAAGGCGGACATGACTCTTCTCTGACGTATGGGAGGCGCGGTGGTTCTAATGGTGGCCATGAATTTGGCGGTGGACGCCCTTGATTTTGTGTAGGGGTTTTACACGGAGATGGAGAGATCAACGAGAGCATCTTTGTTTCGCTTCTTGGGTAACGCTAATTTTAGTTACCGTTGGAGACATGAACTCTTGGTAATTTCAGTGTCGCGGAACCGACTCGCTTCATTTCGTATGAATTAAATATTATTTTGTTAAAAAATCCTTTTATAAATTATTCGACTGCAGGTGGACGGCATACGAGCCAGGCCCAACTCTCCATCTGAGCCAGACCCAAAATAATACTATTTTGATCAGCAGCCATTGTAGGAATTCAAAATTCAGTTTGGCTTTGGAATTGTTTAGGGATATGAGGCAGAAGGGCTGCTGCAGTCCTAATGTGGCTAGTTTCTGACATGTTAGGAAATCCAGTCCTTTATATTCTGCACTTCACCGATCTCTCTGGACAATGTGAGATTTATGAGCGCTGCACCCCACAAGGTAGCACAACCGACATCATTAGCCCCGCACGCACTGAGCTGTGGGGAAAAGGAAATCTTCCAAGCTTCATTGCTTGTACTACATTGATAAAAGGTTCGAGGAGGTAAGGGAGAGTAGAACTGTAGAAGAAGCATTTAGATTGATCGAAAAGATGCTGAAAGAAGATATTCTACCACATTGTGCGACCTTTAATTGTCTATTGCAAGATCTTTGTGAATTGGGAAGAACAGTCGAAGTAAATGGACTAAGGATGTTGGCTTCTCGCAGGGGTTTGGAGTCGGATGGCACCGCATATAAGGCCTTTTACCGTGCACAGATTAATCAAAAAACAAGCCCTGAGTTTAATCTGGGATATTAGGTAGCTGTAAATCTGACAATCCCACAATCCCATTGCGCAATATCATTACAAAGTCATCAGTGACGACCACAGAAACATCATACTTCACAGATTATCTCAAACTCACGGATACATTAGATTGCTAGCAGAGTATAATCGAGATTCAACAAATTGTTCACTCAATTCCTTGGAAAAATACAGATAAAGTGAGACGCAGAGGAAGGTCTAAGCCAGTAGAATCAAACATACATTCACATCCGCCAACTGGATAGCGTCACCCGTCCAGGAACTAGCATAAGTTGTTCCCACCCTTGCTAGAACTTTGCAGAGATGTCCTCCTAGGCTGGTGCTGAGACAAAACTGCAAGAGACTTCTAAAAGACTCGAGACACCAGTTTAACTGCGTGAACAGCCAAAAGGAGGTCGTAGTTGTTAATTTCGTTGCAATATTCATGGCATCAAAGAAACAGGAAAAGAGAGTAACTATTGAATGCATGATACAGATGATATATATAAAGATGACGGCCTTACCCAAAACAATCAGCGTACAAACTATTAGCAATATGGTTTTCATCGAATGCCAGTTTACTTCAAAATGACATGGAAACCATCGATATATTATATGTTGAACCTGTCAAAGAGAAGCAAGCGGTTTAGTATCTGCAGCCAATTAAAAGCTAAAAATGAACCTGCCATATGATAAATCTATTATAGTTCTTATATAGATGACACGGGGACACATCAGACAGCCGTCTAATGTTTTCTTCGTAACAATTGACGGTTTTGGCCATAATGCTTCAACGGATGCAAGTTCATGCTAAGGCACTGAAAATTATAAATTAAAATAGGGAAAAAAAATTCTCCATAATTAAGACAAAGTTTTTGGCCTTGATTGGGACCAAAATGCAAGTATAGATGTTATCATACTTAATGCTGTTACAGTGATGGACAGCTTTCTTAACATGAGCTCCTTAAAAACTAAGTTATTATAAATTATTCTTATTCCACTTGGAAAAAATGTTATTACAAACCACAGCAACAGGAGGGATGATAAAAATTACCGGTGCAGCATAAGAAATATCACTGAATGATGGGACATGCCTTTGTTCTTCCCCATCTTTCAACCTCTTTGTGTAGTTCCGGGCTCTACTTCCGTAGGCGGTCCATTTCCTGTTCAAAAACCCAAGGATGTTCAATCTGCTAGAACTCCCTCTCAACTTGCTCACCTGAGATAAGCCATTAGGTTTGGCTTCATTGGCTTCGAGATCCCAACAGGCATGCTCACCACGTCGGTTGTAATTGCTCTCATAAAGAGAATTTAATGCATCTAAGCTCATTCTTGACGAATAACGAGAACCCACCTTCCTTAAATTATTCTGTTTGATGGAATCTTTATATTGGTCCACATGAAAATCCCTGTTCCCATTTAGCTTCTCAATGTCATGTTTTCCATGCTCCACATTCTCGTCATCTTTCAAACCAGACGTAGTGGGATTCCCACCCGCAGGATCAAGAAATCTTCTTAATATGCTACTATCCTCCAGTTCATTATGATTTGAAAAGCCAGTGGGATTCCCTCCTGTAATAAATAATGCTAATCCATCGCTGTCTTGTTCATTTAAGCTAACCCACTCAGAGTTTCTAACTGAATCTCCCATCAAGGGATCACCTAAGCTTTTCTCTACGTGATTTATTTGCTCCTTTATTGCTCTAATGAACTGCATATGTCTGGTAATTACATGTTCCCTTGTTTGAGACGTTTCCATCATAGCTGCAACTCCAACGGCTCTCTCAAAATCTTCTAGCTGATAAGAGAAGACAGACCAGATAAGCTAACTAAAGAAGAAAGCAGAAACAAAAATTGGTAATAAACTAATAACATATACCTGCCATTTTGCCGTCTCAAGTATGGTTTTCAGTTCAAGTCGGTGATACTCCATTGATGTTAGCAATTTTGGATCAGGAGGCTCATATTGAACAAGACTTTGCTCATGCAGAAGGAGGCGAAATATAGACTCTGCCCTGTATTTTGAACAAAAGTTTTAGATCATAAGTTGTATACAGTAAGAAAACCATATAATAATCCTTTTAGATGTGTTTGCTTCTTCAGAAGACTGAAGAAAAGACAAAAAGAAAGAAGACATAACAAGGAAACAAAAGGAAATATAAATGTATCTTTCATTTTTTCTCGTTCAGATGTGCAAGGAGGGTCTTGGGGGGGGGGGGATGGCTTATTCTGTCTAAATACGAATTCTAATCGTAACTATTTAAATATTTCTCTGGCACATACAGTAATAGAGGTTGTCAATGAGGATTATTTGATCAAATTCGCAGGTGAAGGCCAATAACAAGAGTAGTTTTGGCCTTTTCAGGGTGGAGCGGTGTTCTCTGAATGGAGCATTAGGTTGAGCATGAACATCTAGATAATCCAAAATGTAGTAATTCTCTCCTTAATTTTACATTATGTTCTCCTTTTTCTCATTTTCCACTGCAACTAAACATGGAAAAATGGTCTCGTGATGTTATTTTCTCTCTATCTCCCATCATCTAAGATTCAAATAGTGTGTAAAATACACAACACAAAATTTGGCAACAAAAGATTCATTTTTAGAGTATGAATTTATTCTGTAAACTTGCAAGAAATGCCAATTAATCAGCAAGCAAGGGCAATAAAGACAAAATGGGCTCAATTTGCTAGTAATGAATGCTAATGAAGCCAGTAGAATTCAATTCCATTCATTGGCAAACTACTACATGTTAAGCTATTCTTTTAAGGCAACTTCATTTTATTAGAAAACAATAAAATCTCTTTCAAGAATGGAACTCTGCTTCATAGGAGAATGAATAACTGACCTGTCGGCAGAGTCTTGAACAACTTCAGCTGCTGAGAATAGAGGGTCCGATTCCCATTGCCGCAAACTCGACGCCATTACGTGTGTGTGCTCAAGAAAATAAAAGAAGTAAATAAATTGCAATAAAACACGAATAAGAGTGACTCGAATAAGAACTTCGTCACTCCTTGATGAAGAAATGCATTAAATTCGAAATCAGAAGAAGAAACGAAGAGAAACCTAATTGTAGAAATCAAAGAATCGAAACATTCTGACTCCGAAAGATCTTCTCGATGTGTTCATCAAATTTGGAACAAATTTTGGCGTACTTAGGGTTTGAAAGGTAAATCAAATTTAGGAATTGGAGGTGAAAAAAGTCGGTGCAAGAAGAGGACGACGAAAGGGCAAGGCTACGTCCACACAGAGGGCATTCCGGTTCTTTTACTTGTGAAAACGAGAGGAGTTGATTTGATGGCATAAACCGACCCACACCCGCCAACCCGTTACTGCTCAAAATAAACAGAACATTTTATGTTGGCAGTTGGCACTTCTTAACGGGCTATTTCCAGCCCGATCCAAGGAAACAAGTGGTCACTGATAAAAATGAACGATCCAGGTAAAATATGTCTGTTTCTCAATTCTGTTACAACGTACAAGAGCATGCATAGACTTTTTTTTTAACCTAAGAACCACATAGTTGAGCATGCCATTTGAATGGATGTAAATCTCGAGTCGTTAGAACAGTCCACACCACGCTAACAATAAGTAAGATTGGAATGAAGCCCATGCAAGTGAAATAGAACTCATAACCCTCCCCGAAAGTGGGCCATATAGGGAGATACTCTTAGTTCGAAGTACTTCGAACTCACGACCTTAGCGGTATGCTGAAGCAAGCATCTACCCTAAGCCCAGTAACATAACCATTACCACGGCTAAGAGCATGCATACAAGCACACCAAAAAAAAAAAAAAAAGTACTGAAGAGAGAAACTTCATTTTGATCAGAATTGCTGTCAAGCTTACATGTCAAAAGTCAAAACTAAGAAGGATTTTTCTCCTCAAATGAAATACTTCACCATCTGAATTTCTTTCTGTTTGAAGCCACATTTCTCATAAAAAGTTTTGTTATCAAGACTGCAATCAAGAATCACTTTATAACAACCTAATGCATGAGCATGCTCAGTGAGGTACTCAACAATCCGTTTCCCTAATTGCAACCCTCGTGCGTTGGAATCAACAACAACATCTTCAATGTGCCCAACTTTGCCACAATTTCTCAGGAACTTCTTTTCAATGAATATGCTCCCAGTCGCAATAATCTTCCCAGACAGATCATCTTCAATTACACAGATAAAATGGTCATCACCATAGGAGCTTATCTCTTGAAATCGTTCTTCGAATTCCATATCTGAGATGGAATCACAAACACTTAGTTGCTGCAATAGCTCTATGAATCCCTTGGTCTTGTCGGATATCTCTAATTTTCGAACTTGAAACTTCCCTTCTCCATGTGGGTTACTGCTCTGCATCTTTTACCAGTCAGTTCCAGCTTTCTGCCATATTTATTTAACCATCATCAGCATTCACATACACTAATAAACTTATAACACTAGATCTGTAGTTCAGAAGGATAATGGTAACTTTTCATTTCAGTCAAGCACTAAAGAGAAAGAAAAAGGAGAACAATCCTAAACATCAATGATTCTTGACAAGCACATAGGACCTTGAAGATTTTAGCTTTCAAATTCTTATGATTAAAACACAATAGATTAAAGGAGTCATAAAAGAATTTTATTTGAGAACGGACTAACAGCCTCTCACATGGATCCTAATTATCAATTCAACGCAGTCAGCATATCCACATATATAAGCACATCTCAGCCTGTATCATATGCCAAAACTCCAAACAAGCGATCCGAAGCATCCTGAACTTACAGGAATGAAAATTTTAAGAGAAGATGCCTCTAAAACAAAAGAGGACACGGTGTTTGCCATGGTAACTGCTAGGGTTAATCTATACGCAAAATTAAATTCAATATCTTCCTTTTGGGGTTCTGATAATAAATCCAATGACTAGTACTCCATACATTCTTCTTTCTGTATCAAACAAACCAAAATAAGATCTTTGATATATCATATACGGAATCCACTCAAAATGTTCAATAGAATAGTTGAAACACAGAGAAAGGGAAAGCGATCACCAACATTGATATGTACTCAAGTAACAAAGTTTCAACACAAATGCCAAAAGCAGAATGAAAGTTCAACTGATCACAAACTAATCTGAAGCGACAGAAGCAAGGACAACTTGCCAACATCGAAACCAAGCAATCAATTAAACTTCTACCAAATCTATAACGGCTCAATCTAAAGAAGTATTTTTGGTGTTTCCTGGCTAACCAGATAAATATACAGAAATCAACATCTCCCTTTCGCCCATCGACAACAACAAAAGTAAGTGTCTCCAAACAACACGAATCAAGCACTGCGACAAAACCAATCAACAACCTTCATTCCTTCTCGATTCATCACAAACATGCATATAGCTTATAGGATTATTAACAAGCAAATAATTCGCGGAGATGTTAGAGAAAAGAAAGAGAAATCAAAGAGTACCTTTCACCGTATTGTAGGATAATAATGGGGTGAGGGATTCGATCCAAGGATCCCAGAGAAGAGAGTAAATCAGAGAGATCTTGAAAGGCTTTGCTTGTTCGAATCTCTCTTGCATTACAGAAGTCAGATGAGGAAGAAGAAGAAGTGAAGAACCATGGGTGCATTGGGTTATGGGCCCACCAGAGCTGATTATGGAGATCTCGGGCCGGACTTGAAAGAATTTTTTGATTCCATGAGCAGGGCCCAATAAAATTATCAGCTCAAAAACATCCACTCAAGCCCGGTCCAAATGGGACGGATCGGAGTCAATGCCCATCTATGGGCAAAAAATATATTTCGAAAGCCCGATAAAAAATCGGATCAGCTTAGACCCAACTGACTGGAGGACTAGGGGATTACAAAACTCAGTTCGATCTGGATGACCGAATTTGTTTCACCCAGATTAGTCTGATGGGTGCTAGAGAAAAGAAAAGGTTGGATCTGCTGGCAAGTTGTGTTAATGCTCTTGCTAAACCAAAGCCCAGGACAGAAAGACCCTTTAGGAACAACTGCGAAAACAAAAGACCAGAATGCTAATAGAGGAATATTAATTTAAGTAATGGAGCAGCAACCTCTGGTTAGATGTTCGAAGCCAACACATTATAGAGACAAATTATTCATACAAATGCAAATAGATTCAAAAATTGCAACGACGCATTTGAGCAAGACAAAATGCGCAAGTGTTACACCAAAACAAGCTTATTGCAACAGCAAAAATTGATAGCCCCCAACATCTATGCAACTTCAAGATGGCTGAGATTTTTCATTCCTCCGTTGGCCTTTGCCCCAAAACTGAAATGTCTTCATACCGTTTCTGCAGTTGAACAAAATAACAGTGACATTCAAGCAAGGGATAACACTAGCAAAGTAGCAATAATCACCAGTAGCAACAAGATGTCGCATTAACCATTAGCACACATAAAACTGAAAATAAAAATCAAATGTGCGGCTGATGAGCTGAACAAAATAACATCCACAATCAAGTCAGTGATAATCACCAAAATCAATCAGATGCTGCAGTAACATTTGAGGCTATTGGTGTGGGACAATTAGCAAATCATATTCTTAGGGAAACCGTTTCTTAAATAGACAGATAGTAGCAAGGCTGTGGAAATCAAGTAGGTCAAAGCAATACAGATAGTGGAAACATATGCCGACTAACACAGCAAAACAATGCAGAATACTTCCAATTATAAATTAAATATAGTTATCACACTATCATTTTATGTGGGGGAATAACACAATAAATCAATAATACACTAAAGAACATCTCATCAACACTGAATGAAAAAAAAAAAGGTAGCATGGTATAATCATATCAATCAAGGAGATGAAAGGTCCAGTCACATTTCAGATCCTCATGAATACAAACGGAACACAGCCATTCATTTAAATTGTTGTCCAGGTACCACAGCCTTCACAACATCAGGGTTTGTGTTTCAACTATGAATAGCAGTATAGACACAGCCCAAGGTGTGCATAGCTGGCTCAGCAATCAACAGAATCAAGAGATTCATTTCATCCGTAATCAAGCCAAAATTGGAGATTGCTGCGGAAATATCATTTATCCTCACCCAAGTTTGCTTAACATCTCAAACAAAAAGGGTTCTTAAGAGAATTCAGGAGTTAAGAAAATGTGATGATAGTCCACTGTGCAAAAAATCACAATTCACAAGCTTTTTGGCGCATCTAACAGTAAAGCTCAATCTTATATGCTATGTTATGGCAGTTCTATCAAGCCCAATCTTATATGTTATAGCAGTTCTATTCTATCAAGCCAATCTTATATAACAGTTCTATCAACCCAAAATTTGGAATCAGAAGAAGAATTTTGCATAATATATCGCAATCTTTACGATATCTGAAATTTATTCAGAACTGCCAGCAAATAATCGAAGCACATATACATAGACACAAAACAATAAATGAGTTGGACAAATAGACTCAATAACTACATAAAACATGAAGCCAAGAAAAAAAAATTGCTCTAAGCCTGTCCTCTCAACCAATCTCGGTTAAGAAAATAACTATAGAGAATCAGTTTAGCTGCAGTACATTAACATGCAACTCCATGTGACGGCAAAAAAAGTAAATCCATGTTAATGCAAACAACTGAAAAAAGCATAAGGGCAAAAATGATCTCTATGTGCATCATTTGGTGCAAACACACAAAAAGTTGCAAACCAGCACAGACATACAGAAATGGTAGCAGACGTTATTACCCCAAGATTGTTGTACTCCCACAGCTTTTGAACTCCATAATCCACAGCCTACAAAACAAGTAAATAGTTATGGTGAGAGCCTCACTCCTCGCACTTATGCCAAAAAGTATTTCACAATGCATAACAAGCTCTCACATTAGAGTTTTCATCACTTTAAACACAAAGGAACTAAAAATTACAGATCTAAGACTTTGAATGGTGATACACAGACACGTTCATTCTGCCCTTCCAGATCAAGAAGATACTGAAAACTCCACAATCGTAAGAGACAATTCAAAAGAAAAATAAATATGCTAAGTCTGCAACAAAATATGACACTAACTTGAATCCATGAAATTTGAAACTATTTAAAAAGACAACTTGAATCAAAATACAAAAATTTTATTCTCTTATTTTCTAATCCATGGATCATAAATCCATTTTTTTCATTTCACCCCCTTTAATTCAATGAAAACCTGTTCTGCAATGGAATCAATGAGTTTTCAATATAACCAAAGAACTAAAACAAAAACCATTGATACAGGGGATCCAACATATAGACAATAACCCGTACCCGCTCGCCAAGGAAAGCACCGGCGACGATGAAGGTAACATAAACGGAGTTGCGGCGCATAACCAATCTGTAGAGACCTTCGTAGAGGCCTCCTTTATTTCTTCGAGCAGCAGAGTAATCCATGGCGCTTACGCTTCAATATCTGAGCTGATGAATGAATCAGAGCAGCGATTTTCCAATGAGTCATAAATCAATCAATAATTAGTTAAAAAAATACAACAAATTCGAATATGCTAACTGTAAATTATGCTGATTTACCTACGCAAATCGAGATGAATCCTGCAATCTCTATTTTTCTCCCAATTTTGACCTAATCAATCATACGCAGAACAAAAAAAAAAACCCTAACCTTCAAAGCCTTCGACCGAAATGATGAACATCCGAGGAAGTGGAGTCTTTTACCAAACCGGTTTAGGGAAGCAAACCTGACCCCTGGCGGCCCTATTTCGGACCGGAATAAAAGGGCCTTACTTAATAAGCCCACCAGTAAAAGAGCTCAACCATCTAAAGAGCAAGCCCCTTAGCTGCCTGGATCTCATTCTCACCCTCAGTAAGCCCGAACAGCTGCCTATTGGACTTGAGAACCCTTGGCGGCCCTGATGTTGCCCAGGAATAAAGGGCCGTACTTTAATAAGCCCACTTTGGAAAAGTTCAAACCTCTAAACTCTAAACTCTAAAGGGCAAGCCCCTTAGCGGCCTGGGCCTCAATGGGCCTCAATTTAGAGCACTGGCTAAAGCCCAAGCCTAATAGTTTGCCGTGCACGTGGCGTGGAGTATGCTCATAGGCTGTTTGTCACAAGCCAATCTAGTTATACCATACAGAATTCCTCATTTCAGCCAGGCCTTTCTGTTGTGTAAGAGAGACGCTCCGCTTCTTGTTCAACAAAATCACCATAGGAGAAGAATCAGAAGCCAAATCCAAACGTTACGCGGCTACCTACACGAGATATGGTGATCGTGATTTCTTGAAGAGAGATTGGTGACCGTCATGTCGAGAACATCTTTGATTCGGCGCCTAGCTCCATATTTCGCTGCTCGAATCCGGCAGAACCACATGCTTCTCAGCACCTCCTCAGCCTCCGCGCTCCGCGAAGCTGATTCTTCCTCTTCTCCTTCTCCTGATGCCGTTCAAATAACGGAGAATTGCATCCGGGTACAAATTTACATACACGCCTGCATATAACATGTATATCTAATTGAGCGGGGGAGCAATCGGATTTGGTTGGTTCCCCCCTTAAATTATATCGATTATTTCATTACCGGAACTTTCATTAGGATTACGATTTAAGCATGATCAGGTGCGAGATTGGTTATTCTATTGTTCTCTTTGGAGCTTAATTTTATAGCAGATAGGGTAGTAAAATTGTATGGATATGGGAAAGTGTCACTTATCAAAAAATATATATATATGGGAAAGTGTCACTGGATATCATTGTAGATTGTATCAGTGAAGTTATTGTCTGTAGTTCCGTGACTATGGTTGAATATTTTGGTTGACACATGTGAAAGTGTTCTTACAATCTTGCATGATTGATTGATTTCTCTTGGAATGCCACAAGCTTGGCATTTTCACTCTGCTATATCCTGTTGTATGCTTCGTTGACAGTTGGATTATTGTTTCTCTCTATATAAATCCTCTGACCAGAGAATATTGTGAAGTTTTATGATTTTAGCACTTTGAGCTTGAAAGCCGTTGTTTATTACTTGTACGTGGTAGACTCGTGTTGTTTTTTTATTTTTATTTTTAAACAGGAGATTAACTTCTGTTGTGTATTTTAGAAAATGAAAGAACTACAAGCTGGTGAGGGATCATCGGAGCGAAAAATGCTTCGCTTGAGTGTAGAAACTGGTGGATGTTCTGGGTTCCAGTATGCTTTCAACTTGGAAGATAAAATCGACTCAGATGACAGGTTTTTCCCCTTAGCTCTTGGACCTTGTAATTGCACAGTACAGTTTTCACTTTTCAGGTTTGGTGTTTAATTGAAATAGGGGAAGGCTTCAAACATGAAGTGATTTCATATCATTTTTATGCTTCTTTCTTATGTTATCATAGGGTTTTTGAAAGAGATGGAGTTAAACTGCTGGTCGACAACATTTCCTATGATTTTGTGAAAGGAGCAACTATCGATTATGTCGAGGAATTGATCCGTTCTGCTTTCATAGTAAGTTTTTATCATGGCTGATTAGTAGAAATTTTTTCTTCTGTTTTTCCTAAACAGAGAATTTAGAGCTCTTTTTTAGAAGAAAATTCCCTATTCAGACTTCTCGTACTTTAAAGATAAAGCCACTAATAAAGACAGTGAGTGTTAGTAAAGAGGAAGTCAATTTAAACCCGAGTCTGTCTTAAATTTTTTTCCCGCAGAAATATCAACTGTTAAATTTAGGCCATGGTTGGATAATAACGATCGTGCAATATATAGAGTTTGGAATTGGAAGTGAGCTTTCTGACAATAATGCAACTTTGGAGGTTTTAATGGAATTGAAAAATTGAAAATATAGTGACCTCAGTTTCATGAAAATATATTGTGGCTTAGTTAATAAAGCCCATGATACTGATTCTTTGCTCTTAAGTTTAGAAACACAACTTCCCTACAAGTATATTTAAGTTATAACCTTGTAAAAAATTTCTCTCTCCATCTTCACACCGCCTCTCCACATGTTATGTGAGGGTAAGGTCTGCGTACATCATGTTTGTCTCCGACCCCGCTCACTACGGGAGCCTTGTGCATGAGAGTTGTTTACCTATTGGAAAGATTAATCTATTGTGACCTGGTGAGCTTGGTTTAAATTACAAAGGCTGCCTCTCCATAGAGCTGTAAGAGCAAGAGGAGAAAATAAAGCAAACCTACAAGTTTGTTCCTTAGCCTCAATGTTGTCTCTTAGTGGCCCTAAATGTCAGATGGTTTCTCTTCAATATCTTCTTCATTATAAGGTTGAACCTAGGGGCAGTGGTGGATTTGCTTCCTAATCGTACCATTGTAGGAGTCATAGGGTCTAACCACAGAACAACTCTTCTCATGTTCTCAGACCTTGGAACTACTGTGGGAATCTTGTGGGATGGATGTTGTTAAATTTGTTTCCTTGGAAACCTCTCCTAGTTTTCCTGAATATACATTTCAAATTGACTCCTGAATCTAATCTTATCCATTAAGAAAGCTTCCTGTTGAACAAACCCATCAAGGGGTTTCATATCTGCAAGTTCCTTGATCTGAGATTCTCATTCTTCTCTAACATTCTCATCACCCACTAGGAACTTTATGGCAAGGCTTTTCTAGAAGTAATTGAATGTCTTTTTTTTTTCACTCTTTATTTTCTTTATTAAATATAGCTTCATCATATGGTCTTAGCATAGAACCAAATTAATTCTTTGGGAACTTTGCTTCCTGCTTAGTTTTGTCAGTAACTTCTTTTTCCAAACTTATCAAAAAAAACTTCTTTTTCCAAAGTTTCAAAGATAGTTGTCCCAATATCATCCAAGCAGCAGAATGGCAAATACGATAAATTCCTGACTGTGCTTGTGCAAAATTGAGAGCACGATGCTGGCTTATATGGTAAATTAGTTTTTTAATTTTTTTTTTTTGCTTGAAACATGAATATGAGTTGAACTTTTGTCAAAAAGTAAGATGGAACTGCACCTTACAGGATAAATAAGTGAACAGGACTTAAGTGGTTCAACCGTTGATATAGTTGTCCGGCTCTTTATTGTGTTGCACGTTTATTGTCAGGTGTTCTTTCAATTTGCTTTACGGAAACCTAGAAGCCTAGGGACATGTTTTGCATATATTTTTTTTTAATATTTTGTTTAAGAGTTTAAAATTTAGCCAAGGATATTTGTGGGCTTTATTTTGGAATTGAGATTTGGTTGAAGTTGAATGATTTCTCCTATGAAAGATTGAGATGAATTCATTCAGGTTCCATTTTTTTAGATGAAACTACTCCATCCGAGCCTTTGGCATAATGGACCATTTGTCTAGGCGCATCATGTAGCAAATAATGTAGCCGGATCTAACTTTTGGTTTTATGATCTGTAGGTGGTAGAAAATCCAAGTGCAGTGGGTGGGTGCAGCTGTAAAAGTTCTTTCATGGTGAAGCAATGAATAATTGCGATGAAGCCTCTGTATTTACCAGCACGGGCGGTAAGCGATCATTCATGTTGGGACTCATTGGCCTTATTAACTCAATTTTTTCAAAAGAACCAAAATTTTCCAGCTTCAGCCATTTGAATGTAATGTTTAGATTCTTTACACCTTTATAGTTTTACCATGTAATAAGGGCTTTTGTTTATTCTTTGCCCTCAGGAGATTTCATAATTTTTTTATTCTCTGTTTAGCAGTTTTATGGTATTATCAACGTAGAGGAGGACGATGGGGCCTCCCATTTACGGTTTCAGATATATTATTTATGTTACAGTACTGTTACAAACACATTAAAAGAGCTTTTTTTTTTTATATATACATGATTGAAAGAGCATTTTTCAATTGTGACGGCTGACGATTCATGTAGAACAAATTCCCATAGATTTGTAGCCTAGAATGGATAATATTATCAATGTGTCTGTGCTAGTTTGAGGGCATCTATTTGTTCATTTATTGGGTCTCGGCATAACCCAGTTTCACAAATACCGAGAGTGTCAAGACTAAAATCTCATATCAATATGACATAAACATATATAACCTTAAAACATAGTAGCATACGACTTAAAATCATTTGATTGAGTTGAATCAAATCATTATGGAGGATAAAGTATAAGGTGTGATCATCCGAATAAACAATAATAATGTACAAATGCAATAAATTTGACATCTATAACAACTCATTAGATATGAGACTTCAACAATTGATCTATCAAGTGTAGTTTGCAGGAGATTCCGAATTGGAGTATCTCAAAGGTTAGCAGGCTTCAAAACGCTTAGGCGGATGGTCTCGTCAAATGGGTTGCGGCTAGGAATCTCTCCAGCAGCATTCCCAGTCATTTTCTTTCGAGGTTGCAGTTATGGTTAGATATAAAGCATGGCCCTCCTAACCACTGTTTTGGTCCATTTTCTTCTTTTTCTTAGTTCTGTTTGTGCTTGACAAAAAAAAAAAATGATCTAGGAGGTGAGGATCACTGTCCGGACATTGAAAATAAAAATTAAGAATACTTGTAGAAAATGCTCCAAAAGCGATCCACTTCTGGCCCTCTGGGCTTCGGCTTTCACCCTGTCAAAGCCCAAACTGGAGTTGGAACTCTCAAGTTTCTACTCTTCATTCCTTATGTGACGTCTCTGCGATTCACAATATCTTCAATTCGCACATAATAATTTCCAATCAGACTGTCTCCTCCTAATCTTTGCTGTTGTGGAAGATGGAATGGACTTGTACGACGGCAACTTCGAGCTGAAGGGGATTCAGAAACTCGAAGGCCACACTGATAGGGTTTGGAGTCTCGCGTGGAAACCGGCCACCGGAGTTGCGGGTGTCCCTCCTGTTTTCGCTTCTTGTAGTGGCGACAAGACCGTCCGAATCTGGGAGCAGGATCCCTCCACTTGGTCCTGGAACTGCAAGGTACTGTGAAGCGCCACCGTCTTTTCTCTTTTTGATACTGTTTGCTAACTCAGTGACTGTTTGATTGCCGAGAAGATATAGAAGAAGCTGAAATTTGGACTGTTGATTTTACTAACTTTGTCTTTGGTCTGTGTATATATAAACAAGTTATCTTTCTGCAGAGCCATGGTTGTATTGGGTTGGCGGTAGGAAACAGGCAGTATGTGTCGAGTAGTATCTTTTACGCAGAGATTCATTAAGTTCAATTTGTCTTTCTCCGTATCCATGAACATAATTATATATGAATAGTTATTGGAGAATTCAAATGATCCTGCATGTCATCAAATATAGTAAATAATTATTTTTTATTTTTTATTGTTCAACGGGATGGATTCAAACCTCTGCCATGGGGGAGGGTGCTGAGGAGCCAACCAGTTGATCAATCAGACATGTTAAATATGAAATCCGATAAACATGGTCTTTGGTTAGCCATTGTACTTTGCGTGATAAAAATCTTAGCTTCAGCTGAGTGGAGTTTATGTTTCCACTACTACTAAATGACAGTAAAATTGTGACATATTTCCTTAATTATGTTAATTTGTGGTTTAATAATGTGATATTTTTGTGTACATATCATACTGATTTCATGAAATTATGCAGGAAGTTTTGGAAGAAACATACACTAGAACTGTTCGTTCCTGTGCTTGGTCACCATCAGGCAAACTTTTGGCCACTGCAAGCTTTGATGCCACCACTGCTATTTGGGAAAACGTTGGGGGTGATTATGAATGTATTTCCACCTTAGAGGTATTGCTTACCAATTGTTTATCTATAAACATTATTGCATGTCCACTCATGTCAGTTGGCCTCCAATGTCTGTTGTAAATATATGGGAATGTTGAAGCATTCACAGAGAGATTGCGTACAGCCGTACATGAGGATTCCTTCTCTGTTTTCAAATTCTTTTTGTAAATACATATCAAGTACGGAATCCAATAATCCATTATATCTGGGACTCTGATGTACAGGGACATGAAAAAGAAGTGCAAAATGTGTCTTGGAATACCTCTGGATCTCTGCTTGCTACTTGTGGTCGAAATAAATCTGTTTGGATTTGGGAAGTGATGCCGGGGAATGAATTTGAGTGTGCTTCAGTGTTGCAAGGTCATACACAAGATGTAAAAATGGTCCAATGGCATCCGACAGTGGATGTTTTATTTTCTTGTAGCTATGACAACACTATTAAGGTGCCACGGATCTTAAAATGCAGATTCATTAGGTGCATGGGTCAATACTCAAAACTTATTTTTTGACTAGATTATTTTACCCAACTCATGTTATGGCTTCGGTTGTTGTTGATGCTATTAAATTTGGCCTAAATGTTAAAAGTCTCTACAGGTGTTCGCACAATTTTGTGTCGATTTGAAAGTGCAAGATAGTATATCCCTGCAGTGTGTTAGAACTTAGAATCTCCTAGGTCCATCCTGTTGCTGAAAAGTGAAAATAACCATCATAGAATTGATCAGTGTGTTCTCAAGTTTCCACTTAGATTAACTGACATGCCTACTAGGCTACTATTAATGTCATTAAGTCATTAGTTTGTTGTGGAATAGTGCTTTACTTGAATGCATTTGTATATAATTAGATTAATAAGCTAGATAAGTACAGCCACAAAAAGCACTAATGGAAGCTTTAGTTTTAGGTTTATCTTATATGTATATGTCTGCGTGTGTGTATGTGTGAGAGAGAGAGAGATTGAGGAGTTTTTGTCGTGGAAGAGGATGGCGGCATGTTGCATGAACCTTTAGTTTGATTATCATGGTTATGGTTGTAGTCTCTCCTGCATCTGAAACACTATTGTACATCTATCAGGAAAATCGTTTACTTGCTTCCGCTAGCGATGATGGGCCAATCAAGATATGGGAGCTGGCAAAATTACACTAACTCAACTTTTATTTACTATTTACAATACCATTTTTAGGATGTGTATTATTTCATAGCATTGTAAAAAAAATGCCATTCTGTATCGGTTGCAGTTTTGTACAATAAAATAAACTGTGTACTTTACGCACCTATGGCGGTGACGGTTGAAAAGGGTATAATTTTTATTTTATGTATAAATGATGTAGTAGGCCTAACTCACTCCTGAAAACCGGTTACATGGGGAGGATTGTCCACCACATATAAAGCACCTTATTTGCTCCCACCTACCCGATGTGGGATGTGGGAACGATCAGCGCACTACATCAATTCCCTAGTAAGTCGGTTTTCAGGGGTGAGTTAGACCCATTGCATCACCTCCCCTCTTTTCTTCTTTGCATCTCAATTTTGCTGCTGAATCACTTTTTGGTGGCTTTGAATTTTGAATCCCTGCAGTGATATGTATACCCCTAGAACATCATCAAGTGATGATTGTAGGTTGTGTTCGTGATGAAAATAACTTCCTAAGGAGAACAAAATTGGTTTTTGAAGACCAAGAGAATCATTCATATGTATTTTTTCCATAGTTACTCAAATGAAATTTTTAAAAAAAAAAACCTTACAAAAATATTCAACAGCTATTTTCTATCCTTAATCCGGTGGAATTGATTCTCCTTCCCTCATCAACCAAAGATGCACGAGCAGAGACAATGCCATTAGGTACTAAACAAGCATCAAATGCAGAACAATCAATCCAATCCTTCAAGACTTCCTCCTGACCCCATATATCAGGAATCCAAACCCTTCCTGCAACCTCAATTCTATGTCTCTTCATTCTCTCACGTCCATAATCCTCCTCCACTGCATCCCACCCACCATGACTTTCCTTTACATTATCATCCACCGACTTGCCTTGCGAAGCTGCTTCTTTGTCAAGGCATTCATGCTGAATATCTTGCAAGGGTGAGCTTTGTGGTTTGACATGACCATCCCTGGATACCTGAGCTTCTTCGTTGGCTTCTTCTACTGGAACTGATGGAGCCGGATTACTAGCCTTCAATGGGTTCTGGAGATCACTCATACTCTCTTTCATGAAGCAGAGAAACAAATATGAGGATAAAATAACAGTAGATCTTCTTCTTCTTGTTTAACAAGAGCAAGGAGAAAGCTTATCAAAAAAAAAAAAAAAAAAGCAAAGAGAAATGGTGGGGTGTCAGTTTACACGTCACACACAAATTGTGTTGATTTTGTATGGTATGTGACAAGTATACGTGTCTTTTATTAGGAGAAAAATATTATGTGGTCCTGCTACGCCATATCATATATTGATGTGTTGACTTATGAAGATAAATTCAATCCTTTACCATCACCAACGTGTTTTCTTGAAGAAAAATATATCGTAGTATTTCATCTGTTAAGCGTGCTTCTACGAGAGTATTATTGGAATGGATAACCTCATAGGAAGGCAAAGTCATGCGGGTTTGATATATCCACGGGAACCAAATAACCCAAAACGGACAATATTATTGATGTGTATTGGATTGAAAATTCTAATATGGCATCCAGGGGCGGAGTTGGGATGGATTGTCACTGGGGTCGCACTTTTTATAATAATAAACAATTATATACCAAAATAACCTATTACGAGGACAAAATGATATTAGTTAAAATAACCCAAATAATCATAGTCATAAAAACAAACATATTACAATTTGACAAATAACAAATAAAATATTACATATATTAATTATTTTTTTAAAAAAAATTGAGTGGGGTCACTTGACCCCACTCCACCCGCCTATCTCCGCCACTGATGGCATCAGAGTCAGCTCCTCCCGTTTGGGTCACCGGTTGAGCCTTTCATATGTCCTTACGGACAGACCATTCACAAGTGAGGGGTACTTGTAGTGCCTTCCGGATGTTCACAAGTAAGTAATCATAAGCCGTACAATCCACTTGTTGGGCCTAATATACACAGTCCACAAGTGAGAAGAATGTTAACATATACAAATAAATTCAGTTCCTTACCATCACCAATGCGTTTTCTTAAAGGAAAACATCCCGTAGTAACTTCACAGTTAAGTGTGTTCAAATTTGATTTATAAACTAACAAATTCCATTCCAACCACCCATGTTTTGGTTTCACATACTATAAATTTTCGTGATCGTATTGATCCTATTACACCATATTAGCATATGATATGACATATGCTAACTAAAGAAATTGTAAAGGAGATGCTCAATAGAATTGTGTGGTATTCCTTGAATGGATTTTTAATACATTGTGAGGTTGATGTTGATTTTGGCCATTGTGGAGTGGTTGCTGAATTTGGCTTCAAGGAGCATATTGAACCAAAGGAAACTTTTTTTTTTTTTTTAAGTTAATTTATTTATTGAGATGGAGACTTGTTTGGCTGTTCACCTTCAACCAGATATTTTAGCAAGTAGAAGACTGAAAGAAATAGCCTACAGTTTTGAATTTCTTCTTTCCATGGGCCTGTGGAATGTGGTCCTCCAATCAACATTGTAGTATCCAGGCTCGAGTCCCCCACCCCCGTTTATGTAAAAAAAAAGTGCAATCAATTTGGTAGTACTCAAGTTCGAGTCCCCACCTCGTTTAAAAGTGATTGATCCCACCCTTGGTGCTATGCATGGTAGGGCAAGTATTCCACATGGGAATTGTCATTTCCTTGCTGATAAGAAGTACTAATTCATACAGTAACGATCACTTGGTCAAGTAGCAGCAGTTACCCACCACCACCATGACTTGATGTTCAATGGTTCAAATCCCCTCCCCTACCAACTCCGCAACTCATTCATCTGACAGAGATCAACAAACAAATATGTTTCTCATAGCATGGATTAAATCCTGGGCGCGGCTTCGAAAGAAAACTGCAGCTCACAGTTTATAGAAAAGACATCAAAATCACTCATATAAGTGTCCTCTCATCTGAACAATCTGTACAAGAGACTTCTGAGTTTATTCTTACAAGCAACCAAAACGCGCCCCAAATCTTTGGGAAAAAAAAATTACAGTTGCAGAAGTGCTTGAAAGGTAAGATGGCGTCCGATACAAGTTAAGGAAAACATCTAATTCCCAACTAGGAATTCTGTATATTGTCTAAGCATGACTCCAATATCCTATTATCAAATAGAATTACTAAAGGACTGTGGGCTTAACGCCTACAGAAGCACATCTTATATCCCAGCAAAGGGAGACACAAGTGAGGAGGAAATGCATGGGGTGACTCTACTTCAAGATCTTGGAAAGCGTGATCGCCCTTTCCTCTTCAGGAACTCAGGGATCTCAACAGTACCACCTTCAGTGAATGAGGAAGGTCTCCTATTGATCCCAAGGGTGACATCTCCCTGCGCGCTTGCCTACACATTGAATATAACTCAGGAAAAGTTTAAGAGGAGAAAGAGATGGAGAGAGAGGGAGAGTTGGGAAACACCTGAAGAGGTCTGCCTTCATTTTCTTCTTGGCGTTTGAATCCAGTGGCAATTAGAGTAATACTGACCTGAATCAACCAATAAGTACAGCTCATCATTACAAAGATTATCCAAGAAAAGGTAATTTAAGTCGATGAATATAGTAATCTCAAAAGACATTTCCGCTGAAACACTAGCCTGTTCAAATATGAGCAAGCCTTCTCTCTCAAATACTATTTGCTAAACACTCGAAAGCAAAAGAAAGAGAATGAGCCTTCAGGATGCATAGATGCAATCCTAAAAAGATTTCAATGCAAGACATTGAACAGGCACAGAACTACTGGAGCTGCCAAACCTTTTTGCAGAAGTTGTTTAAGAGAAGCACACAGACTAATTCTGGAGCAAATTTGAATTGTGATACTAAAGAAAAAACCAAAATTGACCTTGGTAAATGTATTAACTACCTACAATTCTCCCAGGCAGGTTCTCCAAATAAATTTATTTTTCATTTAAAAAACTGATCAGAGTATATTTCATCTAATTTTCTGATTTTGATATTTCATGGAGCCCAATCAATCATCCATCTATGCAGGTAACCGAGATGCAAAAACGAACCATTAAGAGATCACTTACTTGACCACTTAGTGAGGGATCTATCACCGCTCCAAAAATTAAATTCGCTGTTGGATCCACAAGATCATATATAACCTCTGCTGCGGCATTCACCTGTAAAAAAAAAACAAGAAGATAAAAGATTGAAGGAGATGATCCAATTTGATTGAAAAAGTACTGTCTGATGAGCTTTGCCAAAAAGGCATATTTTACATGATATAGAGAAAACTTGACTTGAGATCAGTAGTGTAACTTCCCTAGAAAATTTTCATGACGAAGACCATTTTCAGGACTAGTAAAAGAGAGTTTTTTTTAAATCTTCTTCACAATTTATGTAAATATTTTATTGATGCAGGGTATGATTATTAAAATGCACATTTAACATCATTTGGCAAAAGTAGTTTCTATCGGTCTCTGATTCACAACTTTTAACTCAGATTTTACTTTAATAACCTAAAAACACCAATATCAAGAGATCTTAAGATAGGATGGTAAGGAAACAACAGGATGGGGGAAATCAGGACAAATCTGATGAAGAAATTGCTGAAGAAAGTGGGCTACACTCTTCACACTTTACAGCAGCTGTTACCCCAGCAATTGCTTTCTCTGCTCCAACTTCTGTTTTTGTCGCAGCATTCTAGATTTATCCACTAGGTCACTTCAGTTTGTTCTTTGAAATTGTTGGTAGGGTGTAGATATATTTAGGTTCTTTCTCAATATGAATATATGTGTAAGTCTATGGTTTGTCCCAGAGAGTGGTCAAGTTGCATAGCAGTTCTTGTAGAACCATCTACTTCTAGGGCTCAGTTTTCATAAAGCCCAATCTTGAACAGATCGCTGAAGCAGAATTGATAAGTTACACACAGGAAAGATATAGGCATAGAGCAACTTCATGAGAGAGGGAGGGAGGGAGAGAGAGAGAGAGAGAGAGAGAGAGATACCTCGAACAGCGTCAAATCACTCCCACCAGTTATGTTCCACACAATTCCCGTGGCCCTATCTATACCAATATCTAGTAAAGGTGACTGTAGAGCGTTTAATGCAGCATCTCTTGCCCTTGTCTTCCCTACCAAAAGCGATAAAAAAAAGGCACCTGATTAATGTGATTTGCAATTCCTGTTCAAAAGTAGTTTGGTTTATGAAACTGACTTGTATTGGTACCACCGGCATGCCACTTTAATCTATTCAAGTCAACAATCTGACAATGTATGCATGGGTATTCATTATTTGTTTCCTCCCAGTTTTCTTAATAAAAAAAATTGATCCCATAGAAGAGGTAAAGATAATTAATAGTGTGTGGACATAAGTGCACATAGCAGGATGCATCCCTTGAATATTATAGAGCCTTATAGGCATTGAACCATCATAAACCCTTAGCAGTTTTGTCAAAACCAATCATAAAGCACCTGATATAAAGTTGCCTTTATTGTGGTTGTATGCATGAAGCATTTAAATCTTGAGCTCTTCAAATTTGAACACAAGCAATACAAATAATAAAAAATTTAACATCTGTACTATTCAATTAACATCGCACTTAACAATGCGGACAGCAAGTACTCAAGAATCTTGAAATTGGAAGGTTTACTTGGTTCCTACTATGAGGAACCAACACCAGATTAAGAAACATTTTGCTCCACCACTTACATTTTTCAACAATCAATGCTTTATGAAATATGGGTATGTTAGTACAGAACAATCATATCATGATACTAAGGGAAGCCATATAGATGTTTCTCATCCTTGACACAAGCCAAGGGCCCCAAGTTTCATGATTAACATCAGCTAGCATTGACTTGTCATTGGGTGTGGCAAAATGGTGACGAGGTTTTGGAAACAACCAGAGAACTAAGGTTTCAGCGACTAGTAGTTTGAACTTACCAGTTGCAGTTCCTATTCCCATCAGGGAAGATCCTGCATTAGCCATTATAGCTCTCACATCAGCAAAGTCCACATTTACCAGTCCTGGAATCTACAACAGAAGAAACAACCATCGGTGAATAATTACAGAGCCACTAGCTTGGGTAACACTTGGTAAGCAAAACATCAGTATAGGAATATATTACAAACATCAGTATAGGAATCTATGGTGTCTCCAGACAATGATACAAGTGGATCCCGAGAAGCTACTGATGTACCTTCTGTATACTTTCTGTCATTATCAGCATAGTGAGAAGGAAGCCGATACCCTTTCTATCAACTATGCATAAATGTAAAAGGAGGAAGCATTTAAACATACATACCGTAATTATATCAGAGATACCACGAACACCTTGTCGTAAAATATCATCAACCAGGTTGAATGCTTCTGTTACAGGTGTGGACTGAGAAACAGCAGTCAATAATTTGTCATTTGGAATGACAATGAGCGTGTCAACGTTGTCTCTCAAAGCTGCAATTCCTTCCTGGGCTTGAACTGCCCTTCTACGCCCCTCAAAAGAGAAAGGGGTTGTGGCGATTCCAACGGTCAGTATGCCCATTGACTTTGCAACCCCCGCAATCACAGGAGCCGCACCAGTGCCAGTGCCTCCCCCCATTCCAGCCTGCATACAGAAACTGTAAGTAATAAGAAAGAAGATAAAAGGTCTGGGGCTGGCCCGAAAGGAGCTCTTGCCATGTTTTATCCTTTTTAAACAGGATGTCTCTTCTCTTGAACCTAAAATCATCAAGTAGAATCAGTCGTTAAGATTACGTCCAACAACAACTTAGCAAACAACAATCTAGTAGAAAGTCATGGAAAGAGGATTTAAGTAGGATTTTTGTCTCTCCTTAACATTTTAGGCATATGAGCATCACGTACACTGCAAAGTAATTTGTAAGGTCCTTGCATGTTGTCTTAACTGATAAGCCGACATTAAAATCCATACTTTCTTTTGACAATGCCTTTGGATCCTTTGGATATATATATATATATATAATGGAAATTACCGGGTTATTGCCCAAATGAAGCAAGAATTAGCAACAGTTTTAATGTCTCCCTGAACTTACAGTGACAAAGACCATGTCTGACCCATGAAGGGCCTCTTCTATTGATTCTTTACTCTCCTTGGCAGCATTCATGCCGATCTCTGGGTTCCCACCAGCACCAAGACCCCTGGTTAGCTCTTGACCAATTGGTAACCGATGCTCAGGAATAACAGGTGACATTCTCATGGCTTGAACATCAGTGTTGACAATCCAGAAATCCACACCCTTCATTGAACTCTCTATCATGCGATTAACTGCATTTGATCCACCTCCTCCCACACCAATCACTTTGATCCTAGCTTCATTGTAATTACTTGAACTGGATGTGCCACCAAGGCTCTCAGTGACATTTCCACTTGAACTATCCTTTCTTTGGGTGGTTATTGTGCTGTTCCCCTCTCCTCTAAGCATTGAGACTTCCGGATGCAGATCCAGAAAGGGGTCTTTATTGTGATATGGACTGACACTGTGAGAGATTGACGAACATTCAACCCAAGGTAATGTCAATTTGTGGCCTCTGCCAAAATATCTATGCTTATTTTCAAGGATCTTAAGAGAGCTGAATCGGCCCAGGTGATTCTCCATTGGAAGTCTCCCTCCAGTCAACATTATGATAGGGTTTTGGATATCAGAAGCCAGAGAACAAGGTGAAATACAATTTGCCATCTTAACAGGAACACACTATCAATCGCAGATATGAAGGTGCTAGAGATCAACAGATATAGCCGTTCATATGAATCAAATGGCCATAAACACCTGTTAATCAAAAATTACACAATCAAACTGGTTGCCAACCTTTATATAGAACATAGAGCATGGCACTGCTAGCTATGTCTATTAATAAGGAGTGCCCCATACTACAATGACAAGAAGAACAAACATGGGCGTCCCACCGTAGGACATATTTGTTACAGAAACACATAAACCCACAAATGGAAATCATAAAATAAACTAAAATTAAGTAATCTCGAATCACCATGAACTGAAAGATACAGAAGGAAACAAGTCCCGAACCAAACATACCCAATAACATTAAACACAATACAAACAATCGCAGCCCAAAACACATTACAAGCGAAACCACAGTAAATCATCGAATTCAAACTAGAGAGGAAATGTCAGCGACCTGAGAGAGCAGATTAATTGACATAAAAAATGCAATAAATCCTCAACAAACGCATCGCAATCAAATAAAGAAAAGAAATGGCGGAGAGATAGACCTCAGAGAACAGACGAATCGAAGTCACAGATAGCCAATTCCCGTGAATCATTTGTGTGCTGAGAAAAATCACAATGGTTGGAGTAAAAGGAAATGTCAAACAAAGCAACAAAAATCCAGTGAAGAGAAAATGAACGATTCGTCTTTCTGGAGGAAAGTGAGCATTCAAGGACCCACAAATTAGTAGAGCCAAATCAACGACGTGAGATCGCCAACCCCAAAACCCTCTCAGCCTTATCGGCCGGGGTTTTAAGATATTTCCTTTTTAAAAAAATTATACAAAAGAAAACAAAATTACGAGAAAGCCTCTATAATTAACCTAAATTTCTGTTTAGTTCCTAAATTTTTAAGTTTTTTCTTGTTACTGCCCTGATTATCTATTATTTAAAAAAAAAGCAAAACGGGAGGAGGGGATGCCGTTTCACTTTGCGGGATAAAGCTAAACCCGTTGCAGGTCGGCTAGACCGACTATTCACTTTAAATTACGAAATTGCCCTGGTTTCACAAATGGTATATCGTTGTCTTGGAAACTAATCGGAATCAGTTTCTCTGGGAAGGAGATGAAGCATGGCCTTTCGATATCTGGCCACGGCAGCGGAGAAGATCGGACCCAGCGTTAAGCGTCAGGTGCTTAGCTTAACCGACGCCGCCGCTGATAGAATACGTCACCTGCTACAGCAACGTCAACGGCCCTATCTCAAGCTCGGTGTCAAGGCTCGCGGTTGCAATGGCTTATCTTACACCCTAAATTATGCTGGTACGTTCTACTCTCCGACATCATATTCGAATTCGATTCCATTGAATTTCCGTATATTATTCCTCGCCTCTTTGAGTATAGCTGTATGCGTTCGATGTGTATCATACTGGCGTAGTTAGGAGGCGGAGATTAATAGATCAGTTATTGATCTTCCAGGGCTTATTCAGGGATGGTTCTCCATTAATCATCTTCCGAGTAGTCCTGGACGTTTCTAAAACCTTGATATATATTACCAAAAAATAGAATATATGTAGTTTGCCTTTTCTAGACCTTGCCACCGCCGTGGGAGCTTGGGTGGTGGTGTTGTTTGGTATGTTTGCTTACGCAGATACTCAATGCCTTTTTAAGTCATGGATAACCTTGAAAAATTAGGGACGACCAGAATACCTCTGTAGGTGGGCAGCATCTACCAATGGCCTCGGCTGCTGAGACGGTGTTTATGACTACGCCGTTAGTGTATTTTTTAGGAGAATTATTGATTTTCCTTCACAATTGGCTTGTTGCTGTTTCCAATTTATTGGGCTGTTGGCCTTGATTGATCCACATCAACCTTGAAAATAGGATAGAGAGAAAACTGCCTTTAGATAGTCTGGAAATAATCAACACAAAGATGTCAATGTTCTGGTGCAAAAGTAAAAGAAAAAAAAATTTAAACATGAGGTAGAAAGAGAAGAAAGAGTCAAATTTTGAGGGAATTAAAGGAAGCATATCCATTTAAGATGCTCAATGGAGAGTGTTGCTCTGGATAATATGGAGTAGGGGCACCCAAGCTTGCCCAACCTGAGTGGCAAATGAAAATCTAGGTAGTGCATTCTTACTACTTTTTTTACCAAGGATTGATAGAGCTAACTTGAAATTTATGAGGTTAAGGCTTTTCAGAGGGTCTGTTTTTTAATTTATATGCTTCGGATGTATTGGTATGCATGTAAGAAAATAAGATCGTTAATGGGCTTTGCGGATGCAAAGAGAAAGAAGGGACTGTCAAGCACCTTTGTTTTTAATTATGATTAGGCCATAGAGGCAAGGGAAAGTGCCTCTGATTGGGTGATCGCTGAGTCTTTCAATGAAGAAATATTGAAATAAAGGCAGCCTTCCGGCCAATATGGCATCAAGATAAGTAAAAGGCAGTTTCTGTAATTCCTCTAGATATTTTATGGGTAATTTGGTGGGAAAGGAGCAAAAGATCTTTTCGAGGTCTTGAAACTCAACCAAGAGCTTTTCTGCATAACTGACCCAGAAGTCTTACATTTTGGATCATGGTAAACAGTAAACTGTAACTTTTACATTATTATCTTGAGATGTGATGAATATACTAGTACTGCTTTGATGTATTAGGTGTCACCCGCTTGGCGCCTTTCTCGAAAAATTTTCAGTTTATTTATGAAAATGGCGACAAAAAGACACATTTACAATATGCTGGTCATTTTTTTTCTTGGAGCTAGCCCTTGAATGTCTACAAGCTGCATGTTGAACTACATGCTGAACTAATTCTTTATTTTCACATAATTTTAAACTTTCCTTCTACTTTTACAGATGAGAAAGGGAAATTTGATGAGTTGATTGATGACAAGGGAGTGAAAATACTAATTGATCCAAAGGCACTCATGCATGTCATTGGAACCAAGATGGATTTTATAGATGATAAACTCAGGTAACAAAATTTTCTAATTGGATATTTGCACACAATTATTCAACTTTGGCATTACCATATGACTAAAAGGTTTATTGTATATTATGCCTAATATCTCATAATTTTCTAATCAATATGTGGCTATGATCCATTATTCAGTGCATGGTATTGAACCTATAAACTCTTTTTTTTCATATTGGTGGTGTGTAGGAATCGGAGGTAAGTGTTGACAAGAGAATAAGGTTGCCATTCCATGTTTGAATAACATCCAATATTTCCACCAATATGAGCACTGCCTATGCGGCTATGCCTCTTCGCATCCCACCTACTATAGTCATATACTCATATCATGCTCTTGCCATGGTTCCCTTGTCCCGTCATTAGCTCCTCTATCTGTTTGTGCTTCTACTGTTACTTTCGGGTTTGGGATTGTAGGAGCTGCCATTTCATGCGTAATGAGCAATATGAGTTGCTGAAAATTCTCTCTTGGACTCTTCCTATTGCATTATTACAGAATAAGATTGCGAGCTTGAGACCTCACTCTATTAAGAGAAGATTCCATGTCTATGACCAAATTTCTTTCATCTGGGTAGTCCTACCAAAGGGTGCTCCATGTGCTCCAAATTTCTTTGATTCAGAAGCACTACCAAAGTGTTTCAAAGAAGAGTTATCCTGATGTAGGTATGCTTTTGGCCTAGATCAACCGAAGTTAAATGGAGTCTCTATCGTCCTGCTTAACTTAAAGTGCGTAAGACGAGGTCTTAAGCAGTTACATATCATGACCCTTGATACAAATCGACCCATTTTGAATCTCTTACAAATTTCCTTCCAATACAATTTGTCATTTCATTGTTTCTTCTCTTTTGTATGCGCATTACTTTGAGTATTTCATTTGTAAAGTTACCACATTACTTTTACTTATATTTTGGATTTTTTTTCATCTACTCACCCTTGGCAGGTCTGAGTTCATATTTATTAACCCAAACTCTAAAGGACAGTGTGGTTGCGGTGAATCTTTCATGACAACAACTGGCGGTGGAGCTAGACCTTCTCAAAATATTGGCGCCACATGAAGCATTAGGGTGTTGAATTAGTCCACTGCCGGTTCCTATGGCATAGCCATGTAAAGCTATTGCTATACGTTCCCTTTTGAAGTTTTAGAGTTACGGACATTCAGTAATGTTTGGTAAAAACTGTTAGAAGGTGTTCTGTTGGCTATCATATGTTACATTTGTGAAAGGAAGAAGAGTGAATAAGTTGAGCATTCGTGCTTGGCAGAGGAGAAAGGTTATTGTTCTTAAAGAAGAAACCAGCGAAATCTCAAGACAAAACCCCCTGTTATACAGCCCCCCATTGTCAGAGCACAGTCTTCTTTCCATGACTCGGGTGCAGCCATTCTTGCAAATACCCATCTGGTAACTGGTGCAGCTCTAAATTCTTCCGTTATCCTTCATTTCCTTTTTATCTGATGGCACTTTCGCATTTCCCCTTTTAACTTTGATTTTTCAATGAAATATTGGGCTGTAGACAAATTGGGTCGGAGGTGGGTGCATGTACATGACATGCAACAGAAGTATTAAACTATATTCCGACTTGCCATTTGTTTTACTTCAGAGGGGACAACTTGAATTCCTTCTTATCCTCAACTTCTAATTTGCTTTCTGGGCCTTTGTTGTGGCTCTGTTTTTGGGTTTGGCCCGGGTCGTTTATAATGGGCTAATCCATGACCAGACTGGGCTTATGGTCGTTTATAATTTATAACTTATCAGTCCAAACAGACCCTTTTTATAGGATATGTTGAATTTTCAAGCCCAAATAAGCTCCACGGTCCAATATGGTGATTGGGTCCAGTTTCAATAAGAACATTGTGCCTGCCTTCTGTTTTTTCAAAAGCAAGCAAGATTTTTTTTATGATGAAGAGGGATCCCTACCTCTTCATGGTTTCAGACATTATCTAACAAAAAAAAAAATTCCTAAAAAGATACTTTTCTCTTTTATTAGCCTGCCTATTTGGAGAACATGATATATTGATTATCATTATGATTGGATTACGAAGGACACGCACATCATGGATTCATGGTTATGTCAGGAATAGTTTCATGATCATCATAAAATGTAGGAAATATGACAGGTGATGATAAAACCTACGCGTGAGGCCGTGTACAAACCTTTCTTCATCAACTTTAATTCACCGCATTACTTCTACTAGGTTGACACAGACCGTGCATTGGCCCGCACTCCCATCTTTGAAAAGTTCGGACTCATGGTTTCTATACTGCCTATTCTATGCTAACGTAGCTCGAATACTCGGACAATAATTTACTCTTTTTTCCCCCTTTGTTACTGGATTGTTATTGTCAGAAGCGAATATGTAACACATTTAGGGGCGAAACCAGGATTCTAGACAACGGGAAGAAAAAAAATCTGGCGAGGGTTGCCCTTGGATTTTTATTTTTAAGATTATTTAGAGAAATGTTGTTTTAACATAATTCAAAAGAAAAATTCCTTATCATTGTCGTTTATCAAGTTAGTTAAGTGGCCTTGGTCATTTGAGCTTTGTGGACTTTGTAAATGTAAGTTTAATAGATTTGGAATAAAAGAATTTTAATGGGGGACGGAACACCATACAAACTTTTCATTTAGATATCTGATATGAGCTTAAACTCAGGCCGTCGAATTTGCGCTCGTAGAAGTTTTTCATCTGAAGACATGGTAAATTAGGTCAAAACTCAACACGTGACTATAAGGGTATTGCTCCCAGGAGGAAGCAAACTCAGGACCTTTCGAACACAATAATAGAGTTGTTAGGTTAAGCCTAGAGGTTACAAGTATAATTCCCCGGGACAAATCTCTATTTCCTCACAAATTTTCTTTATTTGCATTTTCTAATTCGATTGTGATTGTCACTAACCTAGAGCAGTGCATAACATCAATACATCATCATTTTCTCTTGACTATGAAGAAATTAAGTAACCAATACTAATCTTTGCCACACAATCAGGTGGTCCAACCATCAAACACACACACACAAAAACAAACCTTTAATAATACTGCTTCCCCACAGTCACGCGGAGACCACACCAAGCAAATATAATCATTACATTTTACTATATATATTGATTCAAATAAGCTTATCTGTAGCTCCTTACATTGGGGAGTCATATGGTATACACCATACACTTGCCTAAAATGTGCCATGAATTCTGCAAAGTGTATGAATTCTGTTCTCCTATAAGAAACCACACTCACCTAAGTCATTGAGAGCACATAAGCAAGAAAATGTATCTAAAACTAGCAGTGTTGTTTGTAATTCTCTCTTTTCATGGTAATGTTTCAATGGCCTCAGATCCTGATCCAATTCAGGATTTCTGCATACCAAGTCCAAATTTTCATTCCGTAAGACCTGCCAGGTTCACCACTCTCCATTGCAAAAATGTCACAGAAGCGACCACAGATGATTTTGTTTTTTCAGGCATGAAAGAAGCCGGAAACTTCTCCGAAACCGGAATTGCCATAATTCCTGTCAACCCTTCTCTTTTTCCTGGCCTTAACACACTAGGTATGTCATTTGCAAGAGCTGATCTTAAGGCTGGTTCTGTTAACCCTCCACATTTTCATCCAAGAGCAACAGAAATCGCATATGTTGTGCATGGAAGGGTTTATTCAGGCTTTGTGGATTCGACTAATCGAGTTTTCGCAAGAGTACTCAAGCAAGGAGAGGTCATGGTGTATCCAAGAGGGTTACTGCACTTCCAAATGAATGTTGGTAAGAAACCTGCAACCATTTTTGGGAGTTTCAATAGCCAAAATCCAGGAATGCAAAAAATCCCATCTGCCATTTTTGGGTCTGGGATTGATGAAGAGCTCTTGGAGAAGACTTTTGGGTTGAGTCCTAAGCAGATTGGAATGATGAGAAGAAGGTTTGACCCAAAAAGTACTGTGTAAGGGCACACAGAAGAAGCACTACATTTTTTTTTTGCAGTTTGTCACTGTACTATCATTTCTTGGTTTCTGCACCAGTTGTGTGGTTGGTTGTTATTCAATAGACAAGGTTCTCCAAGAGTTTTTCTTTCAGTCATGAGGAAACTCTATCCGTTCTTCCTCGACCATGCTTCTACTGTGAAAGCCTTGTGCAAGGAGTGTTTTTTCTTCTAATTCTACTTACAGATCAAAGTATAAGATTTAATCAATTCATCACTAGGAAAACTTCAATAATAAGAAAGCAAGGAATCTTCAATGGTGTTCTGAGTGCTTCACCAGCAGACTCATTACTTGCTTTCTAGTCAAGCCAATGCTACCGCAATGAGGTCATAACCGCGAATGTACAACACAATTGCATAAAATTAGATGCCATCATACCTTGCAGCATGAATGTTACGACAATATAATGCACACATACACACAAAGCTTAAAAAAACATGTTTCTCCCCAAGATATGAAGTAAATTTATTCAATGGATTGATGGCTTGCTATGTTAGAGCAGAAACAGTAATCTTTCATGAGATTCAAACTCTAATCAGTAGAGCTGGAAATTTATCTAAAAAACATCTTCAGGACAGAGACAAGAAACAATTCATTCTACTTTTTTTATCATACTTGTGTCCTGTTAGCATTGCCTTTATGAGGGCATCGCACACACCATCAACATACAGTAAAAGATGTCCAGAACCTGATACCTCATGATAGTGAATCCAAGGAAGCCGTTGAGCAATGTAGAGGTGCAATGCGACTGACACAACCCCATCTTCATCCCCTTGCCATACATGAACAGAGCCTTCATTGCTTGGAAATGGATTTTGTAGATCCATAGGATCAAATTCCCAGCTCCTGAACGAAAATTTCACATTGCGGATGATAGATTCATGTACTCCTTGTTGTTTTACCTGTGCCTGAAGGAATCACAAATGAGAAATGACTACAATGCAGAAAATCAACGGTGAGGCTCAAAACATATAGTAGTGGTCATGACAGCAAAATGAGTGGGTGCTTTGCGTAGTTTGTTTTGCCTATGGAGTGTCCTCTTCCCACATTTACATCAAAAATTTTGAAAGCTCTGGCAAATTAACTTAAATCATCTTTTAGCAAGGATTTAAACTTTATGCAATGAAAAACTTTTGGTCGAGAGAGATGAATACCACATGAGTTCGTCCTCGGATAATCTTGGGAGCAACTTGTTTATCTTTGGCAGAAAGAACTTCAGCTGCAGCACTTGAAGAAGAGAATAACTTTTGAAGAATCATCCACCAGTCCAGTCGCCAAGGAGTATAGTGAGCAATGCAATCATTCTATTGGTGTCTGGGTAATTGTTGCGGACAATGCAGCTCATTCAAACTTGTCACTAAGTACAAGAAGACTTGTAAATTCGTCGAATCAAGGATATCGAACCTGCTCATCTCTACCTCTTGGAATAAGGGTCACAGCGTTAAACCGGCTAATAGAGTGCCTTTACTTTACTAGCTTTCTGCTTAGGAGCGTGGCCACCCACGTCCAAATATGCTAACGTAAATCACATTATAAAGAAAGCACAAATACTAACATATAATCAGTAAAAAAAATTTGTCTATTACATATCAAATAAAATTTCTCCACGCTTAGTGATCCTAGACCAATTCTGGAGAGGAAACAGTGATCTTACACCACAAGTTCCAACACTGTCATGCCGTGCAAAAATCTATATATTCGACAAAACAAAAATGCTGAACATAATCTCAAATCATCATATCTCAGACAAGAAGCATCAAAAACCTGAAAGCTAGTCCACTGTGCGTATGAAAGTCTACTACGCCCCAGTTAACATTGCCTTTATGATGGTGTCACACATCCCGTCAATCTTTGGAAAAAGATGCCCCGAACCTGGTAACTCATGATAGTGAATCCAAGGAAGCCGTTGGGCAATGTAGCGCTGCAGCATGACAGGCACAAGCAAATCTTCATCCCCTTGCCACAGGTGAACAGAACTTTCTTTATTTGGAAATGGAGTCTCAAGATCCATAGGATCGAATTCCCAGCTCCCAAATGCAACTTTCATGTCACGGATAATAGATTCATGCACTCCTTGCTGCCTGTAAGAATCATGATTGAGAAGCAACTAAATAAAGAAATATCATAATTGTGAAAGCTTAAAACCTAATTGGCAAAGACATTGTTTGTTGAAAAAGACACAAGATCTCAAAAAGAAAAGCAAGAATTTGTATGGGCTAAGACTTCAAGTTGAAAATTGATAGACAAGATTGTTAGAATCGTGCGATTCGCGATTCAATTCATGCGATTTGATTTGAATTTGAACGAAAACGATAAGAATCGATGTTTGAATCGTGCGATTCAGTTTGTGAATCGCTGGAACGGTTTGAATCGTACGACATACCAGTCAACCAGCGTAGTTATTTAAATAAATAGATGTTACTGGCTATTTGTTTTAAAGATAGCCTTTCATGATATTAGCTCATATTTAGGACACAAGAACTAATGCAAAAGCTAGTAAATAGCAAAATACCACATGAATTCTTTGTTGAGAAATCCTTGCTGCAATTTCTTTGTCTTGGGCTGAAAGAATTTCAATTTTATGAGATGCAACACTAGATGAAGGGAATAGCTTTTGAGTCATCCACCAGTCTATTAGCCAAGAAGCATAGTGGGCAACACGAAGCGTCCATTGGTCTTGAGGTAGCTTCTGATTGTAAGCTTCTTTAGACAGGTTTGCAGGAAAACCAGGCCACCAGTAGTTAATAACTGGAGTTAAAAGTGTCACTCCTGCTAACCTGTTAGTACAAATTTGAAAGAGCTAAATAATCAGATAACATGTTTCACTTCTCAAAAACACATCTATTGTAAGTCCATCTTTTTTGTTTAACCATGAAAGCATGGCTTAGATAGATATACCAATGAGGGATATACTTGAGGCAGCCCCAAGTCATCTCGCCACCCATGGAATAGCCAATTACATAGAATTTGGATCCCAATCCCAATTGATCAGCAAGCTCTTCAATATCCAAAGCGAAGCTTTTCACTGTTCGTTTTGGATGAGGGTCACTCTCTCCATAACCCGGTCTGTCAAAAAACACTACATAAACCTCTAGTTCTTCAACGAGTCCCTAGATGAAACCACAATCACCTCAGATGATAATGAAATCTAACAGGTAAAGTTAGAGGCTTAAGACAGAACCAGTACCGGAGAAAGGGCTGTAGGAATAACAGCATCATGCCTGCAAGCATCAAAGGGATGGACATAGACAATTTTGTGCTTGGCCACATCTTTTGACATGCCATTCTCTTTATAGGCCAAATGCCTTCCATCTCTGAGTTTTATTCTTGATGCTGTAACAGTGGGGCCATCTGGAGTACCACATATCTTGGGAGGTGGAGGTTGCACTGCCCGATAAGCCCATGCTAAAATCCCGACAAGCAAAACCGCAAGTATTTTCCCAAAGATCCCTGAAAATTGAGTTTTAGGTTAAAGCAAGTCCAAGATGTTGTCAGTCCCAAAATGAAAGAAAAAATAATGAAAGTCCAAAATACCTCAGAGAACCTAATATTTTTCATTTTGCTGACTGGAAGGACCGAAGGAGAGACTTATTTTTGAACAGTGCAAGGGAATTCCAGCAACAAATTACCAAATCAAAGTCTTACATTGAATTATCAACGTTATTTACCAAATAACAGATGTTGCTTTTGTCAAACCTACATCTCATTCAAGCAATTTCCAAATATGCAATTCTATCATGGTCATCGCCAATTCCGAACCTCAATCATTTTCACCTTATAGGATTGCACTGTATTTTCTTAACAAAAAATATACAATCATTTGACACTTAAATGCTACTTATAAGAAAGTCTTAGTTAGGCATTCAAAAACTATGCACAAACTAACAAAGCATTTCAATTCTACATCTAAGACAAACTGTAGACTAACACATGGGACATAGTACACATAAACGTTCCTACTAAAGTCACTATCAGGATATGAAGATTTCATTAACTAGGAAACTTACAATAACCAATCAATAACGTCAAAAACAACTTTGAATTTCTCGGTTCTAATAATCTTACATTCACTTGATTCAAGATTTTAGGTTTTCTCAAGAAAACTACTTGCATAACCAAGATCTAATCTTCCAGGTTCACTTTCTGTTCTCCCGCAAGTTTTCTCAGCAACCAAACAAACGACGATAATGACAAGGAATAGTGACGATTCAAAAGGCGATAGATCAAATGGAGCAGCAAATGAAAACAAAACCTACCAGACGGAAGCTAAGAAGAGCTGCTTTGCTTGTTTCTCCTGGTGTGGGCCCTCGCTGATGCTGCAGATACCTTGCGATTAGTCCCGGTAGCCATTTCCGGGAGAAACGTCTCTCTCAACAACAAAGAATAGCGAATTCAGAGAAGAAAAGACAAGATGATCATTCGGAGAGAGACTGTCCGTAACCCTGTAAGTGTCCACTCTGCTAGCGTTGTGTGGTTACTGGTTTCGGATTCCGTTTGCTTCGACAGTTGACTACTTGACTATGCCTCCCAAGTGTCTCCCCCTCACTTATTGGGCCTTCTTGTTAACGAACAAAGGTGTGGGGTAGTTTGGACTTTTGGTAGGGACTTCTGGGCTGGGATTGCTGGGAGTAATGAAGAGGTGATTATCAGCCTAGTGGCTTACCCCACCCCGTGAAAGCACGAACCTGGCCAGTGATATTCGAACAATGGGCTGGGCCTAACAAAAGAAAATAGCCCAATTGGATTTCCTTTTGGGCTTGTGTTCAGAACATTGTACTCGAGCTAAAGGTTAGCCCGATACATCAAACCCAATCCAACACTGGAACGAAACAAAAATTCAAGCCCAACACGAAATCGTTGACAACTACTTTTGATGAGAGACTATCGTGGTAAATTGAAAATTTGAACTTTCTCTCGTAAACTAAAATTTTGTGGGCCATTTAAAACCTAAACTAAAATTTGGCTGATTGAGATTTTAATGGACAGGTGTCAATTGATGAATGGGACATGCACACCACGTCAGATGATGACGTGGTGTTTGCTTTCCATTGAACATTTCCTCCTTTTGATGTGCACATTCGTAGTCTTTTTATCTCAAAAAGGCCATAAAATAATCAGAATTAACTGTAAAAGTATCTACTTTTCCCAATCAGGGCAAGCCACGTTAGAGTGTCAAATGATTCTCCTGTTGAAAAGAACAACACGTGTAACACACAGAGACTTACATTAACAAAGCGTACTTTACTTACTGTCATTTCTACGCGACAGTGTACTAGCTAGAGCCTAGAGATCACAAACCATATATATATATATATATATATATATAGAAATAACACGCTTTGACGCATGGACTAATAATCCCAATTAATTATTAATTAATGATGAAGATTAGCGTCTTCTAGCAGCTGTTTCTCTCTGTGCATTGAAGTAAACAGCAGCAACGGGAAGGCCAAGATCGTTCTCAGCAGCAAAAGCTCTGGTGTTGAAGTTGTTCCTTGAACAAGGTGGATTTGCAATTGTCTGTCTCTGTTTCTGCTTGAACAGGACGAATACAAACCTATGGATCCCTATATTAGGCCTTGGGATTTCATAGCTCACAACCTCCCTTCCTGAAGATTATCGGAGGGAAAAAAATCCATTAACTATCAGGCTAATTCCCCGCCTTCTCTTACTAAAAGATTAAGGAACTTACCAAATGTGGCATCTGTTGTGCCCGGAATGTCTGTCACTAGCCTGTAAAATGGTGAGAATTATCAACTATATATTTCACTACTTCTTCTTTTTGGGTAAATCTGATTGTTTATTACTAAAGAAAACAACACCAGACTAACAATCCCAATGCACAAAAAGAGCCAGCGGCGGGCAGGCCCAGACAACGGCGCGACGCGGAGTTCTCCACGATCCGCTTATTTCCCTACTTATCCACTAATTTGTGATTTTCTAAGCTCTTGACTCAGTTCAATTATGTACGTGTATAGTATCCAAACACACACAAAAAGCATATGGTTAGTTGAAAATAATCATGCAAACCCAACAATATATGGCTTGGAATTATAAAAATAGATCTACAAAGTCAATAGTGCAAGCATGAAGAACACTAAAAGTGGTATATTAATTATACTGATTTGCAGAATAAATGCATGGAAGACAGTGGAAAATTGTTTCAAAGATTTTTTTTTAAGCAACCACCCAGCTTAATATGTTATTCAAACACCTGAGTGTGCGTAAATCTCATGTAAGACTAAATCGAAACCTATACGAGTAGAGGTTCAGAAATGAGACAAGCCCACGGAACTCAGATTCCACAAAAAAATATCCTAGTTTGGTTGGTTCAAACTCTCGACCTAGGCACCGTATATTCTAAATCAACTAGAGTATTGTTACGTAGTGGTCGGTTCAAAGATCCTTTCGACTGAGAGTCCATCTCCCTGGTAGCTAGGGTTCTGAAGGTTTTTATGTCGGAATCACACATATTGGTAAAACATAAAATTGCTAAAGCATTACTCCCAAAATTGCATGAGTTTATAGCTAGTTAGGGTGTACCAGTGCAGATGCTCCCTCAAATAAGGATCACTAGGCCCAGGAACATCTGGATCAGTCATCACCTTCAAACAACAAGAAAATACTTACACAAACATAAACATAAATTTGACAAAACAATTATACATATATATATATATATATATCAAACAACAAGAAAATACTTACACAAACATAAACATAAATTTTGACAAAATAATTATATATATATCTGTGTGTGACAATTGATGAATAAGAAGAGCTTCAATACTGTGGAGGCAGCTAGCATACCAGAGTAAAGAAAGATCTCATGTCACCTTCTTGAATCAGAACCCTAGGTTTTGTTGCAACTGCTGAAGGGAAAAATTCATGACCATTGCTCACTTGCTTGTTGTTGTAAGTTACACCCATTTTTATGCTTGGATTGAAAGGCTCAAGAACATCTCCTATCACTCTCCCTATCATCAGAGCCTCCAAAGACCTCGCCATTAATTATATGTTGCTGTGTGAGGGGGGGAGAGAGAGGGAGAGAGAGAGAGTTTAGGGCTGATATACAGACAATAGTACTAGAACCTTTCAAACTGATCAATATGATTTTTAGAATTTTAATATGGAAGCATATGATATGACCTATGACCCATGTACATAGTAGTTCTATATTTAGTATATACACAGATGGTTCACTAACCCGGACAGGGAAAAAGGGATTTAGTTAAATAATTATAACGAAAAATGATAAATATCTCAATTATCTCAGCTGCTAAGGTTGATGCATAGAATTCAAGTGAATTCATAAACTCCACATATCCCACATGATGCGCATAAAATTATGTGCATACAACTCAACAGTTGGGATAACAAGTGCTGAGATCCCTATAATTACTTTAACTAGAATTAACCATTCAGGCACCCAATTCAATTCAAGTAGTAGAGATATAAAATCAGCATTTGCTCCAAAAAGCAAAAAAAAAACATATATGGAGTTATAGACCACTAGACAATGTTTACCTTCAAGCACCACTAATTTTTTTAACTGAGAACATGCGTGTTCTTTTTGGAACAGTTCAAACTTAAAGCTCTGTTAGACACGTGTAAACTTGTCCAACAAATAAGTTGGGTTGAGATTCAGTGTAGAGTCCACTTGAAAATATATGTGCCAAGCACCCCTCTCTCTCTGACACATCAGAAAAGGAGTTGCATTTAGTTTATTACCTCATTAATTATCTTGTAATATATAATTAATTAGTTTATTTTATATATGTGCATGGGTCCCTGGAATTGGTTCTTGATTGGTCACAAATGAAACTTGTGGGTCTTAATAATGCACTATGAGAGATTCTAAAACAAAAAGGGCAAAAAAGTCTGAAGTTACTTATCAAGATCCAGACTAAAAAATAACCTAGCTTTTGCATTTAAGGTAATGAAAAAAATAATTTCCCATCGGATCTTCCAAAATTGTAACTAAAATATTTTAAGGAAAGAATAATTACTTTTGAGATGGGTTTAAGGGTATAAAGTAACTCCACCACAATTGTCCAATCAATGTGTCCACGAATGTTAGTGCTCTGTGGTCATTTCAAAGAAAAAACAATATTTATAAAAGATTGGCAAGTAGTGTTGGTGCATCACCCCAATCCCATGTCTAGAAGTGTTTAAAAAACCATAGATATCCAGCTGACTACCAAATCAATTGATTTATCAGTTATTTTCAGAAAAAATTTACAAAAATATCGACCAATAACCGACAGAAATGATCACCGATCGATTGATCGATTCTTTTCATGTAAAAAAATTGAAAAAGAAAACCAACCGTTTACGCCCCTAAACCACATCTAGAAAAAGACGGTTTAAATACAACCATATATGTATTGTGTGCAAGCCCAATGTAACGTGAGCTACTCCGATCTATGGTGGCCCAGTTCAATCCAAAAGTATGCGTTCCCCTTCTCATTTTTTCACTGCTTTTGTAAACCTTTAAAGTTTTTGGTTTATGTTATCAGTCTTGCTCTCTCACTTTTGGTCTTAGTTTTTCCTAATATGATGGCTCAAAAAAATTTCACGCGTTAAGGTTTCTCCAGCAGCGTCGCAATAGAATGCAAATGGGCTTGGGCTTGGGCTTGAAACTGATTCTTGACTGAGTGTTGCACCACCTCAACAGTGCGTAATATATTTATCGCATAAATTGTTGAGCAAAGACATTATATATTCACAACCAATCACTCGGAATCTGAATTCCACTTTGTCCTTTTCCAGAAAGGGAAGAAACATAACAAATACGACCCAATCGAATTGACTTTTATAGTGTGTTTAGATTGAGGGTTTGGGGGCAAGGGAAAGAGAGTTTCCTTCTAATTCATTTGTTTGAATAATTTAGAAAAAATTAAGAAGAAGGATTTAAAGATGATTGAGATAAAGATTTCATTAAAGGGAGAGATTTGGAGAGAATAAGGGGAATATTGCTTTCCATTCCCCTCCCCTCCCCTCCCCTCAAATCCCTCAATCCAAACACACTATTAATGTTCAACAAACAACCATCTAGATCCTTTTCAAGACAATTTACATGAAATGCAAAACTAGTAAAACCCACAAAAAAAAATTTGTAGACACCTAATGTTTTCCAACAGCAAGTGAATGAAAGGAAATTAGCTCATGAAAGAGCATCAGCTCCCTGATTTTACAGATAAGAGTAGTGCTTTCAATTGTTAGCTCAATGAACAAGCACTGTACCGGTATACCTTCTTTCAATTTCCCAAAAACCAGTCCCGTAGAGCCAAATGGTATATTTAAATTACATACAAGTAAGAGTGTACAAAATGTTGAACACAACAACGCAGACATAATGTTAATTATGTTATTTAAGGCTCAAGCATATCTTTTTTTCAACAGAGATTCGGATTATAAGCCTACAAGTAATAATATATAATAAAAACTCAAACTCAAAATCTCATCCTTGTCTTTAAAGAAGTCATGCCGAAGATTAAGTGCAACCTTAGCAACCAATGAAAGGATTGCCCAACAATTATCAGTCTATTTCACAATGGCCATTTAAATAGTCCAAGTTCCTGAAAACAAGATATCCAGGCAGCTCGCACTTCCCATGGTAACACATCCGACACTCAAAGCACCTCTCAAGGGTAATCCGCAGAGAAGGGGCTACTGCATAGTGTACAGATGCAACTTGTGTAAATCTGATAACAAATCAGTAAACCACATACTCCTGCATTGCCCTTAGTACAGGAATATTTGGATGACTATTTGCAATCTTGTGGCTATCAAGAAGGTAACTAATTGCACAGTTGAAGGAAAGTAAAGGACTCGACTCTTACGAGTGCACTAGGTAGTAAAATAAGTAAAGCGGAAAACTGTACAATATGGTTGATATGGAATGAAAGGAACAACAGAAATCTTCCACCATGGGAAATCTTTTTGGTGGAATGGAAGGAACAAAAAAATCTTCCACCATGAGAAATCTTCATCAATAATTGGTTTATCAATTAATACCTGTGATGCTCATACACTTGAAAGTTGAAACAATTGATTTGAGGCTTCTAATTTGGCATCTTCTAAACTGCTCTGGGTTGCCCACTCTCAACCCTCTAGAAAATTCCTTTTTTATTAAAAATAACACAGAATGTAATGCTCTGTAAAAATAAACATGTAATCGTGATTCGTGACGAGATAGTGGTGGCAATACCTAAAGTCGATAGACCACACTATCTGCCACCATATGATCCAATAAGGCAATCCAACCTCACTATTGGCTTTAATAAGGACACTGAATCATCTCCTACATTCCGAAAATGGAATCAATATGGCAGATTAAGTCAGGATGAATATTTCCTATGACTGCAGAAGTCATAAGACATAACTAGATTCTTTCCCCTGTCTAAAAGCATAACATAAAACACGAAACGAAAAAGTTCAAACTATAAAAATCAGTCATGAATCAGTTTCTGATAACGCATAACGCTATACACAAACCAAGCTGGTCTATCAAAGCTTCTAAAAGCAAAGAATAAGTCATAATGATTCTGTATTTATCTAACCATATCACTAAAGTCATTCACAGGCAATGCAATCTTTACACGTATACCTTTTCTTGCCCAACACCACGAATCCAATCAAAAATATCAGATTCATGTTCATAATCACCTGCAGCAAAGACTCAAACTACAAAACTGCACACTATAGAACAAAATTTCAGCTCTGGCTCCTCACCTTCACTCATACCATACTAAAATATAACAAGCAGAGAAAACAGAGAGTAAATCAATAGACAGGCATACGCTACCAGCCCGCGATGCTCATCTACCCCATCCGAAACCGCCACCATGAGATTGGTACACGCCCTGGTCGCCCACAACACAAAAACGCCAGCAATCACGAATCTCATTGGCCCACCTTGCGGCAGAAAAAGAGACAACGCCGATAAGATCACAACCGGCAGCATACAGTACCCCACCACGCTCGTGCATGTATGCAGGTCCAAATTACCATCCCTCCCGGCGAGCATGTTAAAAACAACATAAAGAAAAACTGAGGAAACGACAATCCATCCGAGGATGACACCAAATTGGATCTTTCCAGCGAGTAATTGGAAAAGGCAGAATGATAGGTAGAGGAAGATCGGGCCGGAGAGATCCGAGTCCTTGTGGAAAGCCGGGTTGACCCGAAAGGGGTTCAGTATTGACTTAGTCTTTGCCCATATTTGGTCCGGATGGATGCCAAGCTCGTCCAGAAGGGACTCCTCGTCCTCAAAATTCCCGGCGGATGATGCCGATGATACGCCTCCAACGCCTATAGGGCCACCGAAAGAAGAAGAGGCAGGGCCCATGTCGAATGACATGAAAGGGATCGAGAACGATGAAGGTCGCGGAGGCTGAAACGGCGCCGTAGGAACCCGGCGCTGCTGAAGGTTGGCGCCAGCGATGCCGGGGTTGACGCCGGGATTGCCGCCGGACGGGAAAATCACAGGCGGCACGTTGAATTCCATAGACATCGTAAAAGAGATCAGAAAGATCGAAAATCAGGGAAATCTTTCGCGATTCCAATCTCACAGACAAAACAGTACGCGTAGGGTTTCGATTGACAATGAGGGCATGCAGTGAGGGAGGGGGTTTTGAATGAGAAAAAGAAGTTGCCGCGTGGGAGGCTTTTGTATCGGAAGGTCAGGGGTATATTTGACATCGCATGTAATTGCTTGGTAATGCTGTGGAGACTGTAGTTCGGTTCAATCGCGAGCGATTAGGCAGCTGACGTTTTCTCTAGCACGAAATGACTATAATGCCATTTTGCCCCGTCTGATGCGGTGGGGTAGGAGTTGGATGACTACTAATGATGAGAGATTAATACATTATGAACTCTTTTATTTTCTCAATTCATTTTCCTAGGTGGAATTATATTATTCACGAATCATATAACATTCATTGCAACTTCTAATCAATTCTCATAAGTTTAGTCTACTTACATACACAATTGTGTTAAAGTTAACTTAACTTGATGGTTGCGTATTGCCTAATCAATTATATTACTCATGTTTAGTTGTGTACTATTTTAGATCGATTTTTATGAGAAACAATACTTTTAACTTGATGGTTGCGTATTGCCTAATCAATTATATTACTCATGTCTAGTCGTGTACTATTTTAGATCGATTTTTATGAGAAACAATACTTTTGGTCACACGTTAAGTTTTGGTTAAACCTATCATGTCGTCAAACGATAAACTTTCGTACATACAGTCTTAATGAATCGAGTTTAGGTCAATATCAAATGTCAAAATGACAAATTTGGCTAGTATGAATTCTCTGATGCAGACATTGGGAGAGGAAATTAGGGTTTGAGGTGAAGAAAAATAAAGAATTTGGGGTTTGATGGTGGGAAAGATGATTTGGATTTAATAATGGGAAAGAATTATGTCATGTAAGTATCATCAACCACATCATCAATTACATCGGCCATGTCTTTAAATTTGGACAATTGTTTAATAGATTGACTGATCGAAATTGGAAAATTTTATCCCAAGTATCAAAATAATTGGCATTAGATTTTAGGTGACGAACCTGCAATGTTTTACTGTTTTGACTGTTTCATTGACCCGCGAAACATGTAATCAGAAAGGAAAGGCATAATCAAAGCCCTATCAAAGAAGAATCGGACATACCTTGTAGTCCTTCGCAAGTCAACTTGAACGCTTGGTACTTTTATTCACCCAAAAAACCAAATATTGAATCACGAAGCCCCGAACCCGCGCCACTCTCAATCTCCCTAGGGCGCCAGATTGAGAAGCTGAAAATGGAGCCAGAAGAAGCGGGTCTCTCGAAACTGGCTGCAGTGATGGCCTGCACGGCCTTGGCATTCTTTTATGTTGCAATTCTCTATGCTCCAACAGTAATCCTTCGGCTCCCTCCCCCTATTTCTTACAAGGAGTTCATGATTCGACGGTTCATATGCGCTGTCGTTTCTTCAATCGTTTCTGTTGTGGCTTGCGGTCTCATTCTCCCGGTGAGCTTGGCTTCTTCCCCCTCCCCCTTTTTTTTCCCAGTGTTTGAGTTCATTTGTTTGTTTTTGTGGCTTTGTTTGAGGAACTACGAATGTGGTATGTCTGATGCGGAGGAATGGTTTGTTGGATATATTGAATGACACACTTACAGGGCTGACTTCGATATTTGTTTATGATTGGAGCTGTTATCAGAAATAATTCCTTAGACTTGCCAGAAACCAAGATTTTCGTAGCAGTCTAGCTGACTTATGTAAACAATTAGAATTGAAGGCTTCCCTGAGCTTTCTGCATATTCAGTCAAAACTTTTCAGGAACTGCTTTTGTCATTGATTTCTCAAGATTTTCTTATTTAATCCAGCTTTTGGATTGTCGTATCCTTCACTTGTTTTTTGAATGAGGTAGTTTGAACTCCTTATATAAACCACTTTATGTTGCCAATAGAATAATTTATCTCGAAAGAACAAATCCAAGCATGAAATGTTTGAAGATTTATTTGTGCTGGGATACACTTGTGATGTAATTGGAGACTTGGAGTCTCACAGGGGTTAAGTAAGAGAACACTAGAAGGGTTAATAACTTAATATACATGGATAGACCCATAAACCGAAGTCTTAAAATCTTGAGTTCGGATGTGAATCTAAACATGTAGACCCATAAGCCTGTAACAAGTGTGCCTGTTAATATTTGAAGTGGAAAATTTTCCAGGATTCCTGTGTCCATTATCCATTAAGAATTTCTTATCAGTTTTTATATTATTATTGTAATTCTTACATACAGTGGGCCTTATGACTTTCATTTTCTGTTTCTATGTAGTTTTGGAATCTGTCCTCATTTTCCTTGTGTCTATGCATGCAGATAAGAAGCAGAGAGGCATCTGTTTTGTTTGGTGTTTTTGGCATTCGAGTGGACCATATCGTGAGTATTAAGGTTTTGGTATCTAATTGAAGTGTTTGTTTGTGCCATAACACTGTATTATAAGCGCATGGAAGGAGCTTTTTTTTTTCATGTGGTAATTATCACTCTACATACTTTATGGTCTGCAGATTGGAAAAGAGTGATTGATTGCTCAATTTGCACACTGAAATGCAATTTTATGTATGACAGTGGCAAGCTGTGGTCTTTCCTCTTTCCTTGACTTCATTAATGTACGCTGGATCTTTGATGCTAAAGTCTATGTTGTTGCTAAATTCAATGAAAGAGCATGCAGCTCATGGTGGAGGGATTTCTTTAGACTGTATCAAAAATGCTTTCCGAGACGTCATTGGCTGGATAGATTTCGTTGCTCACGATGTTTCGGCTTGGCGTAATTATGTCGTGGTCTGTACTCTGTATCTTTACCATTTGGACTTCTGATCTCACTGATAATTGCAATTGATTTAGTTTCGTTGCTGACATAGTGATGGTTTATGTTAGTGGCTAAAGTTTTACTTTATTATTAATGGCTTACCTTAGGTGCTGTGTGCGGCCTGTCAACTTTTTAGGCTGAACATAGTTGGTACATGTTTAAGTTGTAGATTCAATATGTATAAATTAAGAAATTCAAAATTTTGATCTGAAAATATGTCTGTCTCCCCACAATATTTTCTCTCAACCATATGTTTACTCTTTCTTGTTTGCCACATTTTTGCTTTTTTTCAAATTATGATAACTAAAGCTGAACTATTATATTGTTTGATTATTTCCTAAATTGGTTATTGCTGATTTGATGGATAGCTCGTATTAGTTTTCTTCATCTTGAATATCCTTCTTCTGTAGTAGTTTTATTGTAGTTGGGTCTCCAAATTATCTGTTACATAAATTCTTAACTGTGGTTCTAAAACAGGCGCCGGTAACGGAGGAGTTGGTGTTTAGAGCATGTATGATACCTTTACTTCTCTGTCGAGGTTTCAGAATCTCCAGTGTCATTTTTCTCTGTCCTACTTTCTTCAGCTTGGGTAAGTTGATTTGCTTTAGGAGATATCAGTTGTCTGGATTGATTAGTGCAGATTATTAGGTTGTTTTTGTTCTATTGATTGTTTACTTTTGTACTTGATTTGGTTGTGGATATTGACACTGTTATTACTAATCACATTGATCTTGAAAGAAATTTTGTGTAGTTGCAGTTTGTTTATTAAGGATGTTCTTGGGGAGTAGTCCAATCCAAGTGTGTGGGTTTTACATGGAGCCAAATTGTGCCCATGGTTTCCCTTGTATAAAATGAAAAATAACAAGGATGGCTGTGACATTTGTGCTAAAATTGGCTGATAGACTTTTTGAATATTAACATTTTCTATCTCAAATGTCTTGTTTGAATAACCTGTTCTACAGGTGCTTATTGAGTAGTCAGGGTTGGTATAGTAGGGATTTAAGGGTTGAGGGTATTGAAGAATAGAATTATGGTTTGTAGATCATACCAGATTTAAATTCCTTGAGATTATGAGGTAGAATGAATTCTAGATGCAAAAAGATGGGCCACTGAAACTAAATGGAAGAAAATTAGTGTTCTTAAGAGCTATTTGGATGGTGTTGATTGGTCAAAAATAGGAAGGAAAATGTGTTTTGTATTGATATATAGATATGAAGGGTGAACCTTGGTCTAGTAGTAAAGTTGTTTCATTGCAATAAAGGCACCCAAGGTCCAAATCAGAGAAACTGATGGAATGCAGTCTGGACCCTGCCTCCACTGCTAGAGCGATTTCAGAAACTCCTATGAAATGTCATCTATTAGGATCCAAAACCAAAACAAGAGTTGAGTTTAGACTTCATAGATTAAACTAAGGACTGTTCCAGTGAAATGAAAAATCATCAAAGTAATATCGACTTAATTAAACATGAAAATATCTTTTTTTAATCAAAGTAGATAAACATTAAAGTTCATAAGCCTCATATACTACAGTGGACACTTATTCTGAGACTAGGACATCCTATTTGTTGATGTAGAACTCATAATTCTTGCTATGGGATTTCATATAAAATAAGCTTTTTGTCCGACCAAGTCCTTAATGCAGCATCACCACCTTTTAGCCTTTCATATTTTGCCCGGTAGTAGGTAGACGTGAATTTTGATGTTACTTAATAATATTGTGCATTATTGTTTGTGTTCAGCACATTTAAACCATTGGATGAAGATTTATAGTCGAGAAAATTACAGCTTCTTCAAAGCCTCCATGGTTACAGGTGTGTGTTGCTTCTTACTCTTTGCACAGGATGGATGCTACATCTTTAACTAATCAATAGCTTAAAATTTTTTGAAGTCTTTGCTAGGGAACTTAACTGTTCCCATTTTCTGTATGTTAGTGTCTCATTGTTGAATGAACTTTATTTGTCAGGGCTCCAGCTTGCCTACACTGTGGTCTTCGGTTCATATGCTTCCTTTCTCTTCATTCGTACAGGTGATATTGCTTGGCAGTGAGCGGTAATATTGTCGGGTTAATCTTATAATTTTTTTTTCCACTAAGATATCCGTTGCTGAAATGCAATAGAATCTAGATGGACATGGTTTTGACTTTTGATTTAATTTTTACACAGATTTTTTTTAAGAAACTCTATGTAATTCAAATAATGACTTTTATGAAATTTGGTTAATTTTAGTTTGTTGGGTTAATGACTATGCTTTGTTGTTTCGGGTAATAATCTGTATATGAATTAATGTGCGTGATAACTTCATACATGTTTCATAATAATTTCCTTAAACGGAACGTGAGTAGGATCTCCACATTTTCTGGCCTAAATTCTTAGTACTTAACTTTAAAAAAAAAATCATTTGTAGGCCGCATACTACAACATCTAATAGTTGCCATGCCTATAGTGGTGGTCGCACTAAGGAATTGTCAAACTTCTAGAAGTTTCTCTGATGATCTGAAAATTTTCTAGTTGCCTGACTTTCTATTTTTAGGGAGCCATGTATTTAAGTGTAATTCAGTGATTACATGTAGTTCATTAGTGACTTGGACAATATGATATTGTATCTAAAGGAAGTGCTTTAATCAATTTGTGTATGTTTTTTGCAGGACATATTTTTTCTCCATTAGTTGCTCATATATTTTGCAATTTGATGGGATTGCCTGTGCTGTTTGCACAGAAGAAAGGTATGTGAGAAATTTTTCCAGGAAACTAATTCTTCTTCTGCGAGTCAGTATTTTTACAGCTTTTTAAGTAATTTGATTGTTTAATGAATTCAAAATTTCATATATGTGATAGTATATAAGCATAAATATTGGTGTATATTATTCAGCACCATTGCTTATTATCTTTCAAGGCACTGCATGCTCGTGCTCTCCAATTTTGGGATCCATTTTTGAACTCAAATCTTGATTTTCTACCTCTAACACTAATTAGAAGAGTATTAGCTTGTGGAAGTTTAACCTGAGGTAAGTGTTTTTTTGTTTTTTTTTGCTTGGGAGTTGGTTTAGATTTCAGGAAAGTCCAAAGAAGGCTCTGGATTGCATTTTCATTTTGCTTGTAGAAATGTGAGCTGTGCTGTTTGTACATTATCAATTTTCTGATTACTTTTATTACTCATCTCTTTATCATGAACCGGGGAATGAAATGCATATAAGCTCAGCTACAATATCGAAAAGCATCCCTTATTTGCAAAGACTCTGATGGAAAATAGAACATAGTATTTTAATGAGATTTGCTAGGCAGCTGCTGGTGCAGGATTCATAGTTCATACCTTGGGTGGCCATCCCATGTTTTGAAAATGACCACTCTTATGTGCTTCCGTGGCCTGGATTTGGATGTTGTAGTTGCATGGTGATGCATCTAGATATTAAACTTGCACGACTATCTCTTTCAGACAGCAAATAAACTTTAACCCAGTTAACTTCGTTATTGCATGCCATATCTTCTTTTGGAATGGGGCCAAAGTGCTTCTGCTGTCATAAATCTGGTGATTTTATATGAAAGTTATCATTGTTTTGGAGCAGCTTGAGTTATATTTTCTGACAAGTAATGATAATAGATGAATTAGTGTTGAGATGCAAACTATTAAACTAACATATATTTGACTTAAGTTTTTCCCATTTTGCAAAATGCCTGATGATATCAAGTTTTTCAAGTTTGTGGAATTTATTTTCTTGCTGTTTCTGTAGTCTGGAGCAAAGCTAACTGAGTTCTTGGCCATTGCTTAGTGTCAGTGGTAACCTTTATCCTCATACTTGTTACAGGGATAGTGAGTGTGGCATTTGTGGCTGGACTGGTAGCTTTCGCGTGCCTTATTTTTCCAGTCACAGAGCCTGGTTTGTATAATGATAGAACAAGCGATTGCCCGTGTTGGCAGGGATATTGCTCCTGGAGTTGAATTTTGTGAAACCCTGGGAGAAATATGCTTGTTCACTTTGCCAAGTACTAATGGAATTGAATACGAAATCATTGTTATATTAATTTGCTTTTAAATACAAATATTTGATGTAGAGTATGTTCATCAAGGAATTTCATTGCATATATGTTAATCATTAAATCTTCAAGGGACGAGCGTTTGAGCAGGAGACAATTAGTGAAAAATGATCCCCGGATTGCCCCGGCAAAATGGATTGACGCTGAAAAAAGTGGTCAAGCGAGTTGCGTTTGGAATGAAAGCTGCTCCTTACAGTTTTAACTTTCAACTTCTAAATCACCACATGTGTACTGTTGGGCCATTTTTTATTCGAACGCGGTACATTTAGCAGTGCAAACACACTGGTGGTATAGTGGTGAGTAGAATACTCACCCGGTGACCCGCATTCCATCCATGGAGTTTAGGTTTTGTTTCATCATCCTATTAAAACGGGGCGTTTTCCCTATTAAACTTCGCGCTCTCATCATTCCTTTGTTTTTCAGTCAACTACCAAAAGCGAAAACGAAAACGAAAACGAAAATCCTTCAGATGGTTTCGCGGCGAGAACCTGAGATCGAATAGAATTTTAAATTTCTTTGCCGCCCATTCGATTTAAATCCCCAAAAAAAAAAAAATTGTGTTCGATTTCCTCTGTCGAGTGGATCCCTAATCACTACTGATCTGTTGATTGATCCGCTTTTTTTACCGGCTTTCTCATCATCCGAACAAAGTTACAAGCGAATCTGCGAATCTCAGTATCTCGCTGATGCTCAAATCTTGACGAATTTTAACGGATCTCAGCAATCGAAGGTAATGCTTAAATCTACTCGTTCTAGCTCATACTGTTTCTTTGGAGTCTGCGTTTCCTTCATTCTTATGGACAACAAAATTTTCGTGACTCGATCTGATGATTGATCATATTCTTGCCTGTTTCTCATCATGCAAAACGAAGTCACAAGCGCCTCTTCAGATTTCACTGATACTCAAACCTTGAGAAATTTGAATGGATCTCAGTAATCGAAGTTAGTGCTTATTTCTATCTCGTTCTAGCTGGTACTGTTTCATTAGTGTCTCACTTTCCTTCATTAATTTTGATTGAAAACAAAATTATCTCGGCTGATCTGTTGATTGATCATATTTTTAAGGTTTTCTCATCCAAACAAAGGGCTCAAGCGTCTCTGCAGATTTTGCTGATGCTCAAATCTTGAGGAATTTGAATGGATCTCAGTAATCGGTGGTAATGCTTATTTCCATCTTGCTCTAGCTGTTACTGCTTCATTAGAGTCTGTTCCCTTCCTTTTGATCGACAGCAAGTTGTGTTTGATTTTGTTGTTGTGTGTTTTGCTGATATCTTTTGTTGACTTACGTATGTCTACAAAAATTAAATCTAATTGTTGATGGACTTTCTTTGTATTCATCAGTTGGCCAATTTTTCAAGCTACAAAAGCTTAGTGATGTTTTCTTTAATCTTTATAGTTTATATTGTTTTCTGCATCCTTAGCTAGGATCCAGAGGTTATAGTTCACAATTAGAATGTTGAATTCTGTTTTTGGCTAAGCTAATAAGCATCAGTTTAGGCTCTTCTGCCCTCTTTTACCAAAATGTTATCTTGTGTATTGTTTATTTTTTGTTCAACAATTGTATGACCTCGCTGCAGGATTATGGATAGGAGATAACCAAAGATACTGAACAGGCTTGATCCACATATTTCTCGTTTGCTCAGCTTTCCCATTGACATTGTGGATTTCATCAGCTCTCGTGAACAGGTACCATTCTTGCTTTCCCTGAGGCCTGAAGTTTGTCTGATGCTAAACTTTCCAGGGTTATGAACTGCATCAGACAAACTTCATGGAATGTTTCTTTTTCACAAGATTTCTTTGGTTATTAATGTTGTAGTCTTATGCAATCTACTTCATTTTATTTGAAATGCAGCATACAACATATAATTTCAGTGTGCGCGCTTTGTGTGGCTTACTAATTTTTGTCTCATCTTTACAAATTAACCATCAATTGGGCTTTCCTGTATCTATATGATGAATATGCCATTTAACTTAGGTCTTGACTTTGAGTTTAATATTAGAACCATATACATGATGCCTGAAAATTTGAACTTTCACAGAGGGCTATATTGATCACATTTTTGTTGCCCCATGCGATTACTGTTCACGTTTCCCTCTGATGCTTTCATGACGAAGGCCATTAAATGAGTCACAAATTTGAGCATCATCTCTGAAACCTCATAAAACAAGGATGTTGAGTAAATAAATGCTGTATTCATTAGATATCAGTGCCATAATGTAGGTCCATCAGAACTTTTGTGAGACCGAAGGCCCATTCAAGAGGTGGGTCAAGGGGAGTTTGTAGATTAAGCCCATTCTAGGCACAAATTAAGTCCCTCTGTGTGTGCGCGGATATTGCACGTAGATTTGAAGGAAACGTTCGTTAATATATTGATTTGTCCCTACATTGTTGTTTACTTTAACGAGGTTCATACTGTTATTAGGCCTCTAGCACCCCAAAACAACCCAAGGGGAATATCTCTATTGCTCCTACTCGACATAATCTCCTTATGGATGCTATATATATGAAGAAAAAAAAATCAGTTATGGATGTTGGGTTCAATCGCAAGAGGATGCCTCTTTGTTAGAAATACAAAGTCTGCTTGGGTGATGCCAAGTGATGTGGTATATAATAATAGTTCAACCTAATACATGTTGAAATCTAATCTTTAGAACAAAGATGTCCGGACCCTAGAGCATACAATACTCCATACTTGTTGTTGGTTTAGGTTATTCATCGCGTGAATCCAAATTTATTTCACTCTTATTCACCTTCCCATTGCTTTGACAGTGCCAATTATCATCCCAATAATTACTATAACTTGTTTATATTCTTCGAATAAAGTATATATAACAAAATTTATGTTAACCAAATAGCATCTTAAAATGGAGGTCTGCGTTCTCGGTTCTCCCGTCAACTCATCCTCTTCTAGTAGTTTAGGTCTTCCGAAGAAGATTTTTTCCATCATTCCTTGGTCCTCTTCATACGCACAAATTGACCTGTAGTGACGGGATTTGGTAGCTTCTAATAAGTGTAGGGTTTTTAGATATATTTTAGTCTGATTAGACATTTTATTTTGTCTGATACAGGTCTTTTCATGGTCAACGAATATACGCCATGACGCAATGTCATGTCATGAGTAGATATTGTGAGTCACCACTTTTTCAAACTAAACCCTCATTGACCTTCTCTCCTCAATCTTCCATGACGTTGTGTTTTGATTAGATTTCCCCATCATCTCCTCTCTGCAGAAGAATGAGAATGAAAAACCCCTTCTTAGCTTACAATATCCACTGTTTCATTTTGTTTTTTCTTTTCTCCCCCTTAAGTTTTGTTGATCCCTCTTGGAAAAGACAATGTGCATATATATAAAGGGTCCTTGTATCCTTTTTCTTGAGTATTTATGAGGTTCAATTTTGGGCCATGCAAAGCATTACTCCCACTTGAACATAATATTTATGGTGGAATATCAAATATTAAGAAGCAAGCACAGAAAAGGTCCCCATGCTTGCTTGCCCATACATAATGAATTAAACGTGTGTTCAAAAGTTAGGGTCATTTAAAAAAAAAATTGCTAATACCATGACATTTCTCTGTGTGTTTGTTTTCCTTGAAGTCTACATTGTGTTCAGCTTTGTTGAAATAAAAATAAAAAAAAGGTGAAGGATTAAAGATATCATTAACCTAAAAGAAACTAACTAATGCTGACAGAGATTCAGAGTTCCCAGTGAAACTATCGTCCAAATTTATGTAGTCTATAGCAGAAAGATTTATCCAACTGAAATGATTCATTTTTTCACCTACTACTGTATATATTCATTCACTCACCGCCACATCAAACATAAGGAAAACAGAGACATATAGAGGTAGAATAATATTATATTCCCTACTAACATATAGATAGATAGATCTTTGCAGTTCTGAAATCCATATCTTAATCCCCCCCAAAAGAAAGATATGATAAACATGAATATAGAAAGTAACCCTTATAGATAGATCCTGCCACTGTCCTATTTAGCTGAAAGTGGAACATCTGCTACTACTGTCTGAATATTGTTTTACACAAAAAAGGCAAAGATGTCTAGGTTGGCTCAAGAAATCTAACTGGACCACAGGATCAGTTTGTGCTAGAAGTGGAAGGATACTGGGAAGAGCTGGAACTAAGGTTGAGGTCACTAATAGTGTTTTGTGCATTGCCTTTTGAGTCTCCCTTGGAAAGCTTCTGTTTTAGCTCAGATAAAAGGGCTTGATTCTCCTGGTTGAGCAATTGTGCCTTCTTCCTTAGCCTCTCATTCTCTTTCATTATGCAACAGTTCTGCAAGAACAGATTTGAGTTCAGTCTGTCCATGTCTTAGACTCCCTGTAATACTCCCTGAAAGCAAAAAGACAACAGTATCAGGAAAGATTATATCAATAATTTTATACATTGTATAAAAAATAAATAACCGTTTTTTTATTACAGAATCAAATTTTCCTACAATGATTTTCAAATTTAGTATACAATTTTATTTCAAAATATATCACGTCTAAATAAAATGTAGAAGCATAAATGGAAATGTAGAAACAATGTTATAATGAATAGCAATAATGACAGCTTGTTAAAAGAAGAAACCACTAACAACAAAGGGAAAGCAGAGCCGGTGGAGACCAAGGAACAGTTAAGTATCCTAGCCACTCTGACAAAAATAAATAGAGAAAATAGATTGTTGGGAGGATTAAGAAGGGAGACGATTAGATGGAGTAACAGCTGTGGAAATGAAAAAAAAAAGGTCTTTCGGCTGCCTAAACTTGAAAGAAAAGGATGGGAGTTTAGAACAAGGCACATTGCAGAGAGCTTGTGCTTATGTTTACATTATATGGTCTTTCTGTGCTTGTTGCCTTATTTGTTTTGCATAAACAGAATGTTCCCACTTATTACAAAGGACTAGACGACCGAAAGTTGTGAAGATAGAAGAAAAAGGAAGCAGAAGAATAAAGGGACATACTCAGAGCATAGATAGACAGAAAACTCAGGGAGAAGCAATAGAAAAGAAATGGTGGTGAATCCAATGAGAATACATCCAGAATGAACAGATATTCCCTCAAAATGAGGTGAGCTTCTCTTCCTGTTCTCATACAAAATAGCGAAGTAGTATTTTTCTAATACCATGTACTGTTACTCTGTTAGAAACAGAACAAACCACAACCAACAAATCCCCAAAGTAGACTCAGACAAGTACCCATGTAGATGAACTTGTCCACATTAGTGAAAGAAAGAACTGCTGAAGAACAAGTTGGGAGAGAGAGAGAAGGGAGGGAGAGAGAGGGGTGGGGGCCTCTATCTTTCTCTGTATCTTTCCAGAAAAGATCACCTTTAGAAGATGGTTGGTTAAAGAGCTTTGGCCGAGGAAGCTATCTGGTCTGCAACAACTACTAGCAGTAATGTTAAAAAAACAGAACTCTTTGTGGTGAAGTGAGGGACAAAGTGAACAATGCGACCGAAAATTTATAGAGCAAAAGCTGGAGATGAGAATTGTAGAGAGAGAAAGAAACAAGACTTACGATGTGGAGGGGGACATGCTTCTCTCTCCTGACACAACAATCATGCATGTGTAAGCATGGAAGGCGGCCGGCTAGAGGCTGAGGATTTAATGTTTTTGATGATGACCAAGGATATGGCATCATGTGAATGATTATAACGGGGGCATTTTGGTCATGTAACTTTGGGGCATTATTGGTATTAGAGGGGCCAACATTGTGATTTTTGGCTTTAGGGGGCTTGCAAAATGATGGTGGGCTAGGCCGTCCCCAAGATTCGCAATGATGGTTCGAATTGGTTCGCACCATCATCACCACCCTCCCTCTCCCTCATCCTCATCATCAATTGTCTTTTGTTTTACTTCTTAATCCTTTCGTTTTCTAGTTTCCTACTATAATTTTCTTGGGTTGGCAACTGTTGGTAATAATCTTTTTTTTTTTTTGCCGTAATCTTTCCCTTGCTGAAATGGCGGTTTTGTGCTTGGATTGCTCATACTTTGCCACTTGTTTCTGTTGTTATTATTGCTCACTCGTAGTTGTCATTGTTGTCAACAGTTAAAGTCTACATTATGTAGGGTCACCTCACAAGTTATATCCAAAGGGTACACTGGGAATTCAGGTATGAATATATTACCCAATTGTTTTGCATCTTTTTCTTGTGTATATATGTTTTATGCCAAAATGAAATTAGAGTATAAGACTTTGATGATACAGGGTTTGTATGTGGAAAATGACTATAATGCATCTGCTTGAACTGTTAGCATAACTGATTATTTTTTGTTCTGCATTATTAGAATCATAATTATGAGCACAGTATCATAAGTTAAGCACTGCTGCCTCATATAGGAAGAGATAGAAATTATGGAGGGTGAAGGGTTGGATGAGGGTTGGGCCAGCCTCAGCCCACATGTGTTATGAGTGCATTAACTTGAAAAATGCGTCATATTTACAAGGTGGAGTTTTGGATTGTTCTATGTATAATTGTCAACTAGATTTGGTGCCCCATGGAGCTTGTTGATATAAGACCTAATTTGTAGGTATTCGGACTCCACAATTCGTTTAAAATAAGAACATCTACAATTTTAATCTAATAGTTTGGAAGGTTTATCTTATTACATTTTTGTTTTTTCATTTTTAAAATTTAACTGGCTTTTCGATGTGAATTTTAGACTATAGAGAACGGTAGAGCCCCAAATCTAGTTTTTAGAGTGTTTAACTCAATGTACTTATGGTTTTCCCCTATCAGTTGACCAATTTTGCTGAAATGACATGATTGCCTTGAACATTATTTCAAAATTTTCAAAACTTAAATTCACTCAACTGTTTTTGTAGCTACAATATCTTCAAAAAAACCTAAAGTTTGGTTTGCTATATCTGCCTTGCCTAATTTTTGTTTCAGTGGTAGTATTATAATTACATGCTCTTATTGCTTTGTAATTATTATGGTTGCGCTTTTCTACTTTCACTAGTAGCAATTTTCACTTGATCGTGTCTCATTTTAGCATAGACAGCTAGCCGTAAGTTCTAAAGTATGGCGACTACTTTACCACTTAAGTGGAAGTTAATAGTATTTAATTGGGGCATTTTGGTAACACTTTCTTGGCTTTAGAGCAGTCGTGCAGCTGCACAATCTACTTTATGATACATTAGACAGACACAATGTTTGTATGAATGGGACAAAAGAGGGACACCTATGCAGGATGGCTTGCTAAGGCAGTCTTTCCTTAGAGCTACAATTGGGATTTTTTCCCTAGATTTTCAAGAAAGCTCATTTTGCTGCACAAATTTTTCTTTTTGGATAAGGGTGCGTGGTAGAGTTGTAAGAGTGTAATTCAGAGGTCACATGTTCAATTCTTAAAAACTAGTCTTTTCATATAAAATGTGAGGATAAAATTTATATACATCTTGTTTATCCCCGATTCCGTCCACTGTGGAAATCTTGTGCATGGATGTTATTTATCCTTACCTAAGGGTGGGCAAGAAACTTTGTGTAATCATTTGAAAATTCACTCGTTGTGAAATATTCGATTTGAGGCATAACTATTATCCTTAGGTTGAGTCTGTCGCTCTAGTCACAACAAATCATATAGTTGGACAAGACCTTAACATAATGGCATATAGTTCACAAAATTCAGCCTGACCAACTACCTATTAGAAATTATTCACAGATTATAACACGTGAGACTTAAACTTGTGACCACCACTGGGAAGAGACTTGACTAAAATGATTTCTTAACCATGTCCATGCTGTCAGTGAATTTTTGAGCTAGTTTGTAGGGTGGGGGTTCCTTCATGTTGAAAATTCGAGGTTGAAATCAAGTAACTTTTTTGTAAGTTAGTGTAGTAGTATAATATTATGTGCTCTGAATTGTCAGTCTTCCGGCCAAGTTAGGACGGCAGAATCTTGTTGAGTATCTTCTGAATGTCTATTGAGTGCTCTCGATTTAAATTTTCAGGGCATAACTCACAAATATTTTTCAGATTCTTGCTTTTCTTTGTCAAGTGTCTCTTATAGTAACACATACACTCTTATAGTTACCAGGTATAAATACAAAAGAGGGGGGGGGGGGTACATCTTTTATTCAAAGTAGGATCAGTCAGCCTAAAGATAGGGGTGCAAAAGGGGTCTGTCTGTCCAAAGGTGAGTAAATTGGCCACTGTGAATCTACCTAGGGTTATTAATCTGCTCTGAAACAACCAATGATGGCAGTCTCTCATAAGTGATAATAATGGGTCTCTTAATAAATTTGTGCTTTTTTGCAGAAATTTGAGTTGAAAAGAAAATTTTGGGTTTCATGATTTACGGGGTTAGAACTTAGAAGTTGTTTTTTCATTAATGTGTGTGGCTGTGCTCAAGCTCAAGAGATTTTGTATGGCCATAGATAGATATAACTGGCATTCATGAGTACCCAAAGCCATCATCTATGTTGCCTATAGGCCCTATACATACAAATTATGCAGAGACCCCAATTGAGTTTTATCTGTTTTATGACCCTTCATTTACCCCAGAGAGGGGGGGGGGGGGGATATGATTGCATTGCATCACAAGTAGTTGACAAATTGGACAAGATTGGACAGCATTGATGCGTGACACGTGAATTTCTATCCTTAGTTTCTATGATTTTCATCATGGTTGAATATGTGATCCCATTGGCAGAGATTATGTTTTAGATGAGACTCACAGGTAAAAGAGTTTTTTGTTTTTTAACCTACCCGCGTCATGAATTCATTTTCTACTTTTTTTTTTTCTGAGGTCATATTTAATCATGCCTTATACTCATACCAAATTCCTGCATGGCTAATGATGATTTTTTGCACATTATTATGGTTTAGCAAGTGCGTTGAACCCTACACGTGAGCTAGTTTAATCCATAGAGTGCAAAATGTAAGGGACCACACGTGTAGAGAAGCACCCAAAGTTGCTTTTCACACCATTGAAAGTGGATGGTGTTCTGGGACTTTGAAATTTGACTCAACTTTTTGGTTGGTTTCTATGATCTTAAAGGGTTCCACTTCCATTGCATTTATTTTTTCTTCCTTTTTTTTAGAGTACAAACAAAATTTATATGACACCCCACCAAAATCATTCAAAGAATAACTAGAAATTAAATAACTAACATTAATACATTATTCCTAAAACAATACAACAATTTTCGATTTAATTAGAAAAGAACGTGCATGCGAACTGATGGCATGACTTTTGAACAAGGGATTAAATATAAGAACAGCAGCATTCATAGTTTCAAACCGAGTCCTTTTTTTTTCCAAAGGTATTTTCGCATTGCTTATAAAGACAATTGAACCTTGTAGAGTCGCATAATTTGATATGAGAGATGATTTGTAAGCTAAACTTGAGACACCATAGAATAAATGGTCGTGATTAAGATCAAATTGTTATCCCAAATTTGTATATTGATTAAAATGAAGTACATTGATTCGCAAAGGTACGAGCTTTAAGAAATAAGAACAGTAACTGCCTGCCATTTCTGGGACATTCTTCTGTCTTTTTGGACATATTGTTGGTGCCACATTCCCAGAGACTACACATTATATTCAGGGAAGGATAAAGGATTAAACCTCCTTTTGAGCCAATGTGTTTACTAGTGCACCGGCACTCCCCCGGAATCCAACCAATAACCATTAAAACCAGACGCGATAAGGAACCAACAACGAATGGGTCTCCAACCCCATCATGGTCTGGTCTGTGCATCTACAGGATAGAGGTACCCCCTATAATTTTTCATTTTTGAGCTATAAAATATTTCTTAAAAATTCCCAAAAATGATAAATAGAAAGTATTGTAAGATTTTGACCATTAGATCATGCATTCAATTATTGAATCTTTTTAAAAAAGATAACATGTTACACACTTTCCATTCAACAGTTTAGATAAACCACTCAAGTTTCCCACTGAAAAGCTCTTACCCCAGTCAAATAGGAATCCAGTATCCAGTATCTAAACATCATCATCTTTTGATCCATTACCCCTCATTAACAAGCAATTTTAAAAAAATAAAGCACCATCCGGGGGATAACCAGAAATAGGGCAAAGGTTAAGGTTCAATTGTGAATGTGGAAAACAACTACAAACCATAAAGTCAGTCCGGGTCTACACACGTTCCAATACCATCTACATTCGTACTTAGAGCTTCACAAAAATTAAAATGATTCAGAAGGAAATTATAACATCGCTGAATTTTTCCACCAGCTACTTCCAATGTTGAATACGTTTTCCTATTCATTTACCCATAGCACGACCAAGAATCAAATAATTTAGCACTTCTTTACAGGTTGATTTGAGTTGGAGTCTAATAAGTAATAACTAGACCAACATAATTTCTCTATTCAAAATCCATGTCACACCATACTACTTTTATCCGCACTTGTAAATTGAAGAACCAAAATTATTCATCCTAAAAATTCAAATTTCACATCAAACTTAGAATTACAAAAAGAAAAATTAAAGCATATTTGACTTTAATCAACTGCTATATAATGAATCCACAAGAAAATTCTTGAGATTTAAGGGGACATAAAACTGCACCTAACATGGCTTTGATTAACTTCCTGAAAATTCTTGCAAGTCACCACCACACTTTTTTATGAGAAAAGTACAAAAATATCAGGAACAATACTTCAACTGGTAAACTAAAAGAAAACTTTACTTGGCTTACGGATCGCTATCAATGTGGCAAATGAGGTCTGCAGTGGTTGAAATCCCTTCTGCACTCTGGGAATTGCATAGCCCCCAAATCCGACAAATAAAGCATGTATTAGAATTTAGAATGTGGTATATTCAGCCAGTAAAAATGGAGTCAACACATATATTATATAAAAGAAAAAAGGCATCCATATATTATTGATGTAGCTGTCATTTGATAAGTAGGCTCTAGTGTCTGGTCAATCCATTTAGAATTAGCACATTAGCCTGTCCCATTAATGCATTAAGAACTAACACACTTGGACAATGTGCGCAGATCACAAAGAAGACAAAAACAGAGAAAATAAAGATGCAAAGTTCAGGACATTAAAATTTTCTGGATGATATGGAAAATTAAGATGATCAAGAAAACAAACTTCTGATAGCATTTGTAAACATTGGATTGTTCAAGCTATAACCTTAGCCTTAACTAACATACTTTGACTCCTCACTCACCATAGACAGAGCTGCCTCTGCTATATCCTCTGCTTCCAGAACCACCCCTTTCAAATTTGCCACCAATGACACCACCATCTCCAAATACTTACAAAACAATAAGTCAAGACCAAGTGTAGCTATAGATAGGAACAAATAGTGACCCCAAACTGTTCGGGATAAAGGCTTTATTGACCATAGATGTTGAAATGCGTTATTTACTGATCTAAAGCACTAGGGATGTATTTATCGCCAAATCAGTACTAACTTTCAAAACGAGCTTTAGTTTTCCTTGTCGAACAACAAATTTTCTACAGATATAACCTGAGCTACTATTTTTTCGGGCTCATTTTGTTTGTATTGCCTTTTTATTAGACATCTATGTATACTCTTTCAGTACCAAAGTTTGTAGGCCCTGTTTTTTTTTTCTTCATTGAAGTTGCATTACTTGTCAAAAAAAAACAAAAAATAATTTTTCCCACTATCGTAATTATTCGTAGATACAAAAATAAAGCCAAAACAGACCCAATGCAAGTCCTGCTTATTCTTCATATGCATATGCAAGTTAAAGAATCAGAGGTACAGAACCAGTAATATTAATGACAAAAAAAACAATTGACTTGATTACAAGAAAGAAACAACATAAGAAAATGGCTATTGATTAAGAAGAGGTGTTATTTGAGAATATACAAACAGGAAAAGTTATGTCTTCTTCTTCAATAATCAACTTTCAGATTAAGAGAACTCAAAGTTCCATAAGGAAATAAGACTACTGTTTTATTTCAATTATTGAGTATTGACAACATCCTCTTGCAGCAATCAACTAAATTCAATGTGAAGTGTGATTGAAGCAACAATTTGGAGTCAAATACGAGCCAAAATAGGAAGTTATGAAAGGTGAAGATGCCTGCATTCTTCTACAATTAATTTTTTTATTATGATTTTGAGTTTCATTCAATTTCAAATACTAAAATGTGGCACATATGAAAAAAACAATATTAAGTTTGGTCACTTCATCAGTCAGCTATATGAATATATGATGCCAACAGTCCGGAACATCCTACATCATAAGTCTAAATGTGTATTACTCCACTAATGGCACAGAGGTATATATACTCTTTAGTTCTCCATCAAACAATAAGAGGTTGCTTATAGAGTTGGATGAAGCAATTCCCTAAAAAATCCAAGCACATTGGTCACAGCATGTAAGATGCCTTAGTTGTCTTTGGCCATTGTCAAGTCTAGAATCACACAAACTTCCCTTGATCAAAGTAAACAAAAAAAATCAAGCGGCAACCAACCATAAGGTCTTACCACAAAAAAATTAAGTTCATCAACATTTTAGCGCTTCACTTTCGTGGAAAAAATTTTCTCGGCAACCAAACGAAGCCACAAAATCGGAATTAAAAAAATCAGAAAATAAAACGAGGAGTACCTTGGATGGGTGAGTAAACGCTACGGATTTGAGTAGATCTAAGACGCGAGACGTCACCTCCTTTTTCTCCAAGTAGGGAAAACACGGTGCTGTTTGGGAGTAAACCCTAGCTCCAATTAGTACCAGCACCACTCCACCTTTTGATGCCGATAATGACGGAGAGACGGCATTATCGAACCTCCGATAGGGATACGACTGCGACGATGGCTGCAATTTGAGAGCTCGAATACCAGCTCGCGCTGCCTGCATTTTCTCTCTCTCTCACTCTGTTCCCGCTCACGAGTTTGGGGTGCTCAGACTCAACACTCGAGTCCCTTGTCAGGCAAATGGAATTTGAGTGCAACGGTGTCGTTTTTTGACGGGCGTATTGGGAATTTCGTATTACAGTTGAATCACACCGTGGGCTGTGCGCTTTTACACTGTGGGCTGTGCGCTTTTACACTATGGGCTGCTTAAGAATTAAGATCCCCCTCAGTCCGTAAGTTGGGTTGGGCTGAACTTGTTCTGTAAATTCATGGCTTAGCCCATATATTTACTAAACTTTTGTTCAAACTTCAAAGCCAACAGAAATACTTGAATAGACTGGACGGGCCAGACGGCCCATGATTAGATTTTTTGTAGATTTTCAAAATCGTGAAAGGTGCAGAACCAGAATCGCTGAAGCTAGCTTATAGTTTACAAGTGCTTAATTGACAAAAGTCGTTGAAGCTAGCTTATAATCTGGCAAATCCTTGAGCCAATGTATTTTCTATCTTATTGGACGAGCAAGTAACACAGAGAATGATATTAATTATTAAAAGAAAACTAATGATCTCATTATTTGATAATGAATCCCACTTGAAAATACCATAACAATAAAAATAAAACAGATAATATTACGTGCAAGAAATATATTTCATATTTTCATTAGTTTAATTATGTGTTAAATTATGAACAAGTGTTTTAAAGAGAGTGTAATTAACTTGTCCCAAAAGCATCATTTTTATGCAAATTTCAAAGAATAAAAAAATTAACCAAAGTCGGCAAATCACAGTTCATCAAATTTTTTAAAAAATGATTAATGTCTCTATTAGAATTTCTAGCCTAATAACAATATTCTCTCACAAGCAAGCACGTTTGTTTAATTGTGGAATTATTAAAGGATGGTTTCCTCTAGAAAAACGCATTATTGCTATATATGTTAATAGTCTCGAGAAAGCTAAAAAATGCTATTGCTTCATTTTTTTTTTTGAATCAATTTTATGTCCATAATATATCATATTCATGATTGGTACAAGGCATCTAGCTTATTTGATGTGTTGAGTTGAGTTGCGTTAACTTGCCTCCCCATAAACTTATCTGTATTTGGAAGTAGATTCCTAGGATATTCTGATTCGTGCTTGTCTCCTTGTCTCAGACTTCACATTTCGAGTAATTCAATATATATGCGTGTAATTCATTTGTACAAAACACGTGGTGAGATTCAACTCCCACAATATCGGGCCGCCCATCCTGGTTATTTAACTTACGTATAGAATTTGGCTTGCTTTTCAAAATCAATAAATTAATTCTGCACCCATTCAATCGCTTCCAACACGACAATATTAGTTTTTCTTTTGTTACCAAGAACGAGACCATTCAAATTTGTCTTTTAGAAATTTTATATGGATCTAAATTTGTATTGTCATACCCGCGTGTATAAATATTTCACAACTGATACACAACATGATAAATTGAGTTAAAACCCATAACCACGAAGACGTAATATTTGATAATTCGGATGTATGTTGTTATTGGGTAGAAAGTGAAATTGTCATGTTGTTTTAGTTTTATTTATCTAAACACCATTACTTTGCATAATAAAGTTATTTCCAAAGTGGTTTCAACTCAAATGGAATCCACGAACACATCCAGGACCTATAATTTTTCCTTCGAATGAACCAATTAATTAAGTAGTGAATTATACCAGTATGAAAATGTAAATATTAACTATACATATTTTTATATAATATAGGATGTTTTATAAAATGAAAAAAGTTTGATATTTCACATTGTTTAATTTAATTTCAAGAAAAATAACACACAAAAACTAAAATAAGGACCACAATTTAATTTCAACTTTTTGAAGGGGTTATCAACTATATATTTATGTGGGCCATGACTAGACAAACTCATAATCTTATCATCATCGTTCAAGATACATCCAAGAATATATATATATACACACATAAAAATTCTCACATAAATATATGTAATAAGAGATTTATGTTTACACTATTAATTTGAAATATATGAGACTTAAAGCAATGACCCCACTTGTTATATCACTCATCCACATCATTAAAAAATGACACTTATTTTACCCATTTACTTTATACCCTTACGTGATAATTACTCGTATAAAGTCATTGAACAAACTGCAAATAATCATGAGCTGGTGAATAAGTACACTATTATGAACTATAAAGACCTCCAATTTCAATTTTTTTTCTCATATCTTATTTTATATAAATTTTTTATAGTTGCTGTAAGCTTATACAATAGTTGTACTTTTAATTATTACTTTACGCAATTGCAATCCAATTATTTTTAGTACATTTTATAATACAAACTCCAAAAGTCAGATTCACTTGTGTGTATATATAAACACGTTCTTCAATGGCCAGTTTGCTCCTTACAAACCTTGCACTACTTCCTTCTCCACCTCATAACAACAAATTGGAAATGAAGAACAACAAGAAGTTTTGCTCAAGCATCTTCCCATTCTTCCTCTCCATCTTCTGCTTGCCTCATCTTCTTCTCCAAGCCGATGCATCGGCCGCGCCTGAAGATTTTATCCGGCAACCTCCTCGGAAGATTGTGTACACTCAACACAAGCGATCCGAATCCGAACCACAACAGGTTATTAATCTTTCAATCCAATTTATGGTAATTAATTAAGCAAACTAACAGATTAATTTGTTTAATTTGCTGATAATCCTGGTTAATTTCACTGTACTTGTAGGTGCATGTGTCTCTGGTGGGGAAAGACAACATGAGAGTCACGTGGATTACAGAGGCTAACCACGTGCCGTCAACGGTGGAGTATGGGCCGGAACCCGGGAAATATATTGGAAAAGAAACCGGAGAACATAGTTCGTATCATTATTTCTTCTATCGTTCTGGAAAGATACACAATGTCAAGATCGGACCGTTAGATCCAAACACGACCTATTACTACAGGTGTGGAGGTTATGGCCCTGAGTTTTCCTTCAAGACTCCTCCTGCTTCTTTCCCAATCGAGTTTGTTGTGGTCGGTAAGTATTTCTGCTTAATTTACTATGTAAACTTTGATTTACTAGTAATTATAATTATAATCACAATGATAAAAATTAACAAAAATTTTGGGGGGGAAGGAACTAGTCCTTGGGAGTTGGGACACTCTAGTCATGAAAAAACTGGTGCAAGTGCAACCTTGTTTCTTGTTTGCTTGAGTTTGTTAGATAGTTGGTTAGTTCTTTAAGCGCAAGCAACAAACCTCGCAAAGGAAACAATTGAGTGTACACAATAACAACTAACAAGAGGAATAAAGTGCAAAAGGCATCTAAGAAGATATTGACCTTTAGGAACATATTCACTTATGCAAGTGGTAACCCCTGATAAGATCCCACATTGAGGAGAATGTGGGAGGAGCTAATTGGCCAGGCCAATTTTGTAGAAAGTTACATGAAGCATATGCATCGGCCATGCCAACCCGTTATGAAATGTGCCAGTGTTATTTTTGGGGTTGAGAATAAGATGGAGAAGAGTATCTCCAACAGATCCCCCCAAAATGAAGTAAACGCAATTGTAGGAGACCATTTTTGTATTTTATTCTCTCCATCCGATCCCGCAAATGATACCCTATAATAGGGTTGGGAAGGTGTGCTACATCACACCACACATTAATTTTTTCATTTTTAGAATTTGTATGACTTTTTCTCCACTATTATCTGTGAATTATAGACTTCAGAGAATTATAAAGCTCCCAAATTCATACCCACCATCCCCAAACCAATTAAATAATTATTTTTTTTAAAGTTAAAGATAGTTAAAGGTAGTTATGTAAGAAAATATTAGATATAATGTTGAAATAGGTTATATTATTGGAGTGGTGTTAAAATAAGTTTTTGGTTAAATTAGGATAAGGATGTACCCTATTTTTGGATGAACGGTTCGAGTTGCTCTAAATGCAATGCCTTTTTCTTTTTCTTTATTTTCCTTTTTCAATTAGATTTCAAGGATCCAGCCCATGATCCTGGCCTACAATGACGTGCAACTTTTTCACTTGCCCTGTAGGGGACCTCGGACAAACGGAATGGACTGAATCAACTCTATCACACGTTGACAACAAAGACTACGACGTACTCTTATTACCGGGTGACTTATCTTACGCGGACACGAACCAAGACTTGTGGGACTCATTTGGTCGCCTGGTCGAACCCTACTCGAGCCGCCGTCCATGGATGGTCACGGAAGGGAACCATGAGATGGAGATTTTCCCAATCTTACACCCTCAAGGCTTCAAGGCCTATAATGCACGGTGGCGCATGCCGTATGAAGAGAGTGGCTCCACCTCGAACTTGTACTACTCGTTCGATGTAGCTGGTGCCCACATTATAATGCTGGGGTCTTACACGGATTTCGATCAGGATTCCCATCAGCTCAAGTGGCTTGAAGCCGATTTGGGGAGAATTGATAGAGGAAAAACGCCTTGGGTGGTTGTGCTGGTGCACGCGCCTTGGTATAATACGAATACTGCACACCAAGGAGAAGGAGAGAGCATGAGAAAAGCCATGGAGGAGTTGTTATATAAGGCTAGAGTCGACGTCGTTTTTGCAGGACATGTTCATGCTTATGAACGATTTGTAAGTAAAATTATTTGCGTAATTAATCTAAATTATAAATATAGAAACCATTTGGGGTCGTAATATATATGTCAGCTCAATTAAATTGTGTTTATTTCAGACTAGAATTTATGACAAGAAAGCTGA